>NW_027042502.1:0-576716 GCF_035927105.1 Exophiala bonariae | reverse complement strand
AGTTATACGTTTAGTGTAGTATATTACCTCTCTAGATCTTAAATCTATTATTCTATTGTTGGAAGCTCATACGGTTTGCGCGCGGCTTTCGTAGGGTCTAACTATATTCCCCTATCTTCCTCTTTATCTTTATCTTCTTTCTCGTCCTCATTGTGCGACGAGATTCGTACACGACTCGGGAGCGATTCTATTAAGAATAAAGATATAAGTTACTTAAGGGGTGGTATTTAGGCTCGAGACGGCCTAGTAGTTATTTCTCTCGCGACTCTCTTTGGGGCCATCGTATCGCCTACGATACGTACAGTAATCGTCTACTTCGATCGACCTAGAGTAGATGCTTTGAGAATATTAGGAACGGACCTATATAGATAGGTAGAGTACGACGATTAGAGTAGTTTAGTGGGTTATAGATTATTCCTTAACGTGCGTCTTAACTAAGACTTAAAGCATAGAGAGGAGGGAAGCTCCTCTTATACGGTAAGCGTGTAGTAAGCCTTCTACTCGAACTAGGTTCTCGAGTCTTGGCTTATTTGTTTGGTTTGGGGGTTATCTAAATCGACGTTCATAATAGTAATATTAAATATAAATTCTACTAATAGTAAATAAGATATCTAGTCGTCTTAACTATAGTTTACATAACCTCTTAGGTATTGTTCTAAGGTTTAGTTAATTCTTTCTATTTATCCATCTATTTGCGAGTAAAACGAAGTTAAGAGCTTCGTCTTAGCCCCTAGGAGTTCTATAAAAGAAGTCTAGAACTTAGACGTAAATAGTTTATCTCGATTGGAGATAATTTCCTTAAATATATTATATTTCGTATAAATCGTATCTAGGAAGAGGTATACAAATATCTTAGTATTAGTAGTTTCTCTAAACGCCCGAAAGTATACTGTCTTAGTTAGTTAATCGTTAACTACAAAGATAGTATCGTAGACTATCCTATCTACTAGATACGTAGATACTAGAAGTTTTGTAATAAAGTCAAAGGCTATAAATTCCTAGAGTGCCTCTAGTAAGGGTATCTTCTATAGGAGTCTATAAGGTCGATAGCGAGTATACTTAGTTTTACTATAAACATTACATTTCTTAATATATTATTTAATATACTTAGCTAGTTATAGAAAGGTATAGATATATATAATTTATTCTATAGTCTTATCTATACTAGTATATCCTATCATTAAACTATTATAATATTATCTAATTACCTCCTTAATTAGGCTAGTAAGTATATAGATAAGTCCACTATTATATAGGATACCCTTTAGATTTAAGTAATCTAGATATTTACGTTACCATTTCGTAATATTCGAGTTATCGACGCCTATAATAACTAGCTAACCTTCCTAGCCCAAGTTATTTATAATAATATTGGTTGCTACAAAGGCTCGATTATAGACTAAGGATCTATCTTCATCTTACTTTAGAATAAAGTCCCTTACCTTATTCGAGTCTTTAAGTTCGTAGTCGCTATAGCGACTTAGCGCGTTAGCGCGACTATTCTCTATTCCCTTCCTATAGTTAATCTAGAAGTAGAACTCGAAGAGTTATTTCGACTATTATACTTATCTCCTATTAAGTTCTTTTATAATTATAAAGTATATTAGGTTCTTAGAATTAATTAGAACTTAGATCTTATACTTAGCGCTAGAGAGGTAAACTCTCTATTCTTCGAATACTTTAACGATTACTAAAAGTTCTTTATTATAAATCTTATATCGAAGTTCTAGTCTAGTTATTTTTCGAGAGTAGTAAGTAATAGGGTGCTACTTATTATTCTCTAGATTTTACTAGTATAGATATATATCTATAGTAAAGTCGAAGATATCGGTCTTAATAAGAATCGATTTATTGGGATCAAAATACTATAGTACCGATACTATAGTAAAGGCGTAAAGAAGTTATTTAAACGCCTTTATATAAGTTTTCGTTTATACCTAGGAGACGTCCTTCCCTATAAGTGTAGTAAGTAATACGACAATTTTAGAAAAATCTTTAATAAATCGCCAATTAAAGTTAGCTAGTTCGAGAAAGGATTATATATCTTTAACCTTCTTAGGAATAGACTATTCCAAGATAGCCTTAATTTTATTCGAGTCTATCCTAAACTCTTCTATAGAGATAATATATCCTAGGAATATTACTTTAGTCTTATAAAACTTACATTTTTCCCCTTTTACTAGGAAATAGTATTCTTCTAGTCTTTTAAGGACTAGAGTAACGTATCGAATATACTCGTCCTCATTCTCTAAATATATAAGAATATTATCTAAGTATACTATATAGAATATATCTAGATATTTATTTAGGATATAGTTAAGAAGGCGCTAGAAGATTCTAGGAGCGTTAGTTAAGCTAAAAGATATAATAAGGTATTCGTATAAATTATAGCGACTTCTAAAGGTAGTCTTTTACTTCTCCCCTTTAGCTATCCTAATTAAGTTATATATCTTATATAGGTTAAGTTTCGTAAATCTCTTAGCCTTACGTACTCAATTAAGAAGCTCGAGAATTAAGGGAAGCGAAAAGCTATTCTTAATAGTAATACTATTTATATATCGATAATTAATATAGGTGCGCGAATCGTCCCCAATTTATCCTATCTCGTCTTTCTTAGACGCGAGATATATTATATAATCGGCTAGTAATGTCGATAATCTAATAAAGCCCTTCGCGAGATTCTCGTCGATATACTTCTTCTATAACTAAAGTTATTACTTAGAAGCGAGCCTTAGAGATTCTTTAATTAGCTCCTTACCTATAGCTATTAGAATCCTATAGTCCTATAGTTAATATTTCGATAAGGCGAGTATCTCTAGGTCCTTTCTAAGTAATTTCTTAAATCGAGTATATTCCTTTAGAAAGGTAAACTCTATTACGATAAAAGTTCTCTCGTTCTAGTAGACTAAGATTTTATATGTATACCTCTCTTCTTAAGAAAATATAATCTCGGTAGCCCACTAGTCTATTTGTAAATTCTAGCGTATAAACTACAATATCCCTAATACTATATCCTAGCTAGAGTTAAAGACGTTAAATATAATTTCTTCCTTATAATTCTCAATAATTATATAGAGGCGTCGTGTTTCTTTATTCACTAGATATTTAGTCCTAAACTCGTCTACTATACTCAGTTCGTATATAGACTACTTCTTTTATATTATAAAGTCGTAATATTATATAAAACGTCGTATTATATAGTTTCTTATTGCGCCGATATTAAGTATAATTCTAACGCGATTACCGTTCAGAGTTGTAAATATAACGAAGTATCTATTGTAGTCTACAATAGTAGTATAGAGCTACTATTCCTCGAGAATAACTAGTCCTAGGTAGCTCTCTAGTTTCTCAACTTATTATCGCTATCTTTAGCTAAGACTTATTCTATAGTCTCTAAGTCTATTACTAGATATAGTATACGAACTTATTGGAAAAGTCTAGTATTAGTGTCTAGCTAATCGCGTACTTCCTTATAAAGAGCGATTAATATGTCTTAGTCGAATACTCGAATAATAGTAAGTTCTTATTATTTGTATATATTAGTCTAGTTATAGCTTCGATAGGTATATTATATAGACTAGTTATAATTCTCGTTATTACACTAGATCTCGTTCTAATAGAACGTAATAATAAAGATAACTTCGTCTTTACGAGCTATAATACGAAATTATTATACTCTTCTTAGTATATTAGTAGGGTATATATTCTAAGATATACGTTTAGATTACTTAGGTAGCTCGTAATACTTCTCTAGCTCGTTAAATTAGACGAGACGTCCTAACTTTATCGAAGTAGAGATAGTCGCAAAGACCTAGGTAGTAGCTATCTATTATCCTAGCTAGCTCTTAGCCTAGTATTCCCTTATCTTATATCCTAGTTTACTATAATATAGACAAAGATTCTTATCCATTCTATCTTTCCATTAAGTAGGTGTTAATAACTCGTAATTAGAGTAGACGATCCGCTTTCTAGAACTCCCTTTAGTTACACTAAATTTCTAGTCCATTTCATTAGAATTTCTACGAGATGCTTCGTATCGCTTTCTCGTAATATTCGCGCTAAGATAAGAAGCTCTACTCCCCTTTTCCTAGCGTCTCTCGATTACTTATTAGTTAAGCTTAATATATAAGTTAATATACTTACTTAGTGATATTAGTAGAGTAGGTTAATTAATTAATAAATCCTTAATATTGAATTTTAAGCTAAGGCGAAACTAAGCTAATAGAGTCTTATTATTCTAGTCAATACGAGGAGTATACTATTAAAATATAGCTATATAAGTAGCTATAAATAACGTCTAGCGTAAAGCTTCTAATTTACGCTTAGCGATCCTTCGTTCATTTATATTATTATATATCTCCTTTATTCCTACTACGAACCCTATCTATATAAAGATCGTTATAGTAGAGGCTCGAGTAGATTTATCGTTATTTAAGCGATCGTCTAGAATTAGCTTAAATTAGTCTAAAGCGAATTCGCGTAGAAAAGATCCTATATAGATAACTTTAGCCGTATCTTTAGTGAACTTTCGTCGATTAGATAGGAAGTTAAGTTATAACTAGATAATATAGACTTTAAACTTACGTCTATCGCTATAGAATAGGTTAGGTTTAGCGATATTTTCGCTATCGTTAGTATTACTAGTACTTAGTATATCGGCTCGCGATTTACCTCACGAAGTACTAGATTCTTCTCGAATAGATATAGTATCGCTTAAAGCTAGCTTCTTAAATAGTTCGATTAAAGGGATCGACGAGAGGACACTTAACTAGTTAATTAGGGATAGAACTCTCGAAGGAGGCGTAAGTTCTTCACTAGAGTCTAAATCTAATAATGATTCTTCGTTAAGATCGGGATCTATTATACGTATATACTTATCTTAAAAGTAGTTAATATATTACGAACTACTAAGAGTATAATGGTTCTTAGACTTAGGCGTAATTAGGTTTCGCGAACGAAAGTATAGGTACTTACGAATAGATGTAAAAGGTATAAGGGCTTTAGGGTTCAATAGGTTTAGATATAGTAAGATAAGTGAGATTAACTACGAGAAATCTATAAAAGGTTAGTGTAATGACTGTAGCTATATACTCGTATAATTTCTAGGTGGACTGTCTTGGACTGTAGACTGTATATACAGTTCACACAGTTTACAGTCCACCCTCACGTGACCCCTCAGCCTTGCGTCCTCGGACGCGGACACACCCGTTACATCATAGCCTCCTCGCCCGACCTTCCAATCTAAGCGGGTCATTATGTAGGTCGTAGGTCGACTTGTAACAAGCATCTTACGAAATAACTTCTTACGGAAACGACGATAGGAATGCCTTGATTTTATGACATCCTATGGTTGCGCCGTTATCTAGAGTAGGTAGGAATTAATAGAGCAAACATCTAAAAGCTAGAATCTAAGTGGACGTTACGTCCTACTCTCCCTATATCGTTCGACCGTAAAATTAGATCGTAAATAATTCATATTGTTAACTAGGTTATAATTGCAATTATAGAAATTAATAGCCTTTAGAATAGGGAGATCCTTAGTAGGTTCATCGCTAAATTCTATCGCGCTAATAGCATTATTTAATGGTCTCTTACGACGTTTTATAATATAGTCCTTTTAGTCCTTATATATAGTAAAGGCGGTCGAAATACCTAGAACTTTAGCGTTATTCTACTAAAGAAAGTATAGATAATAATTAACGACCTCTGTAGAGCAAGATCCGTAAGTAAATTGAGCATTAGACTATTTAGTATCGAGAAATCGCTATAAAAAACCCTCGCGATTTTTGTATGTTATACCTATTACGCTAACACCGATTTTAAGTAAGGAATGCGCGAGTTTCTACTATTAGGAATAGGTTATCGAGAAAGATTACGTATTTTCGCCCTAGAATATAGTCGACGAGTTTCTAGTAAAGGTCCTAAGGTACCTAAAAAGTTACGGCGTGTTGAATTCGTAGCATTCCTTCCATTTAATTAAACCAACGACCTTTTTTAGTGCCCTTAGAACCTAACACTTTAGAGTGCCAACGCTAGGACTAAATATAGCCTTTTTTAAGTACTAAACACCAAATTTTATAGCCCTTTGGTATAGGTTTTGACGATAAGTTAACTAGATGTTTAGATCGACCTATAAACGCGACTATTATCTCGTTAACCGCCACCTAATTTAACGATTTAATAGCTATTTTATAGTTCTTACGTATTCGACTCGCTAGAGGCTTAATTGGAGACCACTAATCCTTATGATTATTGCGTGACATGGCGCTAAAGGTAATGAATCGATAAATTTAATCCTAGCGAATTTCTAACATCTAGCGACCTAAATTATACGTAATTTCGCTAGAAGAACTACTCTAGTAGATCTCTCGATTCGATTCTATATAAAATGCTATATAAAATAGTCCTTCGAGCTAAGTAATGAGTTCTATAGGCGAAAGAGGATACTAGGGTCGAGGCTTTTTAGTAGGTTTTTATCTAGAAATGAATTTTTCGGCGTATAAATTGGTCGCCTTATAAATCTCTATAAGGCTTCTTATACTACCCAAAAATCGTAGGAATAGGTGCAATAGCTTACGCTCTATCCAATAAGGTATAAATAGACTCTCCTCGAGTAGAATTGGTGGAGTAAATAACGCTAGCGGTTCATGTACTAATTTATGAATAATTGGTGGAGCATTTGGACTTGCGACGCGTTTTTCTAGTATAACCACGTCCTTTTTTTCGGTTTTTTTTGACATGAGGATAAAGAGTGATGGATTCTCGTTCTTCCCATGGTATTTTTTTGGTAGGAATCCTACCAAAACGCGTTGGTTGAGCCATCTTTGAAGCATTTGTTGACATTCATTTACAGGACGCGATTTGGTTGGGGTCACGCCAAGAAATAAAAGGTCACATGCTAACGGCTCATGGGATAGATTGTTAAAGTCCAGAATATGCTCTTTTATTGTCAAGACGAGAAGTGGCTATAAGAAGTACTCCTAGTAACAATATTCGAGTAGAGGGTCTTGGGTTGATATGGACCCTAGGGGCTAGAATCTAGGGCTACTACACATTTGCTTAAACCTATCCTCATCCTTCTCAGGCAAACCTCGGGGCCTGCCAAGCTAGGCTCAAGACTGCATAGCCACGGCTTAAGAACGGCTTAGTCATGACTCATGCCAATTGGCGAGACTCATGTCTAGATACAGAAATAGACTTTGGAGAGGTCCAGGTTCACCGCTGAGTATAGTGGTACAAACCTTGTAGAATCCGCGTGAGGTTCCCCACTTCAGCTTCATGCATGTGGGAAAGCACCGTACGGAGTTTGGGCGGGATTTAAGCTATTCTCCGTAGGATCCTTCCTCGCCAACAGCACCTGGGGTATGTACTGTAACGGTGGTGTTGTAGTGCGGACAGGCTGCACCCCTACGAGCTCATCTCGGGTCCCCCTCGTCGTGACAGAGGTGCTACCCTGCGATGAAAAGCCTCGGCCCAATGTACGGAAAGTCCGGGATGTCGACTGGCTCAATCTTACGAATCTCTGTCCACTTGTTTCCGAGGCGTCAAATAGCCAATCCGGATATAAAATAACCTCCTGTGCAGCCGCGCGAGATCGTGTACTGCTACGCCGACATTCAACCCGAGTAGACCCTCATTCAGTCTCACACCAACCGAAGTACGACTCTCTAAGTGCACGAACATCACGACAATGACGAACCTTGGATCCCTATCAGCAGACGTACTGCTCGCTCCCGGACCGAACGACAGCGTTTCAGAACTCCGCTGGTCTCCCATGTCAAACCATCTCACGATTTCAGCCTGGGACAACATTCTTCGAGTCTACGAAATTACCCAATCCTCCGGCTCCCCTCACTCTGGCAACCTCCTGTTCACCCACGCTTTGTCCGCGCCGCTCCTCTCCTGCGACTGGTCTAAGGTATAGTACAGCATCCACTCTGGATCCCACGATATTACTCCTTCCCTCTCTGGACCCTCGGAATAGCTTCAAGACGCACGGTTTAATACGACGACTCTTTAGGACGGAACTCACGTCGTCACCGGAAGTACCGACCATAAGGCCTTTCTCCTGGACCTGAACGCGCACGGATCACTTCCTATCCAAGTCGCGGCGCACGCGGCGCCTATCAAGAGCGTGCGGTTCGTGACTGTTCCCGGATCTAATGAACCCATACTCGCTACCGGCTCCTGGGACGAGACCATCAAGTTCTGGGACGTGCGGCAGAATATGCCCCTCGCATCGCTGAACTGCGAGGGAAGGGTTTTCTCCATGGACTCGGCCGGCATGTTGCTTGCTGCAGCGACGTCCGAGGGGAAAGTTCATGTGGTTGACTTGAACAACCCTACTGTATGCAGGACGACCACGAAAACGGCGCTACACAAGCAGATCCGTGTCGTGAGCTGTTTTCCCACGGGCGATGGCTACGCCGTGGGTGGGATCGAGGGCCGTTGCGCGTTCGTGTATCTTAATCCGGAGAGGGCGAGGTTCGAGTCCATGTTCTAGTTTATCCTATGTCTTTGTGTCTGCTGGGAGGGCTTGTCCTAGCATAGCCCCCGGGATGATCGCAGACGATACTCTCGCTGGGATTTCGCGGTCTGATAATCACCCTCTTTTAGCGAGAATTTCAGCTTCAGGTGTCACCGGTTTGACACGCCTGCCAGCGCCAGTACCAGCGCCAGCACCAGCCAGAGAAGTCTCCTCAGCAGCCACCCCCAGATGTCCAGCACTGACGTCTACGCGGTCAACGCCATCAGCTTCCACCCGCTCCACCGTACGTTCAGCACAGCGGGTTCTGACGGAAGTTTTGCATTCTGGGACCAAGCGGCCCATTTGCGGCTCAAACATTTCCCGCACGTAGCTGCGACGAGTGCATCGTCGAGTATGGCTGGTGCCGCAACGGATCGACAGACGACGAGTTTTGGCAGTGGAGGAAGCGGACAGAAGCCAGGTAATGTGAGCACAGGTGTAGCGGGACAGGCGGCCATCACGGCGACTGGATTTAATGGTGACGGAGGTCTCTTCGCGTATGCGGTGGGCTATGACTGGAGTAGGGGGTATAGAGGCAGCTTGGTGGGTAGGGAGAACAGGGTCTTGGTGCATGTTGTTGGCGATGAGTGTGTGCCTAAAAGAAACAGCAAGGCTGGGAGAAACATGAAGTAGTGATGCTATTGAGGTGATCGTGAAGATTGGTCAGGGGAATCTCCCTTGAAGTTGATGGTTGATATCTAACTTGGTTATTTGGTAGCTTATTCATACGAGAATAATACGTTACATGTATGTAGTCGGTCCTCCAGCTATCGTTTGGTCTTCTTTTGCCAGACTTGCTTTTGCGCATATAAAATGTATCTGACCGAAGAGCTAATATCTGTCTTTCCGTCTTTACGCTCATCCAATTTCTCGCACTCAGGTCTCTCCCGCATTCGCTGGCTTCCGCGTGTGCGCTGCTCTATCATAAGCTGCGGCCTGGGTATAAAGTTGTCCCGGAGAATGTCTCAACGATTGGTGTGAGGTCTCCCTTCTCCGTCCAGTGTGCTCAGATATATCCGTTACCCTACTTTTCAACATTTACATCATCTCGACCATCTGTTAGCCTAACGTGAATGTGTTTTCACAATTCCGCTCGAAGGCGTATTGAGGCCGTGCCCGCGAGTATAGGATCCTCGCCGTGAGGAGAAAGTCATTGCCATCGCTCGATGCCCATTGTGCACGTACTCCACCACTTTCCACGACTTTTGCACTCTTGTGAAAGAAAGCCCGCCCTTTCCCCCATGTCGCGCAAACCCAAAACGTTGTGATCGCTAATAGCGAGGCAGAATTTCAGCTTGGCGGCGATTTCGCAGCTAATGCCATCAGGGATGCCGGGTCGCTCTTCGGTGTTCGTGCGGCGCGTATACCGCCGTGGCGGGTCAATGGTTGTGCGTCTCAGCCCACTGTATCATCCGCATGCAGCCACCTGCTGAGGTATTTCTGCCATTAGCTTGTATCGAAGATCAGGCCCCCTCTCGACCCACGGTAGAGTGTGTTGGAAGCACGGCCATGCGACGTTGTCGAAACTGTCCTCCATGTTGAGTTCGCTGACGAGAGTGAACATTGCATTCGGTCGTGGCTCGAAACTGGCCGTATAGATCCAGCAATGATGGTCATGAGCATAGAGGCCAGGGCATCAAAAAGGCTAGCGTAGAGAGATCGGGGGGTAGCGAGCGGAGGCGGCAGCAGGAATTCGTGGGAAGGGGTTAGTCGGACTTGAGTAAGTTTGAGTCATTCTCTCCGATGATTGATGACCACAGGAGGGCCAACTTTTGTGTCGGACGGTCAGGCGAAGCTGAGAGTGGAAGGGCGACGGGCGCTGGGATAGTTTGAGAACGTGCACTCCGGTGAAAGCAGCGAGGAGGGATTCTCCCTATTTATCCACGACGCGAGGGTGAGGGCTCGGCAGAATTGGCCGCTTTGGTGTAAGTCGTAGGCGGCTGGCAGCAAACATGTGATATCTACCCATTGTTCCTGTACAAAGGCTGCACTTCAACCTCGCGTACCCACAGATTCCACGGCCTGTCCGAAGTTGCTCGAATCGCAGGCTCGGTATCAATTGCTTCTTGAGTGGTCAAAGGCTCAAAGGCGGTCGCGTTGGTCCCTCCAACCCATGCCTGTGCCTGGCGCTCCGTTAGAGCTTCAAACGCTCCTCTAATCATGGCTGCTGAAGTCTGAGTCTTCGCATTGGCCTGCGTGTATACTGCTCTGACCACTGCTTCCTGGATGTCGGAGCCGAAAGTGGTGAAACCGTGCTTGCGCATTAGTACAACGTTGTAGTCTGGCTTCGTGATAGGTGGATCCGCCGTGCTGTTCTCCATCTTGAGGAATGTCGTGGCTAGATCTGCTCCAAGCTTTGGCGACCGAATCAAGAGATCTTGCGATTCGGTTTGGTTGTACGAGTCTTGGAAGTCATAGAGGGGCACAGGCTCAGTTCCAAGAAAGCCCGCCATATGATAGACTGCGCGTAAAGGAACTCCAGCGACTGCATATGGGAGTACTTCGGGACTATGGGAGTGTATGACTGAGTTCACCTCTGGGTAATGTTTGTACATCTCGCCATGGATATACCGCTCAATGAAGCCTTTGGGTGCATTGGTATCCACGGGTTGGCTGTCTTCAATGCGATATTGAACCAGGTCAGTTGCATTGCTAACTAGTGCTGGTGCCATGTTCGCAGACATCAGGTATGTTGAATTGTCTAGGGGATGGCGGACTGAAACATGTCCGTATGCATCGACAACTCCATTGTAGTGGAGAATATGGTTTGCGGTAATGAGCTGCCGTTGAATCTAAGACACAGTTGGATTTGGAAGCATGAGGCTGCAGCTTCAGGGGCATACTTGCTTGAGGTCCACCATTTCGCTTGCTAGACAACCTTGGAAGGCTTCTCCTGAGTGGAACGGAGCTCTTGAACAGAAAGATATTTGGGACGATTGCGAATTCGTGGGAAGACTGACCGTATATGGTCTTAAAAATTGGTAGGCGATCACGGGTATATACAGGGCCGAAGACATGTAGTAGAATATGTGTGATTGGTGCCCGCACGAATGTTTCTCCCCTCACTCATGCTCTGTCTCATAGGAAAGACGAGCTCTTCCAGTGTAACACATGGAAAGATCGGCTGATCGCTGTTCGGCTTTTCGTCTCGATCGTACAGGATCTCTCACCCCTCTTTTGTGAAAACTTTCAACTTGAACTCCCAGCCTCCACATCGTCCAGAGAAAGCCGAAATACAAGCCCCCAAATAGTCCAGAGTTACGTTCGAGTCCCGAGCCGCAAGCTCAACACATGGTCGAGGGCCACAAGTGGAAAGATCGCGACTCGCCCTTCAGGATAGAAAGAGGCTCTGATGGTGTTCCTGCTGACTCAGATGATAGCCGCATGGTCACGACCGAATCATCAATCCTATTCATCACTGACACATGCGTGGAAATGGTGCTCGGCGTCATAGTCGAGCCCAGTATCCGATTTTGTATGTGTATGGTGCATTCCACCCCCCGGATACCTGGCCAAGATAGGATTGCAGTCATGGAACGCCAACGGGTCATCAATTCGTCACTTCGTAGTTCACACACTGTCTGTCGTAGAAACTCCTGTGCAGCGCGGATATGCACCTTTGTGGTTCTGAGTTGATTAGAATTGACCCCGTTAAGACTTCGAACATTGTACGCAAAAGTTAGTAGTCCCAATTGTGCACGAGGGCTACTCAGATCAGTCCGCGGCCACATCAACGTCCATTCCTCCAAGTTCTCGCACAGTCTCATCAGTCTTGCTGTAAACAGCTTTCAGCTCGATCTTAAACTCAGCTAGGCGGACACCAAGGATTTTGAGGATGGACGTCTGCCTTGAGTCAAGTGTGTCTCCTTCTTTGCAGACCAAATAGCCGTCCTCGTCCTCCATTGAGCCATCTGGTCGCTCTTCCAGAACTACTTTCCCTTTCACCAACCGTGTAGGTATGCCGAGTTTCCGCAGAGTTGGCTCAATCTGAATAGGAAGTGGATCGTCTTCACCGCCATCAACGCCGTACTGGGTGTGAAGTTCGCCAGCAGGTATTCTGATTTCTTGAGAAGTGACAGTGCCGCTCCTGGCAAAATCAACATTGGAGAAGTTTGTAAAGTATTCCTCCACTTCAGCTGGTTCTCGGTCTGTGAACAATAGTCCAATGTCTCCCTTCACATATGGACCCAACGCACTCACTCCAGGAACACATTCGGCCTCCCGAGTAGCACCCAAGCCTACCAGCATCACCTTTGTCTTTCCCATCATGATTCTTGAGTCATCAAATTCTGTTCTGACTTCTTTCAAGAAGTTGTTGCGAGTGTTCTGAACGTCAAAAACCCAAATGTAGGAGTACTTTTCGGCGGCTTCTTGCACATTTGCGGCTAGTCGACGGACGAGATCCTTTCGGTTCTTGCGTGTCTTGGACGTCGGGATGACACGATTGCGTTTTGAAGATGGCATTCTGGCGATCTGGTGATACGAGAAATTCAGAGGAATTGTATGAGGGCGTGGTGGTGGTTGGATCCTTCGTGCTTCAAACTGCGACCTCGACGGTATTGGAGAGCGAACAAAAATAATTTTTAGAGTTTCGCCAAGATTTCTGAATCCCCCACTTCTAGACTAGCCATGCGCTGCTATAGCATGATGCTCTAATCGAGCTAGTTTGCATGCTAATGGTCGCTAGTAGCTCCTTTTATTACAAACGACGCCCATCTATGATAAGCACAGCAGAGAGGACGAGCACGCGGGACTCTAGCGAGACAAGTTGGTCGACAAAGGACCCGGAGTGGTATTGAGTGATTGCGACCTGACAAGATGTCCAAGATAAATGGATGCAGAGCAATCTACTGAGTCGAACTAGTAAGGAGATCTTCGTCTTCGGAAAACTCAACTCAGAGCTTGGCCATGGTCACATCCGAAAGGAGAGTGACTTAGCCCTCAACTTGGCAAAAGTCTTGGATGCCTCTCTCCAACTACACATTGTGCTACACTGTCAGCATGGAATACGAGGCGTCTAATATTAGCTTGGAACGCGTAGTCGATTCAAGCCATTGAACATGGTGGTACGTGGAAAAGACTGAAAATCTCCAGGAGTCGTCGACATAAGCCAGGCAGGGCGGCCGATGTCCGGCGGGGTTTTGTGGCAAGTGTTAGCGTGCATGGGGCATGATTATACTATCTTTATCAGACACCCCGGATTTCAAGGTTTCACTAGACTGAGTGCCTCAGCTGAAAGAGCTTGTGAGAGTGGCTAGATTCAATGATATCCATGGGACATCCTCAAGTTTCTGCCATCAACGGCAGTTCCAAGTCAATGCGACCACCTCTTTCTTGTCGCATTTTTACAATATGGCAAAAATCACAGGTGAAGCATCTCCCGCGGATGTCAAACACGTTGAAATCAATGGAACCACTCTCGCCTATCGTGAGTCTGGTGTGGGCGAGCCACTGGTCCTCGTCCACGGCCATATTTCCGACTTTCGCACTTGGACACAATTAGAAGCCAAATTACGCACCAAATTTCACGTTTACAGCTACAGCAGGCGATTTGCATGGCCCAATGAGAAAATAAAAGATGGTGAAGGCCAATCATGGGAACAAGACTCGCTCGACCTTGCTGGATTCATCGAGACTCTAGACATTGGTCCCGTCCACGCATTAGGGAACTCGTCAGGTGCGACCGCGATTCTGTATCTAGCAAGAACGAAGCCGCATTTGTTCCAAACACTGTTACTGGAGGAGCCACCGCTCATCACGCTATTCCTTCCATCCTTACCGCCTTCTGCGCTGTCTGTTTTGAAGTTCCTCATCTCGCATCCGATATCGTTCTTGCCCGTCATGATTTACGGCGGTACAACAATTGCGCCTGCAATTGAACTTTCGAAACAAGGAAAGTATGAGGACGCACTGTCCACTTTTGGAAGCGGTTGCTTGGGGCCCAAATATTGGCCTCGAGCATTGGCAGATGCTGAAAGAAACAAATGGACCGAGGACAACTCGCTTTGGCTGTGTCACTTCATGCGCTACAATGAGCTCCCGAACTATACGCCGGAGGACGCGAAGAAGATCGCCATTCCGACTCTGCTTCTCACCGGTGCGGATGGTCCCTATTTCCAGCAGTGTATCTGTGCTGAGATGCTGAGGTTGTGCGGAGCGAAGAAGAAAACGGAGGTCAAGATTCAGGACGCTGGTCATCTGATGCATGAGGATAATCCGCAGGGAGTCTACGAAGCAATTATAGAATTCCTGGGGGCTTCCTAAGCTTGAATATTCAGATTTGGGTGTTTTACGAACAGGCGGCCGCCCTGTACATTTGCATCTTGCATTCGATGCTTACGGCTGCACCGTGAGACAAGACGCAAGTTTCTCTTTGAATATTCATACTGGAATTAGAACTCTTATCGAATTAAACTTAGACGGCTGAGATGCTGTAGGTTTGACACTCTTCTCGACCGCTTTTCCGCTGTGAAAGCAACTCGATCTCTTCTGCATCCTTTCCATCACTTGCCTTCGGTTCGATTCGCAGCGTACGATCTTGCATTCTCCGTAAGCCAAGTATTTTGTTTGCCATTTTATGTTTCTTCATAAGTTTCTCGACTTCATGGTTCGCTGAGGATGAGAGACCCACATCGGCCCTATAGGTCTCCTGCACCACAAGCGCGATTGGGCGTTCGCCTCCCATACTTGGTCAAGCGACCTGAGTGCAACTCGAATTACACACAATGCTCCAAAGACAATGCAGATATGAATGACCAAGAGCAGATGCAGGGCTATTGCCGAGGCAACGATAGGAAAGCCGCGCGCACGGTGTATGGCAGCATTCTGGTATTCATGAATCCGTCGTTTCCACAGGGTGGACCACACCAGTTCCTTTTCATTTGCACTGCCCCCGGGTATGTGCAGCCAAACTAAAGCGGAAACTTGAATGATGGTACATAACCTCATAAGCACGCGGGGTAAAGGTCAAGATGTTCTTGCCAAGTGGAAGCCATTCTTGGCTCTTTGGATCTCCATACAAAATCACTGTCTTGTATTCTTGGTACGGAGTTGGTCTTCATCGCATCATGGACGTCTCTGAGCAATTGTGGAGAGATATCACGAATGAACAGTTGACCGAGCTACACGTGGGTCCATCATTGCTTCATTCTATTGCCAAGTCAGACCCCAAACGGTATGCGTGTCCATCTTACAGTAACAGCACGATTGGGGTGTGTTCATGCAGCCCCATGTCCGTACAAACAGATCGCGGACTCCAACTGGAACCCTCCAGAAGGTTATCCGGGCAAGCGAATCGGCTGCATCACAGTTTCATCTGGACCATTTCGGCGGGCTTGGATGGCTTGGTATACTCTGATGACGTCCTCGAGCTCCGATTCCAAATAGCCTATGTCTGTTGTTTTGGTTCCGATCTGATCAACAATAATAACAAGTCAGCACCCATAATCTTTGGCATCCTCCTTCATCTATTCTTCAGCTACAGACCAAGGCAGAAGGCAAGATGAAGAACACTTCCATATTGCTTGGCCTTGTCGCCATTGTGCCAGTCCTGGCCATTCCTCCTCCTGATTTTGGTTTTCCTGAGGCTCCTAATCATACGGAGCTCTCAATCACGTATCGGGATAATGGCAATACCATTGTTGTACAGGAGGCCGACTTGTTTGGCGTTGGCAGTATGAGTTACAAAAATCGCATATTGAAGCATTTACTTACACTCTCCAGTTGCCGATGAAGAGCCGATTGTCGCCGTTGAGACGGCGAACTACGAATCAATTTCGTCTTATAATGGCTCTTATGTCCTGCTCATGGTCGATCCCGATGCTAGATTTCCGGAGAATCCTACGCTCAGATTCATCCTTCACTGGCTTCAAACCAATGTGACAGCTGGTCCCGTCGGCGCAGATGGAACGAGTCCGCTGATCAACAATACTGCTGCACGAGTTCCCTATCGTGGTCCCGGCCCACCAACAAACTCTTCTGCACATCGATATATCTTCTACGCCTTCCAGCAGCACGACAACTTCACCTTTCCGGCCGCATTCGAATCGTTCAACGCCACAAACCGCGCAATGTTCAACCTGACCGCCTTCCTCGACGAGTCAAACCTGGGACAAGTCCCCGCAGCAGCTCAGTATTTCTTCGCAAGCAACATGACCGGCGTGCCACAGGACTTTTCCGCAGCTGCTGGAGGCACTTTCCCTGGTGGAAATGGCCAGATGATTACTGAAGGTCCGGGCCCAGCCATCACTGCATCAGCAACCACAACTGGTTCTGGTTCGGCTGCAGCGACTTCTGGCTCAGGCTCGGGAACTGCATCTGCCACGGGTTCTGCTGCTTCAGCATCTGGTTCCAACGCTGCCTCAGTTGTAGACGCAAGCACTGGTAGCTTGTTTGTTGTGCTGCTCGCTTTCTTGAACTTGTTCTAGATAGCGTCTTGATGATTTATCGACTTGTGACGGAGTTTGGCCGTCGGTTCGTACAAAATAAAACATTTCCACTTTGACTGGGTCATGAAAAACACCAAAGCCACCCGATTTAGGTAGTGGTGGTCGCAGATGGCATGAGGAAAGATAAATAGATGCCCTTACCAAGGTCTCCCTTAACTTTGCCCCGCAACCGTTGTAGTGTGCAGTGTGATGTATCCACATGAATACACTTCTTTGCTTGCTGATAAAATCCCTGCTGAGTGCTTGGATCAGGGATTTCTCATACTGAGTAAGAGAACCAACCTTCTGGGCCCCACCCAATATTAGTTGGGTGACTCACGCCATCAATGGCCGTATTCACATGAATAAAACCTTTGCTGGGTGGTAGAAACCCAGACAGGTCCCTAATTAGGCAGTTTTCCTCGCTGAACGGGAAACAAGATCCTCTGTTAGCATTTTGGAGAGTGCTTCACATTGATACGGTCTATCCCGCAGGGAGAACCCGATATTTGTAACGTGTACCGTGCTTCTGAAAGCGGTTGTTTTGCTAGAAATAAGGATTGATGTACGCTGCAAAAGGTGGCAACGAATGAGTTCGGGCGGCGGCACCGTCGACGTGCATGTGGTAGGAGCCTTGGAACCATCACGGACAATCCAAAATCCGTCAAGATGGCTTCCTTCTCTAATGTCGAATGGTATCACTCGAGCGGTAGCCAAAGGCAATGGTGTTCGGAAGTGTTTGTTGGCCGATATTCCACTTTAGCCATATATGGATTAGCGCGGCGCGCTCGACGCGTCGCCCCGCGTCTCCCTCACAAAATATCCCAGAGAAGTGTCATTCACAATAATCGACCAAACAACATCAGAAGAACCTCCAACATATAGAACATCATGACGGCAATGAAAGAAAATCTCAACTCGGTATTCGACCCAGCAGGGCAAGGTCTCGGGCCCGACGTGCTCGAGATTCTCGAATCCATCCTACGCCTACACTCCATTACACCCGACGAACTCTTCATCAAATGGGAGGTCTACTCTCTAAAGATGGGCTCGGAAGAGACGAAACTCGACCTCCCTACAGCCCGAATGTTTGCCAAGGACGTTCAAGATGCGGTTGAAAGGGGTTTACAAGACCGAAACCAGAAACATACGGGTGGTCGAGCGCCTGGGTCGGAGCGGAAGAGTGCAGTACATGCTACACCTCGGACGGTGGGCAATGGAGATGTTTTTGGAATGTATGTCGCCAGATGGGAAGATTGAGGGTGGCCAATGTATCAGACAACTAATGAGATCAACAGGCTTGACGAATTGACCCCCAATGCACTCCCACGAAGAAATGGAAGTATAAAGCGGAAAGCAGATTTCGACTCTCCCATGCCTAAAAAGATTAATCGTCCAGACACGGGCAAGACCCCCAGTAAGACTGCGGGCAAGACTGATGGGCCTACGTAAGGTTGAATGAACATCTATGAAAGCCGACATGACTGACACTGCTCCTAGCGGCATGCCATTCTCGCAAAGACCGAATGCTGGCCAGATCGTCGAAACACTCAACGATCAACTCGCAGCTGCAGAAGCACCCATCGCCCCATTCTCCGAAGCTCGCATCAAGTTAATGGCCAATACAGATTGGAAGAAATTTGCCTACAAGCCCATGTCAATGCGCCTCTCCGACTCATCAGAAGCCCTGGACGAACGAATTGACGACTTTTCAAACTTGATACAAAATTTCCATTCTCTGGAAGATGCCGCGTTTGGAAATGCCGCCGCTCAAAGTACGAGTGAGATTATCGCGGTGGGAAGAATTGCTTCAGACACGGCGGAAGCCAAGTTGAATGCTGCTTCGGTGGTGTTGGAGATGTCGAGGAAGATTGGGGCGGGAATTCGAATTCCATTGAAGCTTGATGCTCTTCCTTCCTATCAATTCTTCCCAGGTCAGATCGTGGCACTAAGAGGGACGAACGCTTCGGGACTTTACTTTTCGGTCAAGGAAGTGCTTACCGTCCCTCGACTGCATATGCCTTCATCGACACCGCAAGCGATTGAGGCATTGAACGAACGACTGGACGCGTCAGAGGGATCTTCTTCTCCACCACTGAATATCATGATCTCATCTGGACCTTTCACCGCCGAAGACAATCTTGACTATGAGCCATTCAAGGCGATATGTGAGAAAGCCGAAGAAACGATGGCCGATGCGTTGATCTTATCCGGACCATTCATTGACATCGAACACCCCATGATCGCAGCCGGGGAATTCGAACTCCCACTCACAGCACGCGGTCAAGATCAGGAAGCAAGCATGATATCCCTTTTCAAACAGTGGATCTCAGCACCCTTGCAACGACTCACCTCGGCAGTCCCCAGCATCACCGTCCTCCTAGTGCCCAGCGTGCGGGACGCCATCAGCAAACACGTCAGCTGGCCACAAGAACGACTGGCTAAAGCGAATCTCGCCCTCCCCAAACAAGTCAGCATGCTCCCGAACCCATGCTTCATATCACTGAACGAAGTTGTCTTCGGAATTTCCTCACAGGACATTTTGTACGAACTCAGTCGTGAACAATTGTCACAAGGTGCTGCGTCAGATCTTTTGACGAGACTACCTGGATATCTTATTGAGCAAAGACATTTCTTCCCACTGTACCCGCCCATGTCGCGCGATAAATTGACGGGGAATGGTGTGGTGAAACCCACGGGTGCGTGTCTGGACCTGGGGTACTTGAAGCTCGGGGAGTGGTTGCAGGTCAAGCCTGATATCCTGGTTCTGCCCAGCATGTTGACTCCGTCTGTCAAGGTAAGTTCGGTTGTTGCCCTTGTTCTAGTATCGTGCACTGACTGTTGGTGTTGTAGGTCGTTGACAGCGTCATGGTGATCAACCCAGGCCAGTTGTCCAAGCGAAAAGCGGCGGGGACGTATTCTCAGGTGTCGCTACATCCTCAAACGGTGGCTGAGGAGGAGAAGGCGTCCAAGACCATTACCCACAATGTGTTTGATCGTGCCAGGGTAGATGTTGTACGGATATAAGGTGAAGTGAATGATTTGTTGAGGATTTGAAACGAAGTATATGTCGGTCGACCATGACATCGAGAAGCCCCCAGAAGATATGAGGGTGTGATTCAGGATGATTGTATAGTTCCTGTACCTGCCTCGTCGAAGTGGTGTGTGATAATAATGTCATGATCTTGATATCATTCTTTCGTCTTGCCTCATTGCATCGTAATCCAGCATTCACCCATCACGTCGTTCTTTTCCGCATCACCTCAAGAACAACAACCCCGTCCTCCTCCCCTCCCTCCTCGTTCCAGCATTACCACCACCATTTCCCCTCCGTCCCCCTTCCACCCCGTCAGCCATCAACCCACCCAGGCCTAAGTCCCTCCACGCCGGCTCACGCTGCACACCCGCTAGACTGGACTCTCCACCTGCAGCCCCCCCACCAGCACTTCCACTTCCCTCTGCTCCTACAACAGCCGCACCAACTACACTCCCATTCCCCGCCGGCATCCCGACGCTCGCCCCACCTCCAAGTGCCCGGGTGATGCCAAAAGCAGCGTGCATGTCCGGCACAACCCCGTCTTCGTCTTCTGGGTTCAGTGGCATGAGATGTGGAGGGAGGTGGATTTCTTCAAATGGGAGGAATGAGCCCGGGAGGATCGTCATGTTGCTGCCGTCGTGGAGGGGGCCAGGGGGGTTGTTGTTTTGTTGGGGGTTTTTGCCATTGATGGACGAGGGGTAGACGTCTCCGGAGATCCTGCCGCTGGAAGGTGGTCGGCAGAACTCTTCGAAGAGGTCGGCGTATCGTGACGAGGCGAGGTGGAGGTGTGTGGCGGAGGAATCGCGGGACTGGGATGAGAGGACGGTGTTGTCAGTGGTCATTTGATTAGGATGTGAAAACTGATGGTCTGCTTACCATGATGATCAAGGAGTCAGGTGTTCAATCTCTATTATTGAGTTCCAGAGTCACGGTGTTCTGTTGTTGAAAGCAAAGAGGTCACTGCAGGATCATAAACAAAAGACCATGTCTAGAATCCCCAACCGGATAAACATCTCAGCCTTGTCCGTCATTTCTCAGCCTCGTCCATCATCCCCTCTGACGTAAATAAACCAACTCCCAGTTCAACTCATCAATCCCACCCACCTCGTACTTCCTTTTTCTACGCGACTTTGCGGCTGTTTGTATACTGCTGGAGACAGCCATGTCCTCCCTTCTTGACTGGCTCGTTGAACACGAGCCTTCATTCCGCAAGTAAGCCACCAAATCAACACCTCCCATCGCCCGCCCGGCCAACTAACTTGACTTTTCCAGAACCCGCCTTCCCTCCCTCTACTCCGACCTGACTGTACAACGCACCACCAATCCCGAAGGCTACGCTGCCAATGTAACAGCATGGACAAGCGCTCTGACACGTCTCACTCTGGCCGCTCAACTCCCGCCCGAGCAACACTCCTTCATCCTTAACACGTCCAACGACCTGCTCTCAGCGCTTGCGTCCCCAACCTATGGCCAGCCGAGCGGTCTCGGCAGCGTGTTGGACGAGTGTGTACGGCAGGGCAAGATGGTGGATCTGAAAGACTTCATGGCCGATGGCCGCACAAGCATCTTCAGTAAATCCTGGATTCCCAGCCCGTGGGCTGTATTGAAATGGGGACTGAGCCAGGTCGGTGTCGGGGGACCTGCAAAATACGATCTGGCTGGAGGCAGGCTACGAAGTGGAAATCTAGTGGTCGTTGCCGCGCTGGAAGAGAGGTGGAAGCAATTGCAGCAGGTCAGAGATAAACGGCCACAGGGCCTAACGGACAGAATTCTCAGTCGCGAAGCATTTGTCCAAGAAGTGAACGCCACGACATCAGAACAACAACTATCAGACCAGGATATCATAGTCTTGCTCCGCTACCTCTCCCTCGACAAACAAGTCCTCAGCTACGACGCCGACACGATCAAATTCAAAGCCCCAAATGCATCCACCACTCAGCAACCCGACCCCATTACACAAGAAGACCGACATATTGCGTCTCTAAAACTACTAATCAAGAATCTTACCACCCAGGTCGACACCCTCAACGCCCGTATCACGACCCTACAAACAACCGCGCGCGATGCCGTGAAGCAACACAACAAAGTCACTGCCCTTTCGGCCCTGCGTTCTAAACAACTCGCTGAGCGGAACCTGACATCTCGCTCCGCAACCCTCCATCAACTCGAGGAAGTGTACACGCAGATCGAAGCAGCAGTCGATCACGTGCAAGTAGTGCAAGCAATGGAAGCGAGTGCGGGGGTGTTAAAGGGATTGAACAAGCAGGTCGGTAGCGTTGATAGGGTGGCGGACGTGATCGACCAATTGACGGCGGAGATGGGCAAAGTTGACGAAGTCACCGGCGTGCTGAATGAGCCGTTGGACGCCAAGGCTGTGCTGGATGAAGGGGAGCTTGATGATGAGTTGGAGGGTCTGGAACGCGAGGAGGTTCAGAAGGTGCAGGCGGAGGAGACGAGGCGGCGGCTGGCAGAGTTGGAGACAATAGAAAGGGAGAAGGAGAAGGCGAAGGCGATAGAAATGGAGAGATCGAAGGAAAACAACATGAACTCGCAACTTCTTCTCAGCAACACGGATAAACCAGCTCAACATGAGAACGACGACTTTGAGAAAGACCTGTCATCAAGCATGGAGAGATTAAAAGCTCTGGACTTATACGCTCAGAGCCAAAAAGAGAAGCCAAAGTCTCAACAACCACAGCAACAGCAAGCTCAAAAAGAGACCGACAGCAAGATGGTGGAAGCGTGACCCACTAGATCTCCGATTTTCAGCACACGAAATAAACCTGCAGCATCACTGGAAGGGCAGCAGAAGTCCACTGGCTTCCTTGAATGAGAAAGTGTCGAAGCATGAGATGAGTCCCTGTCTGCGTGCGGAACGGTGGATACCGGACCCGCCCGACTTACATACATTCTTGTCGAGGTTGATTCTGCGATACAACACGATGCTACGATCCACATGCTCAGAGCAAGTTGTGGATCTCACTGCTGACGAGGTGCATGAGCCACAGTACCGACTCCGAGTCCACACCTTCACACCTTCGCTAATCTGGCCTGCTCTGTGGCACTCGATCAACAATGATGTGACGAGTGATCATTCATGAGGACGATGCAACACGCCTATACGGTAGCACATCGAAAATTCGCGCAAATACCTAGACAACACATACACATGGGCTTTCCCTAGATTGTCGACTGACTCTCCTGCGTGCACCCAGCATGCGGTGCAATACTGTGCTGTGCCAGTGCTGGTACCTGTGGCCGTCCATCCCGACGCATTCTCACCTAAAGCACAGAGGGAATGGCACGCCAGTGGCAGTGGCAGTGGCAATACCAGGCCGATCGATAGATGCAATGTGATATCGACTGAACGAAGAGACCACTTCGGACCGCACTCTGTTTGTACTACACCTTCGACGCTAGAGAGAGCTTGCTCGCTCGCTCGCTCGAGAGATGACCGAAATATATCTGTGGTCTCCTCTTTAGCGTTACATGTATGGGTATTCGGGAACATTAATCCTTTTTCGTCGCTTTAGGCATCGGACACGGATCATAAATGACATGAAGCTAGGCTAGATGATTAGATAAATCAGCATAGCATGATCGCGTCAGATGTAGCTATTGTCAGAAGCGTTCTTGAAATGGAGGAGTGTATGGTAGTAATATATTCTCTTCATGCGGAGCACTCTGCTTCTTCCATATCTATGTATCTGTTGACAGCCACATGGCCAGCGTGGATATGAGCACTTGATAGGTCATTGAATCGCCCAGCTAATAGCAACATCAATACTATACATCGTCACGCTCTCGCTGCCACTCAGGTGCTGCCGGGGGTTGAATGGATAGACCATCATGATTTGGCAGTTCATCTACTGAAAAATGATGATTCTGGGTTGAAATGTTTGAGGATGCCGCGTGTTGTGGAAGCTTGCCGGCTAAAGGTGGTGGCTTGAGGTCATATGGAGAATGCATGGGCTGGGAAGTGGTTATGTCCAGTGCGTTCTGTTGTCGCGTGTCTTCATGATGATAAGAGTTCACCACTTGAGCATTAGAGGGCGATCCCCCATTTTCATCATCGGCGTCATTTTCCACTTTGTGGGATTGAGCTTGTTTCTGGACCAGCCGCTTCTGCCTTGCCTGACGGATCAGATCATTGAAATTATCTTTTTGTTTCTTCAGATGCCCCTCGCGATCAAAATCCTTGGCCATGAATCCTGATGATGGCACCAATCCTCGATCGGCCTGTTTGGTCAAGCTATCTTCCCAGTTTTTCAAGTACTTCAAGAGCTGTTGCTTTGCTACAGGACTCGTAGAGTCGCAGTTTGCATTCCATAAATTGACCCATTCCATATGACGTCGGCGCATGTGTGTTTGGGTACCCCCATTGGGGATCCCAAGCTCTCGCAATTTCTTACGAAGTGCAGCGTCATTTAGGAGAGAGTAGTTGAGAAAGGGAAGACGAGCTTGCTGATTCGAGGATGGCTTTGGCAGACTATATGCTATGCTTCCTGGTGTTGCCAATTGGAGTGCAGGGTTGGATTTCTCCTCGATGGGTGTCGAACTTTCGCCTGCAATACATTTGTCCAGATGTGAATTTATCAGTGATTCTTTCATTCGTCGGTGGCAACATGGACAGGCGACTCGACCATCGTTAGGTTCTTTCGCAGAGGGATGTGATGGCGGACTACCAACACTACCCACAGCTGCGTCGTCATACTCACTGCCTTCTTCTTCGCTGTCGGCAATGACCTCCGGAATAGACCCGCTACCATCCTGTTCATTTGGTGTTAACGTCCTCTTGCTCTGACTCCTGGTGCTCCGTCTTTCTGTTCCATTGGTTGTAGGTTGCTCAACTTTCCGCCTCTTCAACGGTCTTTCTATCTCGCCCTGATCATCTGTCTGAGATCGAGCAGCTTTTTGGGCGAATTCTAGCAGACCCGGCCTCGAGGTCTTGAAATTGGTGACGAGTTCTTCAACCACCCAGTTCCGCCGCAGTTTGATTTCTTGATCTGATTCTCGGCAAGCGGGACATTTTCCTTCTTGAGATAGGTATCTTCGTATACACAGACTGCAGAACGTATGAGAGCAGCTGGTCATCATTGGTGTTGTGAAGAAGTCCTTGCATACTTGACATCGAAGGGACGATTCGAGTTGCGCAAGAGGGTTGAGTGGTGTTGGGAGCCAATCGGTGCTGTCGGTGATATCAATTGGTTCTGGCATGACGGGATGTTCTTAATTAAATGGATGACAGGAATATTGAAACCAGTAGTATTCCCGGTGCAACGGAGCATCGACTTCATCCGCAGGCTGAGGCACAAACACAGGCACTCGACTTTGCACGAAGAGGCAGTCGCCGAATCTCGCGCCACATCGCGCCAAGAAAGAATCATCCCCTAGCGCGTTTTGTTTGAGGTCATTCGCGTAAAGTGGTCACGTGAAGGACAGCCTCGTCGCTCTTTCGGCCTTGCGTCGGGGCAGCAGCAAACGTATCTCGAAGCAATAGCAAGTCTGGTAAAGTTTCGTCAAGAAACAGATAAATTCTATATATACTGTCTCACAGAAAGATAAAATTGACCACCTTCAGAAACCTATATTCATTCAAAATCATCGTCCTCTCTAAACAAAGGATCCGGTCGTGTCATTCGCACGGGACTTAATGGTACAACATCCGCTCCACTGACCCCAGTCATTAGGCTTCCTGTCCTTCGATGCACCTTGCTATCGAGCTTCTCCAGAGTGGCCATTTGCTCGATGGTCTCATCTTCAACTTCATCTTCTCCTGGCCCGACTGCTCCACTCAATGTCCTCCGTCTCGCTTGTCCTAGTTTCATTCGGACAGCCAGTCGAAGTTGGGTCAGATATTCTGCCAAGGCTCCATAATCTTGGATTGCATCGCTGTTCTTCGCTTCACCATATAATTCTTGAGCTTCTTCAAGGCGCTCCGAAGCGAATTCTGCACGTCCTAGTTTCATCCATTCGTCGGCTGTCATAATACTCCAAAGTGCTGCTTTGCGTTTGCGTGTGCCCCAACTTGTATTGCCAACCCCGATTCGGTCAGCAAAGCAAGATGTCACCCGTTCGCTGACTAGTACTCGACCAATACTTCCAACCAGTCCCAATTCAAAAGATCGGATTGCCCACTTTGCAGCCAACTCAGTCGCTGTTCGACCTCTCACTTTCAAGAGTTCAACGCCGAGGAGTATTGATCGGAGTGCCAGTGAGGGATTTGAGCAACGTGTTGCATATGAGTAGGTGGCAATCTCCAACATTTGGTCAAAGTTTTCAATCTTGAACTTGGTGCTTCCCGTTCCAATCAAAGGATTTAGTAGTGTGGAGATACAACACATTTCATTGGCTCCTGCTAGATGCTTCCATGCCTTGTCATTGGCATAATCGGTTCTAAGAAGCTCATATGTCGATGCAGCAAGTTTGTAATCGCGTAACATAAATGCATAATCTGCCAGCTTCCGCAGTAGACTTTCTGGCGTATCATATCGATAGACTCCTTGAAGGCTGTCGTAGTTGCCGCTCGCTCCGGACGTATTTAGACCGGGTGATGACTGTCGAGATGAACTTCCTATGCCTGTCCATCTCTTGGAGAGTGACATGAACCGACCGGAAATACCTCGCCGACGAGAAGCTATCTGATCGTTCCATAGTGCAATTCTTTGTTCCATGTGATACACAATTGATTGTGCTACAAGCTCCCGGATAAACCCACTGATTGCCGAAACGTCTGAGGAAAAAATATAGGGTGAGGCAGAGACGTTCAGATCTATCAGATCCACAGTGTCGTGGATGAAAGTGATCTGTTCCGATGCTGACAACCATTCACTCGTCGGTAATTCCTCCGAGTCGTCATCCGACTTGGTGCAGGGTGCAGATCTCAATCTAAGAAGATGACAGTGAAGTCCGAAATGTCGCTTCATCTGATCAAATAGTGCTGATGATTTGCTGAAGTCGTCCTTGTCTTCATCATGCACCAATACGTAGTAACGTAGATATTCCGGGTTGGCATACAATGGCAGGGCTCTTGACCCTTGGGCGGTTTGTTGATATAGAGTTCGAAGGGTTTCGATTGGTTGTTGTGTGGAAGAGCTGATCGCAATAACGGCTCCCACGGGATGTCGGAATGTTTCGTGAGGACTCATATCTTGTGATGACAGAAGTCTGGTCAAGAAGAGTTTATACAAGGGTGATATCTCACTTCGACTGGGAACTCCATCTGAATCATCCCAACCGTCACCGATGAAATATTCCATCAGTTCTTCCAAGTTTTCCAGTGGATTAGCACTGTTGGTCGTTGATGCGCCATCTCCAGCCAGCTCTCCAAGGTCCACGAAATGAACTCCAAAGTCCTCCCATGCTCGACTGGCTCCAGTACTATCGCGAACGACCACTTTTCCAGAGACCTTATTGCCAAAAGGCCGGATGAGCTCTGTAAACCCCCTCTTCAAGCCTTTCTGCACCGCGAGCTCATCAACCTCCTTTGCGGCGCAGATAGCAACTGTCGGAGAAAATGCGCGGACAATCAACGACCTCGAATCATCGGATCCATCAACGGAATTGCCAAGTGGACTGCTCAGAGAAGACTTTCCGAACCTTGAAGCCGAAGCCGATAGCCTGCCATTTGGAGAATTGGACCTGGAAATGATACTAGACAAAGTACTGGTTCGTGAGCCTAAAGTTGGAGAATTCAAGGTGTGGATGGGCAGACTTGTGGTCGATGTCTCTGGTGATTCGTCGGTCGTTGATGGGGTAGGGGTTGGTCTTCTGACATCGAGAATGGGAACCGAGGAGAGGTTTTCGGACTTTTCAGGATAGTCTCCATCACTAGGTGAGTTCATGGACAGGACTGGATCTGGTCGAGGGTTGGAAAGGAGTCTGGTCGTGAGCGTTGCATGAGTGTGGTGTGTTCGAGATCAAGATATTTGTAGCAGGTTCTCATATGATGGGCTTGTCAAATAGGTAGGTGTACGGGTGCATTATCCTACCTCTGGGTAAAGGTGATGGGTATGAACAAGTCAGATGGCTCGAGGATGAACCGCGGCTGGCCATTTGGGAATTGGGATCTTGAATGATGCAAACATGACAAACGATTCCCGGGTCGGAGGAATGATATTCCGGGTTTTTGTTCTGATTTGACAATTGACAACCAACCCCTGAATACACCCCTGAATTTCTCCATGCGCCTCAATCAAAGGTGGGCTCCGATGCTTTTAAGATGTCAATCAAGCTCAGGGAAGCCTCATCTTGTGGATTTTCGGTGGACACAATATCTCAAACCCGGTAATTTTGCAAGTGACTGACCAGATTCATATCATTGGTCTTCCTGAGCTTGGTCAGATACTTTGGTCAATTCTGAATACTGAAGGCAGAGATATACGGCCACGAAGTACGGGGAGCGTTTCCAGAGCGCCACATCCACTTTCGCCAACGTCCAATCCAGATTGCAACACCCTTCGGACGCCCCTGGCCTGAATGGCAGCTGTGGCTTGATCGCCTTCTCCATCCCCTCTAACCTTGCCACAGAATAATCAACCTCGTATTCTCTCGCGGAGCGCGTCAAGCCTTTCAATTTGTCGTATTCAAAAGGTCCCTCTTTGCTGCTGCTCGATTGTCTGTGAGAGTAGTCTGTTCAACCACTGCTTGCGATGCCTTGTTGACATATTGCTCATCTATTTTACTTTTATTTTGACCTCAATCATCCCAGCATCCTCGATCACAATGAGTGAAAGTCGGCTGAGGTGGAGATATTCGGTTTTGAGTGCACTGACGCTATTCACATTGTTTTTATTATTTTCATCATCTGCAAGTCGCTTTAAGCTTTCAGGATGGTCCGATGATTCCAATATCGATTTGTCTGGCCAATTCGAATATCAACCTGCCGTCGTCGCTGGTGCGCCGGTTCAAGTGCCGGCACCTAGCAGTGATTCCACGACATTGCAGCATGGTTCACATCCACCTAGCCTCGATGTTGCTGGGCCTGGAAAGCGACCTCACAAAATAGTAGGGATGGTCTTTGCCGGAAGGAAGGAATATGTATCCATATTGGATTGCTATCTCCAACGGAATTTGGTCCGGAATGGTGGTTGGTTGGATGAAATCATGTTCATTATGCATGTCAACCGGACGCAAGATATTGTCTATCTTCACGATCTCACTGACAACGTTCCTGAATACACTCTACACGAGATATATGGTGAAGAGGAAGAGGACAACCGCAAACCGTTTTCTGAAGCTTACAAACTCTGCAAGCCTGGTACCCTCTACGTCAAAATCGATGATGATCTACTATTCATGGAAGACAATGCAATCCAGTCGATTGTTCAGCGTAAAGTTGACAATCCCGAGTGCGTCATGGTCAGTGCAAATGTCATCAATTCGCCTGCAGCTTCCTGGGTCACTCAACATCACCTGGGCGCTACCAAGCCATACCTGCCTGAAAGCTCAATACCCGATGGCTTTGTGGATGATGATCGACGACATATGGTTGATTGGCGATCATCGACGCTACCGCATTGGGAAAGCAACAGTGCCTACAATTTCACTATTGGGAGTTCCCCACCATTCAAAGGTCATAGATGGCTCCCACTTGGTAAAGGTGACTATCATTTCACCCCAGCCGATTCAATAGGGCGACAAGACAACATCTCCCTTGCAAAAAATGCTTCATCTGAATATCTGCCATGGACAGTAGCAGCACAACGTAAGTTGAGTCTCGCCTCCTCTTCTGCTTGAAAAAACTAACAGACCACCTATCTAGAGCATTACTCGTTTCTTGAACACCTTGAAAAGGGTCAACTCTCGCTATATAAATTCGATAACTGGACCTATGACCGGACCAGTCGAAACATCAACTTTATAGCCTTCTCTGGTGATGATGTGGTTAAACATCCGGTTAGTGGAAACGACGGCACCTGGTTCACACAGAAACTCCCTTCCCAACTTAAGCAATCTGCTGTGGTGGACGGGTCCGCTATCGTTGTTCATTTCGGTACACGTTTTCAGACTTCACCAAGTGGCGGCATTCCTGGCCGTGGACTTCGAGATACCGACTTGCTGCGCCGATACAGAAGTTATGCTACCGAGTTCATCTGTGGCAAGCCTTGGGGTTCGCCAATGCACTGATCATCAGGTGGAATTCTCGTCGATATCTATTTGTGGCTCAAAACGAAGTACGACAACAAGGAAAGCTACCAGTAATGGCCTGAAATGGTCAACGTTACGGATATGCTCACAAAAAAAGCTGCCTCTTGTGGCCCGAGGATCCAGAAGCAACCAAATCCCGATTTAATCACCACCATCAGCAGCAAACAAGCACGTGCTCAATGCGGCGTTGCGATCTTGAGGCAGATCATCAGAACTGTCCTGCTTAGTGCACCACACCCCGATACTGAAGTACTACACAATCACGCCGTGAGACTCCCACTTTGTTTCATGGCCACAGTGTCGATTACAGGAACAATCGATCGTGTCCCGAAACAAGGTTCGAGGCATTGACAGGATACAAAAAAGAAAATTTCGCGGAGTCTAATGTTGTATGTGCTCTGCATGAGGATGCCATGGGAAAGAAGAGGTGCTTTCATCTGCAGTATAAGAGTAACAGTCAAATTTTCAGATATAAATGGCTGACTAAGAAATCGCGTATCTCGCTTCAAGTCTTCCCGTCAACAGCACAACATTGACGTGGGGTTAAGTTATTCCAATGTTGATCATTTCGGCGCAAAGACCTCGCGACCCGACGACGATGATTATTGAAATAATTGGATGATTGATTTCTCCTGTGCATTGGCCTTTTTAGTATACATTCTTAATGCATATCTCCACCTCCCCACGAGATATGAATATAAATGTACACAACCACACATTGAAAGCCACCTAAAGTCTACTTGCAATTGTTTCTACAGTGTCACGAATGAGAGACCTATTTTACATTTGTCACCTTCGTCCAAGCAACGATCTATAAACCATCACTTACCCGCACATCGCCAACGACAAAGAGGAACACTCAGTACCAAAACACCAAAATCACGCCCCGGAAGATTTGTAAGGATATTCCGGAGGAACCAATCCCTGAACAACGCAACAATCAAAAGTCATTCAGACCTGAAGTGCGATGTCTCTCCGCACAATCTACAATGCTTACATAGAGGTCCTGAACGAGCAAGGCTACGAAAAGCTCTCACCCTACGTGCACAACAACATGGTCCATAATGTCTCAAAACCCATGTCGCCCGACCAGTACGGTCAGATGATCGTTGAAAGCATCCGAAACTTTCCCGGATTTCGATTTGAGGTCGAGATGCTCACTATTGAGGATGATGAGAGCGCACCAACGGGTACTGGCACGGGGACGGTGGCTGCGAGGCTGAGATTGAGCTTTGTGCCAGCAGGGGAATCTGGGGATGGTGGAGGTAAGATTGCGGAGAACGAGGGTGTAGGTGAACCGGGAGAGGCTGATAGGGTGGTGTTTTATGAGCATGTTTTCTATAGCTTCGAGGCGGGGAAGATCAGAAGGGTCTGGAGCATTGTCGACTTGCCTAAGACAGAGTCCTAATATCCCAGATATGGAAAAATCTAAGACCATGAAAACGAAAAGTTGAAACTCCTCAGTTCATGGAAGTTGTTCATAAGAAATGGTCAAACTCTTCTTTGACTGAGGTGTTTGTTGAAACATTTTAGACTTTACCGAATTTTGCTTTACAGCTCTGGGATTTTTGAATACCGCCAGGATGCAGTATCGATTCCAAGGACCTCCAGCTTACGAATTGCTGAGAATGACCATCTTTATTTCTGCTTCTTGCCAAATAAAACCTTAGCAATTGAACGCCCCATAAACGCCAAATACGTGCTGAACACTCTCAAACTTTCCCATGCTCTTCCAGCCCAAGAAGATCTCTCTTTGATCCAATGACTAGCCAGAAGTTTGACATTCTCATCTTCCAACATTCCTTCCAATCGTGCACTATCCCTCATCTCAAACCACCGATAAAATTCTTCCACATGGGGAAATTCAGCAAATAGCTCGACACCATATACGACGTAGGCGAATTGTAACAGAGAGAACAGAACGCAATCTGCTATCGTGACAGTAATTCCCGGATATGATTTTGGGGCCTGCTCTTCAGTACCAGTAGGCTGGCATTCAAAACGTGGGTCCATGCGATAGTACGTATCGAGCAAACCGATTGCCTTCCTGCAAGAAGCCATGGCTGCTCTGGAAGCAGCAATGACCTGCGTGTCGCGCCAGCAGAACATGGCACTGCCCATATGACACGCCAACGAAAAATAGCTGGTGGCCTCGTCGGCCAGTTGCATCATCTCCCGGGTTCGTGCCCTGTCCTGCGCAGTTTTTCCTCGCATGCTAGGCCCAACCCTCTCAAATGCTTCTGCATACCGAATACGGAATCAGGATCCGGGAAAACGGTACTGGAGTTCACTAAATCCGGTTCGAAGGCGTCGCATATATCCTCCAGAAACTCAAGTATGGCTATGGATTGCTTGATGAACGTGCCATCGCCAAGCGCGAGAATCGGTACACTCCCGGTTGGTTTTCCTGGTGCGGTCATTTTGAGAGTTGCTGTTGTTGTCACCTGGGTGATTATGAGTATCCGAGAACCTTCTGGCGGCTTGGGCGAGTTGTTAGATGTAGAGACTCCTTTTTCGGAGAGGTAAATGAGCACCCGACGAGGATATAGGCCGCCAGGTATGACATAGAGTTCAAACGGTGTGGCCATCTCAGTAAATCTCTTGCAGAGCAAACAGGGTCTCCAACGAATCTAACAAGAAGTTGCACTGCGCCCTCTCTCAGAAGTGGCCTCTTTCACGATGTGGTGATCCCTCTCGCGTAGACATTTCCCACCTCGACGATCAAAGTCTCCGAGAAAATCTCCGCCATGTTCCTGGAATGTCTCCGAGACATACACCTACTTGGCTTGGTAGGAGGGTTGTGAGGTGTCGCAAATGGATCAATGCCGAGAATAGCTATGAGTATCTACCCATTACCCCAAGTATACTTCAGGACTCTGGACGCGCATCTTGTGGTTGCAATTCCAACTATGGCTTTGTTCTTTGGCAGAGTGGCTTCCGACCATGACACTTGGGATCAATAACGCGAGAAGTGGGTCTACCAGCCCTAAGGTCCGACGAGGAGTCTGCGGTTATGTACCTGGGGACCTAAGTGTGACGTCCAATAGTTAAACTCCACGACCATATTTTGGGCCCGACAGACACGAAGTATCCCGGGTAGTATGGGCGAGGAATTGGAAGCGATGAAAGGGACGGACGATTAGATAAGTAGCATGATCGACTTGTTCGATCCAGCACTCCTGCACGTATGATCAAATCAGATCTTTCATTTGATCTGGTCACGAGCCATCGGGTCAGATTCTGACATCACAGATCGTTGCTCAGTGCCTCTCAGCCGGGCGATATCCCGGTGCTGCATAATCTTTCAATTTCGATGCTTATATACCACAACGTCTGCACGACTAGAAGCATCGCCACAGATTTCGTTGGGTTGTCGTATCAGACAGAAGATTGCAAAAATCTTGGCTTCCTTTGGATTTCGCTTCTCAGACATCCGAACCTTCTCTGTGATTCGAACCATTGTGCAAAAATGGAAATCAACTTTGCACATCTGACTACGTAGCTTAATCATGAGCATTGGAAAATACCCCTTGCGGCCGATGCCAGTACTCCGACCCTCCCCTGTTCACTCTGTGGTTTGCTATACCTGGTATCGTGCCATGCATCCTCTCTACACCTCCCATTCGGTTCGGATTTCTGTTTCACCATTCAGACGCTGTGGCGAACCTCAGAAGACCCTGCCACGAGTGTGCTGCCTTGACTTATTAAGCGCTGCGGCGCAGGTGACAGAAGTGGCTATTGGGGGTTTACTAGGTTAGATAAAGAAGCTAGGTATGCTCGCAAGTGATTGTTATGACCTGATACATGGTGAAAAGTCGGTAAGATATCAATTTCATCCATGCTTCATGTCTTTCAGTACCAAAAGCGTGGTCGGTAAGCTATGCTGAGCGAACACAACATGCCTATCATCGACATGACGGTGTGATAGGAAGCTCTAAAAGGCGTGTGCATGGGGATTACCCTCATTTACCCTAGTCCTCGCCCTCTGCGGCACGAGTAAGATCTACCTTCTCGCCCTTGAACTTCCAGGCCTTAACGCCACTCTAAAACAGCACCGTCAACTCTGCATATGTGCGGCCCTTCGTCTCCGGGATGCACAAGATGGTAAACACTAGAGACACGGCACACGTTCCAGCGAAGAAGAAGCCTGTCTTGGCACCCCACGCCCAGGCGCCTGGGTTGAGCATGAAGGGTGTGATGACGTTGCTGACGATGTTGAGCAGGTTGTAAGTCATGCGGGCGAGGACGATAGATTTGCTCCGCAACGAAGAAGAGGGGATTTCAGAGACCAACGCGTAGCAAATGGGGCCGACAGTGATGTCGTAGATGACGGTGTACACGATCAGCATGCTCCCAATGCCCCACGAGATGGCGGGCCGTGTGGTGTAGTCGACCGTACCAAGGCCACCGATGACGATCAGGCACAGGCCGAGACCGGCCAGGCCCCAGATATACAGCGTTCGCCGGCTGCAGTATGGTAGAAGGAACCAGGCAATGAACACGCCGACGATTCCCAGAGCGTATTGAATCACGCTCATGTTGAAGGCCTGCACGGTCGGTAGGCCAGCTTGTTGATAGAAGTACGTCGAGTAAGTGCGGAGACCTGTGCCGGACAAGATCTGGATTGCCCAGACGCAGCAGGCGAGAATGGTACGGCGGAGATCAACCCCTCGGAAGCAGTCGAGGTACGAAGATCCAGTGCCAGCTTCTTTCTCTTTGTTGACAGTGACTTGCATGAGTGCCATCATGTGGTGAATATCTTCATCAGATCGATTATTGCATGAAGTCAGACGACGCAGATTGCGCTTTGCTTCTTCGAGGCGGTTCTGTCGCACACACCACCAGGGAGATTCCGGTGCGAATGCAATGCCGACCATCAAGGGGACTGGCCACATCCATTGTAGCGCGAAGGGGATTCGATACGCCCATTCGTCAGTGCGTCCGGCCTGCAAAAAGTGGGTAAGCATAGATCTTTATGGGAGTGAAGTCAAGGAACTTACCATGGCTCTAAGGACACCTGCCGAAAGGAATTGCCCAAAGACCTGTATCTACGTAAGTAAAGATCAATGTTGATGGACCGGATAAGCCGAGACATACCCAACAGAGGTTGACGTAGGTTGTGAGATAGCCGCGCAAATGGACAGGACAGACTTCAGCTGCATATGCGGTGGTCAGCGTTTGGAATATTCCCCATGGAATGCCCTGGAAGATCTGTCCAACTTGTAGGACCTCGATGCTTGGTGCGAAGAAAGGAATAAAAATGGTGCCGGCCATTAAGGCTAAAGAAGCCAACATGGTCTTTTTGAACCCGATACGTTCGGAGATGTGACCATTAAGGTACAGGCCGATAAGTGAGCCAACGGAGGCGCCATTTGACAGACCTGCTTGCCATGGAGCTGGGATTTCGTAGCGGCCGTTAGGTAGTTGTTTGCCATAACGCCGTTTAAAAGCCGGCTGGGCGTTCAGAGAGCCGATCAGTTTCATGTCGTAGCCCTCCATGATAATGGCGGTTGACAGCAGGACAGACCAAGCAATCGCAGCAGGGTAAAGCTTCAGCGATTTGAGGAATGAGGTTTCTCGTTCATGTTCAGCCGCGATCTGGGCCTCTCGTAATTCCTCGCGATCATCATTCCGGCTTTCACAGTGACTTGCGACTTCTTTGAGATTTGAAAGCCCTGCATCATCTAACTTGGGGTGAGACATGGTGGCAGTGGTGAGGGGGGTAACAAAATGGAATGAATGTTTTTTCTTCCCTAACTTTTGGATGATCCGAACGATAGAAGTATATGGAACTGAAGCATGGCCGAAAGATCGTATATATATATATGTACTGGACATGCGTGCCGACGAGCTATGTGGATAGGTGTGCCATTCGCCGACTTAGACGCTCGCCTATCGGCAGTATCTCGCAACCATCTCTCAGAAGACAGCGGGTAGACAGAGTGTGGTAGCTGAAGCGTTGCGGTCGGTTGAAGAAATCTTTGATGTCATTCAGTGGGCACTCGTATTGCTGCAGCCACTGCCGCAACGAATCTACGGACTCCTCGGCTAGCTCGCCGATAGCCGACGAGGCATAATGTCCGCCTTGTAGAGAGGGGTCGGCGAGGGATTAGCGGTGGATACCGAATCTTTTGCCAGCGGGGGCAGTATTTATATATCACATTACAGCCTGAGTAGCATTTTGCGCTTGAAGAATGCCCAAAACAAAGAATAGTGAACTACTCATGCCCCAATAGGCTCAAATCGTAATCCACGTACACGATTTCAGCATGCCACATGCAACTTTCCAACACAAAACCACCTGGTGGAAGGAAGGCATCGTGTACCAGGTATATCCAGCGTCTTTCAAGGACTCCAATGGAGATGGCATCGGAGACATACCTGGCATTATATCGAAGTTAGACTACATCCGAGACATAGGGGTAGACATCATTTGGGTCTCGCCCCATTTCAAGAGCCCACAGGTCGATATGGGATACGACATCTCTGACTTCGAGGATATACACGAACCATATGGAACGCTCGAGGACTGCGAGCGTTTAATTCGCGAAACTCACAAGAGAGGGATGAAGATCATTTTCGACCTAGTCATTAATCACACCTCCGACCAACACTCCTGGTTCCTTGAATCGAGATCTTCTAAAGATAACCCGAAGCGAGACTGGTACTTCTGGCGAGCTCCTAAATTCGATGAGCATGGTAATAGATGTCGTCCCAACAACTGGAGGAGCCAGTTTACTAAACCTGCGTGGACTTGGGATCCGCTCACCGAGGAGTATTATTTACATGTCTATGCAAGTGGCCAGCCCGACCTGAACTGGGAGAACGAAGAATGCCGCAGGGCAATCTACGAAAGCGCGATCAGGTTTTGGCTCAAGCGCGGTGTGGATGGCTTTCGCATCGATACTGTCAACAAGTATTCCAAGGTCCCTGGATTGCCGGATGCCCCAATCACAGAGCCGCAGGAAGCCACACAGGTAGCTGTCTGTCGATACACCAACGGCCCTCGGATCCATGAGTACTTGAAAGAGATCAAGGATATTTTATCAGGGTTCGATGTCATGACAGTTGGTGAACTGCCAAATACACCCGACAGTAACGAGGTCCTACAATACATCTCTGCGCGCTCGGGCGAATTGAACATGGTCTTGAACTTTGACACGGTGAACCTCGGACAAACGCCTGGAAATCGTTTTCTGCCGCAGCCCTTTGACAACCTTGATTTCAAGAACCAATTAACAAAATGGCAGACGCTGCCTGCAGAGACTGATGCATGGACTACCGTCTTCCTGGAAAATCATGATCAAGGTCGATCAATATCTCGGTTTGCTTCAGATCTTCCAGCATACCGACAGAGTGCAGCCAAGATGCTGGCGACAATTCTCGCGACCATGACCGGAACATTGTTCTTATATCAGGGCCAAGAGATCGGTATGGTCAATGCACCTGAGTCCTGGTCGCCAGATGAATACAAGTGTGTCAGATCGGTCAATTACTTTCGCGATATCTGTGCGCGCAGTCGCAATAATTCAGGTTCAATCGAGCAGGCCCGCCGCAACCTTCAGCGTGTGGCACGAGACCATGCCCGAGTACCGATGCAATGGGATGCGACTCACAATGCCGGCTTCTGCGATGAAGACGTACAGCCTTGGATGTCGGTGCTGGATGTTCATCGCGAGATCAATGTGGCTGATCAGATAAACACCAAAGGAAGCGTACTGAGCTATTGGCGTTCGATATTAGCTCTCAGGAAGAATTATGCCAGCCTCTTTGTGTATGGGAGCTTCGTGGCCATTGAACAGGAAAGGAATTTGATGTCGTTCCTGAAGATCGACGAACGCACTGGGGCAAAGAGCTTGATCGTCGCAAACCTATCGAGAGAGACTTTGCAGTTTACACACCCTGATGGCTTTGCATCGGAAGAGACACAGTTTCTGATCGGCACTCACAGTAATGATGCTGAACCAGAGTGGCAACAGCAGGTTTTGGCACCTTTTGAAGCCAGGGTCTACATACAGCAAGGCTAGAGCACTCGATACTTCGGAAGTAGCTGTGTAGAACCAGATGATTCATGATCATTAATCACCGTCTCCCTCCTCATAAGAAAGGCGGGACAGTGCCGTACTGCTCCACGCAGAAGAACCGCGAGTCCACGCGTTCACCTTTTCGCAGCTGCTCCTCTGTCAGATCGCGCACAAACGTCTCAATAAACTCGGTATGCCAAAGCGGGTTCCGTATAGAATGGAATCTGCCCAATGCCCACGCCACCTCTTCTTGGCTTTTACTTTCAACAGCGTAGAGGAAGAGCGGCCAAGCCAGAGCTGGCTGGCAAAGTAAGGTTTCTCTCTTCGCTTCAGCCTCCATCTCATGTATCAGTGCCCGTATTTTTTCTCGTGCCGGTAAGATTTTCTTCTGCAAGGTATCCACACGACCCTGGGAGCGGCAATAATAGATGATTTCAGCATAATAGCACAACTTGCAGAGGCTGGACAACAGATTTATATGGGGCAGTTCCTGTTTCGAGCACTGGAGTACTCTCGACAGCTCGGCTGTGCTGCAGTCAAGGATTGCTGGCCGGCCTTGCCACAGGTTCTCAAGCTGCCGCGCAATGGTGCAGGAGATGCGGTCGACCTGTGATTCAACCGCAGGTGCTCCGCGTGGGCGGTGATGCCGATTCATGGACGCGGCAAGGATGGTTATTCGCTGTAGCTCTAAGTAGAACTGAAAGAGGCCCTGCTGCAGTGATTCCGTCACAGAACAGAAGCCAAGACCAGTACTGGAGGATGAGCCACGCAAACAGAGAGCTGCATTTTGCTGGTCCTGAAGTAGACTCAAGATCTTGGGACTGAGGATGCCACGTCCACCAAGGTGTAGGGCTTTGGCGTGAAATAGATGCAACCAGATAATGATCCGTTGGACAAGAATGGACCATGGCTTTTGATCCTGGGCTACCTCGAGGGCGGCAACAAGCGCGTCTTTCTGCTTCAGAGTGCTCGAAATGGTTTCTTGCTGAGCTACTACTTCGAAGCAGCAGAGAAGAAAGGTTGTCACAAACAATTCGTCTATGCTGAGCTGGCCATTCTTCATGGTTAATGTGTAACCTGCTTTGGCGGTAAAATAAGCAGGCAAGGTATCTGCTGTCTCTCCGCCCTTGGCAAGTGTCTCGTATAGATTTTCGACTGCAATCAAGGTCGCAGATATTTGTGGGCTGCTACTGGCCATCTGAGCTATCTCAAGTTTGGCATGAGCCCAGTTGCTTTCATCCCAGGGGACAATGAATGGCAACTGCATATGATTAACAAAGTATGCAAATTGAGATGTCGGTTCCATAGCCTCCGCGAGACGCTCCGAGATGTCCTCAGAATCGTTTTGAGGACTTAGCTGCAAACCGAGTTCTTGATATGGAACGGTAGAGAAAAAGTCACCCCACTCGCCCACCATGGCATCGAAAGAAACCGATGAACGTCCGGGAGAAATTTGCGCGTCTTGCGCCGCTACGTCGAGTGCCGGTACGTCGAAAGTGTTACTTGAAGGCGTAGCTGTATTGTCCAGAGCGAAGCCATCGCTGTACGTATTCAGGACTCCTGTTGCCGCAGAAGCAGTCTGATACAGATGTGTCGGCTGCTGGGAATGGTAATCAATGGACAGAAACTCATAAAGGCAGGCTCTATTGAGACGTGTACAGTTAAAGCAGACAGGTCGCTCCTCATCGCATTTGACTTTTCTTGAGCGACAAGTCAGACATCCCGTCCGTACTCTGCCCTTTCGTATGGGACCTGGGCGATGCCCCCCTTCCATTTGCGAAACTAAAACCAAATTACGCGGTTGTAACTCATACCTAGGGAAAACTGTGTGATGAGAGATTGCAGAAAGCCTGTTGCGTTGCCAAGCTTCGGCTCTCGCTTTGTACGCGGGGAAGCTATGGTGAGCAAGGGCCAACCTCGGAGGAATGTCAAGGCTTGGAGGCTAGGGACGACTAGAGCCACACCCTCCCGGGCATGGCATCGTCGCATACCTGATTTGTGCCTTCAAAACATGTACCAACACTCCGGCAAAATACGCCGGTAAAGTCATGAGACCTCCAAACATCTATACCGGCGGCTTGGTATCAATTCTGAAATCCTTCGTCATCTTCGTAAATTCTTCTGTGCCATTTGCGCCCGTCAACGGCCCACCTTCCTCCTCTTCCGAATTTGTTGCCGTTCTGATACTGCTCTCTTGCTCATACCACCAGCCCATCCGGAACAACTTGTCGGCCCAGATTCCTTGCTTCTTCCATTCGCTATCGCTCCACCATTCAGCACCAGGCGGGGGAGCCGAGCCAGATTTTTCATCTACGAGCGTGCTGCTCGCCAATAATGTGGCAGTTACGGCGATGGTGCCTAGTGGTTTTGAAAGGACTTTTCTTGCGTCGATAAGAACGAAAACAACCAACCCACAGATGAGCAGACCTACGAGTAGCCCTTGCAGAATCCGCGTTGAAACTTCGGACTGGAAGAGGCGGACGCGGTTGGTATTCGTGTATGAGGCCTGCTGTGTGAGAGGAATGGCTAGAGCCTGACTCTGGTTTCGTGGTAGGTCCTCCATAGTTGAGCGGAAATCGGTGTTGAAGATCTGCGCAGCGTACGTGCGGTACAGCTTTGTAAAGGAGGCAATGATGGTAGTACTATTGGCTAGCTCCTCCAAAGGCACACCGTATTTCCCAGCGATCATGGCACTGAACACACTATCGATGTCGCCACCCTTTGTGACATTGAGATTCCCATATTCCGGGGATAGATCGTACCAATCAGAAAAGTGAGTGGCAGAGCTTTCGTCCACGATTGGAGGAGATGCGATAGCAAAATCTGGAAGATCAAATGTTGCATCCACCTGAACCATCTCAACTGAAGCAGAGCACAAGTGTATGGCGAGATCTTTTACCTCCTTGTTTTCATCGATAAGCGCGTACGTCAAAGCGAACGCAGCACACGGTGGGTCACCCACCAACGCCTGGGAGCTGCCAATATACCACGGTGTTTCATCCCAAGAATATATACGAGCTTCTGTATACTCGACCATTTCATTGCAGGTAGAATATGTCCAATTTATCATAAGACTTTGTTCAGTGATGTTTAGTTCGACATCGTGGATCTGGTCTGTTTGGACAAGACTGCAGTTCACCCCAGCACGGAGGGCTGATGTAGTAAGATCGATGGTACCGTTCATGTTCGTGATATTTCTAGTCGCCTCCGCCGACTTGTCAACCGACAACGAGATTTGTGGAAGGGCTAATTCATCATAAGTCCAGGCTGGATATGACATATTGGCCTGGATAATCAACCCAGGAATAGTCTTGGCCCTTGTACTCGAGTAGAACGTACAATCGTAACAGCCTGTTGTGTTGAACCAAGTAAGGCTTTCGACGTCAACGGGAGTGATATTTGTGATAGCTTGGGGTATAAATAGGCCACTCACGACGATCGTAAGCAATGGTGACAGTATTATTGATACAGAAGCAGCGGCAAGTGCGAACTTGCGATTTCGTAGTGCCAACCATACACTTTGGAGAGCAATGCCTCGGAACTGCTTTTGAAACATGCTTGATTTAGCATCGCAGTATTCTTTGGAAAGCGCATAGTAGGCTGCAGACAACTCCAACTCGAAATCCATAGAGTTATAGAGTGTACCAATCAGTACTACCACCAACGTCGGCACATAGATCCACGCATACCTTGTTAAAGATTCGGCATCAACATCTGCAAGGCCTTGATTGGTATTCGACTTGCGATAAGTAATCTCGAGAGCAATGATGACGGCAATGGGCGATATCAAACAAGCTGACATGGCACGACGGGTGAGGACCCAAGGACGCCACCACCGAAAAGTTTCTAGCGTGCGAGATCTTTCCATGTGCTGAGTGCTCGAGCGGACAGAATTCTTAGGAATACCTTGAATCGAGAAAGCACGTACACCTGTTCGTTCATCCACGAGAGTTTGAAAATTGTACTGGGAAAGGACATTACGCAAATCTTTCATATCAAGGTGGCCAATCATCCGCAGTTGTCTTTGTAATGCTGGACTTCGAGCCATGATTGCAACCAAGGGAGCAATCGCATCAACGTTCCGCGGGACGACTCCTCGGGGAACGAGAAAGGTGACCATCACCGTAAGGAGGCATATTGCAGCTGCCAAGCCTTGCATTATCCTCGTCGGTAGTTCGCGGACCACGAGTCGAGATTCACTTTGTGATTTTGTGGCTGACAGTGGAGCCGAATTGCCATAATCTGCAACTGTTGTTGTGAGGAAAGTATTGGCTATTTGAGCCGCCAGTCTTTGAAATGTGCGTTTGCTTAGACTTTCGAGGGTATCCCGATCAAGGAGATCTTTTGGCTCCAAAATTCCCATCTCCGAGGCACCAAGCCGCATGAAAGCATCCAAGACAGAGTTTTCAGGATCAGGATCGAAGTCAATTTGGGTAGACAACTTGACAGTACTTTCAACGCCATTGGTAAGGTCCCCAGCTGAAACTCCGGCGAGTTGACGAGAGTCCTCGCTCGCAGGCACGACTTTGATAATGTTATTCATTGAATCAGTCGTGACTGTAACTGGCCCGATGCTGTACTCCGGCACACAAACAAGGTTTGAAGATTCTAGGATCTCATTGTCGTTCTGTCCCGTACCCTTGACGTGCAAAGCCGTGACTAAAAATCTCCATTTTGAAGGATCCTCGTTCTCAAGATTTGAGCAATTCGCCGCTTGAAAGCTTGCAGAGTAACCGTATCTTGGCTCTGGATTCTCATCTGAAGTGTTGTACATCCATGGATAGGCATCCAGAAAAGCCTCGTAAATTTCACATCCCGGAAGAGATATAGTGGTATTCCAGTAGCTGGATACTGGAGCTATGCTGTTCTGATTGTCATGACCGACTGTGAAGTTCATCGATCCAGATTCGCATTTGGTACTTGAGCTGAAGCCCTCCAGCGTTGCAGTGAAGGATTGGAGGTCGCTGGTATTTCCTGATAGAGAAGAAAACCTTTGGACGGCGTACATATCATTCGTTCCTGGTGGGTAACTAGTATTGAAGGCTTGAATGGCATACAGGGCGTACGCAGGTCGTGTGTCGACAACTGACCCACTAGCGAAATTTGCTCCATCGAAGATCGTGTCGTATGATATAGTGGTTCGGATGGAGTCGATACGGATGGGTTGTAGAGTTAGTAAGCCTGTTGAGACTATGGTTAGGACCTTGGTGAGAAAGAAAATTATGACGGATAACGCAACGCCGTAGTGGCCAGCGAGCACCGAACGCCACAGGGTTGTTGCTTGAAAGGGTGTGATATAATCGAGTAGAAGACTTCTTTCTGCTGGGACAGGCCCACGTGCCATCTCCGCCCATGGTTGCAAAGATTTTATGGCATTGTCCACCTGACGCCAGCCAACAGTGAACAGTATCAGAAAGGCCGTCGGCCCATAGGTCCAAAGGTAATGTAAGTTGTCGTTAGTCTCAGCGATTCCTTGGTATGTCTGTGACCGACTGTAGATCCCCCCTAGGGTCGCAACGACTGCCGCTGCAAGCAGAGCAAAGGTGAGGAGTACTGGCCGGCTCAAGGCGAGAGGATTCCATTCGGTGTTCGTGGGCCCATTGTATCTAGGCTCATCAACAACGTCTTTGATTGAACTTCCGAAAGTTACACTGTGTTTTGGATCATGAGTGTATGCTGATAGGTCATTGCGCATGGGAATATCGTCGTAGATCTGCTGTGGGCGTTGATATCGCCTGGTGAAGGGATTTTGGAAGCGAAATCTCTCCATAAAAAGCTCTGAACTTTCGATTAATGATCTAAATGCTGTACATCATAATACGTAAGGAATAAGAAAAGCCGGAAAAACGTGAACGAGCGTAATGGCAGGTAAGAGTGGATGATTCACTACCTGAATAGTTGGTTCCATGGTTTAATAGACTTCAACAAATTTATTCTAGTTAGCTGAACATCGCCGTGCAAGACAGTGTTGTATTTCTGGTGAATCAGGCCGTCTTCCAATATGCATCAAGGTCCGCCAAGCACAGGTGGATTGAGATTGGAAAGTTCTCATTGGACCTACCTGGTCAGGCCTAAGCATATGATACTCTGCCGGGCCATAAGAGGTCGAAGGGGTCCAACACTGGAGGCTAATGGCGCTGAGCCGCATCAGATTTTTGACTTTTAGGCGTCCAAGGAGATGGTCGAGGAGACCCTAGTGAACTGTTGCTATTGGGCTGTTGCTTGCGACTCGTTTGGAGTTGAGCCACCACTAGTCTTCCTGTTGTCAGGGCTGAAGAAGAGCCTTGCAAACGAGCACTGGGGTGTAGCCAAGGCTTGAAAGCCTGCCACTGAATGTCCTCATTTAGGCGATAAAGAAGAAAGTAGGGGATTCCGTGCCTGAGGTTATGTAAGGCGCTATTCTCGGGAATTCCTTGGTCATCAAGTGCTCCAGGGGCAAAGGGCGCGGGCAACGCTGGTCTAGGTACACCTTGAGATGGTGGATGGTTAATAAATCAGTGCATGAGAAGCAGCCACCAGATTATGAAGCATGATGTGATTGTAGTCGAGCGGTTGGTTGTCGTTGCATCAGAATCCGAAAAGGTGAGGGTGGGTTTCCGCCAAGTCGCGTCAAGCAGAACTCGTAAGCACGTGACTGACCTAGTCCTCGGCTAACATGCCCTTTCCAACATTTCGTCCTGAGGTCTTGTTCCATGACTTTTCTTCCCATGAAGTCGTTGTGGAATTAAGCTGTCTCTCTCGATCCCCATCGCCCTATTGTTTTGCAGCAAAGACTCTGGAGATGGCGCGCTCGACCGCCACTCGAAGTCTGCTGGGACTTGCCCGAGGATTCCGAGTGTTGTATTCCGCCGATCCGTTGACAGTAGGAGGTCCTTGGATGAACTGTTAAGAGCTCAAACTAACCATCGCACAGCAATGTCTTGCTCCCAGGCTCTGTCGTGCATACGCTACAGAGACTCGACTGCCGGTCACAGAGACCGCATCGGACCATCTCACTGCTACAACGCTCCGACCAAGCCACAGTCAAAGCCCTCTTTCACTAAATGCATTCGAACAGCCAGTTGTTGCGACATTATACCAATTTCCCTCCCTCGAACCCAACGGATATGCCTTATACCACCCCCAGTTCCTCAATGCCCCGTTAAGGCGCGACATCCTTCATCGAGCAGTCATTTTTGAAGCCGATGGATCGCGGCAAGGAACTGCCAGTACCAAATGGCGAGGCGATGTACATGGCAGCAACCGCAAGATTCAAGCACAGAAGGGCACGGGTAGAGCTCGTGTGGGAGACAAAAAATCACCTATTCGGCGCGGTGGAGGTGTTGCCTTTGGACCACACCCAAGGGACTTTTCCACAGAGCTGCAAGCCAAAGTCTATGCGCATGCCTTTCGTGTGGCTTTGAGCTATCGCTATAGGAAGGGAGAGCTCATCATTTTGGACAACGATGTTAGTGCTTCACTTGATCAATCGGACCGTTGGCTCAATAATGTCTTCTCTGGCAATCGGTGGACCAAGACTGATGGTCGCACTCTGCTTGTCACAGACCTGACCCAGGAATCATACCCGGAGATTTTTGAAAAGATGGCTGTTGTTGGGGCACACGCAACTCTGAAAGATATCAACACTGTAGATGTCAAAGACTTCCTAGAGGGAAGACGCATCGTTATCGAAAAGGATGCGCTTCAGACAATACTCAGTCCGTCGATCACGGGTTTGCCTCCGGGCGCCAGTGAGAACATGGTTCGGTATGTTGAGAAGACTCTGTAAAATTATTAGTGTACAAGGAAATTCAAAGATGATCATTTTTTCGGCCAGGTGTCGCTCTACGTTCCGCTACAACTATCCATGCAAGCACGTGCAACTAGGAGAATCATGGATCAAACTTACAGATCTGCTGCTTGTGACCCGGATGCAATAGTTGAATACTGTGCGACAACGATCGGATGTGTTCATCCCGCGAGCATGGCCTTTTGAAGACCAACTTTGATCACATGATCATATCAAGCAGAGATAACACTATAAACGCAGGATTCCAGGGACGAGACGACGCAAAGCAAGAAATGTTCGAAGACTTGACATTTTCAGTATCTCAACATGCAATTCCAAACACCAACTACCCTATCTATATTTCCAGTGTTCTTCAGTGCCGAGAGGGTCCTCAAGCAAACGCAAAGTATAGCATCACGACCACTCTATTGCCTCCTACCACACCACAGCAACTTTCTGGCTCAGCAAGGTGAGTCGGCATTCTCGTTCTTGACCGGCGAAGGACTATCAATCCTGACTCCATCGAGGGTCTGTTCGGGCCAAGGCACCGCCTCGGCTGCTTTCACAGATTGAAGATTGTTTCGAGATTTGGCCTTTTTGGGGGTGTTTGTGCGATTACGTTGAAGCGCACCCGAGTTCAAGACTTTGATGTCAATGTTGTATCGCTTTCGAAGAGTGGTGAACTTGGGTGGAATGGTGGACAGACTCATGCCAAGCTGTTTCGCGACCCTCTCGGCATCGACCTAGAATTGGGCATTGTTAGTATTCGCACGAGCAATATCTTGCTCTCGGAATGTTGGGCTGGACCAACCTGCAGTGGACCAACAGAGTTTTGGATCGCAGCAATAAGGATTGCGATGTCCGAGTCCTTGATTTCGACTTTTGCCATTGTTGTTATTTTGCTGTGCGAGTCTTTAGAGCGAGGGCTACTCTGGACTTTTGCAATCGGTGTTCTTGGAAGACAAGACATTGTGGAGAGCAATGGAAGAGCTTTTGTTCGACTCTTATATATGTGATTGAGAATGCTACAAGAGATTTCAGCCTGGTTGTCAACATGAATCAAGAGCATCGATGAAGGGACGAAACGATGGCAAGGACTACACCTGGATTTCACCGTATCGTCATTACAGAGAATTTCACAGACTACATGCATGGATCAGACCAGAGGCCGTGCTGGCTTCTGTCACACCGCTGGAGCTTCGCTAAAATAGCTTCGAGCGGGACAGGTTTTAGCGGTCGCATTTCTGAAGCTTGGGAGATATGTATGTTTGTCCTTGCTGACCTTTTTCAGGCTGTCCTCACACCTACATCGACAGGTGATCTACAAATGGGACGTGTTGCCCATCTCCTCCCACCCAGATCGGCAATACCCAACCTTTCTCTTCTACGTCCTGGTTGCAAGCTCTGCCGCTTTCATGCCAGTATTTCCCAGCACGCCTGTCTGGTGGCACCCTGAAGCATCCATCCTGCATTTTCTGATGATAGTGCCGCCATGATGTGATATGCTTCCTGCTCTGAACGATCCACTCCTACCTCCTCAAGCGGCTGCTAGGCCCGAGCCTTCTGGCTCTCCCAGATTTTCATCTTTCTCTCTGTTTTCTCTTCCCGTTCTTCCTCTTCATTTGCATTCAACTCCACCTACATGTCGTAGGAGCTTACGAAACACTTGGTACCTCATTGTTCAATTTTCTACCTCTGCACAATTTGCAAATATGCCTTACCAATGGACAGCTGAGAGGGAGCGCCAAATGCTCCTACTAGCTATATCTCGTGCCAATCTCAGACCATCTGCCGATACATGGACTGCTGTTGCTGGCCTTCTTGGAGGAGGTCTTTCAGCATCGGCTGTCAGGTATGATGAAATGTTGTGGTGCAAGGGTTAACACCACTGACACTGTAATAGTCAAAAGTATTACAAGTTGCGCAACGAATCGGACAAAAAACTGCATGGAAGCCTGGGTATTTCACCTCCTTCCACACCAACCAAGCGCAAGAGAGAAGGCGAGGTCAAAACACCATCCAAGCGGCCAAAGCCTGTCGCCAAGCAGGAAGCCGAGGATGGAGAACCGTTTTCTGATGCAAGTAGCAGTCCAATCTCCAACGGTGTGAAAGCAGAAGAAGAGCGCAAGGTGCAAATCGATACATTTTCGACAGGCGAGACATTCTATGTACCAGAGGACTTCTTCAAAAATGGGTATGGTCAGATCACCCCAGAGAGTAGCATGGTCAGCAGCAGCGTGAGCAGTAGCTATGTTGGGGGGAGCTACTTGAATTGAGATGGAGTGTACAACAATGGGAAAGTGGGATGCACCACAGCTTCTTGCAAAGAGAGTGAAAAGAAAGAGCAACCATGGGCGTTCAACGTAGGCGATACTTTGGAAATTGGAAGGAAAGCGAATCAAAGTCTGGTCGAGCCAGCCTCCTGACTGATTTTAATTCCAAGACCTGGAGTAAAAGGCTCACGGAAGATGGGTTCCATCTGCACCATTGGCCTAGCTTCGACCCGAGGGCATTGCCGGTGAATTGTATTCGAAAACCTATATCAAGTTGATGCCTGGCGTTCATACTGGAAGACTTGTCGTCCAATTGTACATTTTTTAGCGTTTCTTTCACCTGCATTAGCGTGTTCCTCTTCCTCCCAGGGGTGTGTGCCCGTGCGACACTCACGACACTTCTTGGGACGGATTATCCATGTCGTCCATGACACCCTCGAAGTCCTTTGCAAGTTCATGGCCTTCAAAGCGACCAGAGATCCCAGTCAATTGCTCATGGGCGTCCTGCCATTGGATCTTTTCGAAGCCAACAATCCTGACCAAGCCTGGTCCAGAAAAAAAGGCAACTCGGCTACGCTGAAAACGCGTCGTTAGCTCTTCTTTGAGGAGCATTTTCCTGCAACCACTTAATGCGCACCCTACTCATGGTTCGCCCATGCATTGTTGCTACTTGTCACATACAGGAAATCGACCTATAGAGTGCTGCCATCCCTACGAGGAGCCGGAAATCAGATCGAGCATCCGAACTTCCTACACTTTCTTCGGATTTGTCCAAGTCTTCACAAAGACCACACAGACGATCCAATGCATCAGTGATAGCTGTGGTCTGAGGTGTCTATCCGTACGTTATGTTAACTACGCCCCGCACTAGCGCTCAAGTTCCAGTCGTCATGCAGCTTTCCCCTCTATTGAGTTTCCCAGCCTCCCCCTTTTCCCACCACTCTCATCCGCCTGCCAGAATCCGCAGAATAGGCAGCAACTCGAACACGTCAATCTTAGGACCTGTCACCTTACCGTGGAAGTGCTTGCATTGAATGAATGCGCAGGCTTTTTGCGCCCGACGTGGATGAGTTGCGGCGTGTGATTTTGCTGCCGTCTGTCCTGGGCCAGTGGAGAATGCCTAAAGTCGTTTGCCAGTTTCGCTCGGCTAGACTTAGGCGATGCTGAGAAGTTCGCAGAGGGGAAGGGTCACCCAAATCCTGCCAGCACGCACCTAACTAGGGGGCAGCTGTAGTTGTGCCCCAGGCAAGCCCAGCTTGTATGATCTTGTAGAATACTGCCATCAGAATGATACACACGGTGCCCGGTGCCCTCAGATGACGCATGACTTTGAAGCAAAATGTAAAATATGATGAGCCAGGGAACAATTATATTGGGCTACAGTAGATACGAGAGCAATGCCTCATCCTTCTTGCCCCATGATATCCAATCCGATGTAAGGCGCTGATATCGCAACTACCCTTTGCAATCAATCAAGGACAACGACATCAACATCAACATCCCTGCCTCCATTCCTGACACGCGACCCTGCCATCTCCACGTCCTTCTGCCTGACCCTCGCAGGCGGCTGCATCTCTACGGACGACGGGCCTACACTCGCCGTTGCAGAAGCCGACGCGGCAGTGAACTCGCGCTGGACCCTGCCCATGGTCTGCGCGATCAAGTCCGGATGCTCCGAGATGTATTTTTCCGCAAGCCGGATGCCCGTCAGGCGAAGGATTTCCGCCACTTCGAGGGGTCGAAGTCGAGATGGCGGTTTCGTGTTGCGAGGTTTCGTGGGTTCTGCTCTGCCCGCGTTGGTATCGGTCTCGTTCGGTGGGTCGTTCATTCCATTGGGTCTTTTGAATGGTTCCTCATTGATTGGCGCCGGGCCTGGGGCTTGCGATGTCGGTCTGGTGGGTGCTGTTTGGTACGTCTGAATCGCAGCCGCTGGGTAGGGAGATGCACGCTGTTTTCCTTTGCCAATGCTCGTTTCCTCTACGGGCTCCATATCTGGCGCCCGCGAAGCGGTATAGTGGCTGGTGGACAAACTGATGTGTGACGGTGGTGCGCTTGCTGTTCTAGGATGCACCTCAATCGTGTCGATGGCTCTGGACGAATTGGCCATGTTTTCCTGACGTCGTTGTGGCTGATACAGATTCTTGGTCACATCTGACCGAGTTGGAACACTATCTGCAAAATGTCCGTTGGTGCTTGGTTCGCCTCGTTCACCAAATCCGCCAACTCTCAATGGTCGAAAGGCACCTGGGGAGGCTGAAGATTGGTAGGGCAGGGCAATGACCTGGGCGAGCTTAGCTCTGCCTTTGGACACAATCTCTGGGTTCTGCAGATTTCGCAGGTGGAGTTTGCTGAGTGCTTCGTGTTTGTCCAGCGCGTCTTGACTCGACAGCTGACTGAAGCAGAGTGCGCATCTGAAGAAGCCGGCGTTGGATACATAGCCGAACGATCCTGGCTCTTGTGTGTGTCGAGAGCCGGTCTGTGACGACGAGGACACTGTCTGGTACTCAAGGTCGTACTCGGGGACTTCCTTGTATGGTCGCTTTCTAGGTGCTGCCTTGCTTCGAGTTGGTTTTTGCAATGGCGGGCTCGGTGATGGTATGTAGCTTGGATCAGTCGAGTCAGATGTGAGTTCGCGCGGTCCTGGTGGAATGGGGAACTCATGCTGTATGGATGGATCTCGCGCTTCCCTGGTGGCGTGGCCATTCATTTGAAGGAGCGGAGATGGTGGCTGTCCATTTACGGCGCGAAAGCCATGATTTGCGCCGTTGGGAAGTCCGTCTGGCGAGAGCTGTGGCAACACTTGCGATTCGGGAAGACTGCTCTCTTCATGCTCAACCGGTAAAGGTGATTCGTAGAGCCTGGGTCGCTTGGGAGGTCTCTGCAACGCATGCCTGGAGTGCGCCTCGACCTCTCGTTCACTGACGAAGCTGATGTCCTGGTCATTAAAGTCCAGATGCATGGTGCGTCGGGATTGCCTAGAAGACGACGACTTCTGCGCGACAGGTCTTTGTGTGCGTTGAGCGCCAGGATTTTGTCGACCAAGGTCATCTGCAGCTTTTGCTATTTCCTTCGCGAAGAACGACTTGACAGCGTCGTAGGTCGCGTCGTCGCCGAAGAATTTTGCGATGCTTGCATACCTGCCTTTGAACTGTGCGTTGATCAGTTCTGCGAGTGGACAGAGTTCGTGCTTCTCTGAAGAACTTACTGCAGCCTCGCCCAGCTCAGCGTAGACGGCTGCTAGGAGCCGGAAGACGCTTTCTCGTAGTCGCCAGTTGATGGCCATCAAGGCGGTCTGGGGTGGTGTGTGTGTGCTGGGAGAAATGTAGGCAGGCTGATGAATTAGGAAATCATGGCTCACAGGAAATACTGCTGGAGATCATGCAAGACGGATAAAAGTGAAAACCCGAGTGGTCCAGCCGAAACGTCGAGTTTCACTTGAATGCTGGGAGCGGTGATCAAAGGGGAAATTGAGCACAGAACGACCGAAACTAGCCACGTCGTGGTGGGAGTATGGCATGCAAGAGAAATTGAGAAGTCTCCAATTCTCTCTTGACAAGTATAAAGCATTCATTTGCCACTATATCGACTTGCTGGAGAACAAATACTCGACACGATACAAGCATCGACTAGAAGTATGAGCTTTAATGGTGAAATTGAATCTAGCCTAGACAGACCTCCTGTGGAGTGACGGGCTTGCTCTGCTGGTGCCATCTGAAGCTATTGAGACAACTTTGCATCCTGTGCTGAAATGAACTCCTTGCTCGGGCACTCAAAAGAGGGCGGAAGCGTCGCAGGGGACAAAGTATCAAGCAAGTGACTGGGAACTTTGAAAGGGGCGGAGGTGGGTGAGGCTGCATTAGTTGTATCTGAGCCATTGTGGGTCATTACAACTTGGAACTGGATATATAATACCCGCAACGGGTGGTATTGTTCGTTTTCCTCGACTTTCTGCCGCCCCAAAGTCGAGGGCCGTAGAAGAAGGTAAAGATTACGATTCTCCATTGCCTTTGCTATGGTTTGGCGCTGCGATAATCGTTTTCAAGTTTCGCGGATTTGTTCACTTCGTAGAGGGGCGCGCTTACTCAACCTAACCTCGCCCGCCTAGCCACGTAAAAGCTGCCTGGGTTCGTGGATACTTGGTATCTCGCATACAACGATAATGCTGAGGCATATAACTCTCTGTGATTTCATAACTATGGTCTAAGTTCGCGTGAAGTTCCTGTAGAGCCATACGCTCATAGAGTCTCAAATAACTAGGGCGAGATCTTCGCTGGCCGGCCGCACCATTCTCGTGCCCACAAAGATTCCCCGATTTCTCATTAGGACACGACCTGTAGGAAGATGATCACAAAAGCAGGTATTCTCATGTCTTTCTGTACTTTCTGTCTCCATATATCCAGTACATAACGTCAAGTTGTTGAGGCTGCTTTCGCTAGGGTTTGCCTCTTGTGATCATGAGCTTGTCCCTCCTTTTCGACTGGTCCTTTCTTGGCCATAGATCTGCAGATATCATCATGATGACAAAGTCATGGATTCTTTTGGTCGCTCACAGAGACTCGTGTGACTTACAACTTTCACCATACTGTCTTGGCGTTCGTGCTATTCGTTCTCTTGCATGCAACTGCATGTGGGGAAAACCGCAGCCAGATCTCAAAGTGACTGGTGGGCGGTTTTATGGGAACCAGCCATTTTGCGGAGGAAGATGGCTTGCGCATGAGGTCTCAAGTACTTCAGTCAGCATGCCATCGACTCTAGCTTGTCCGTGGTAACTCGAAGGTATCCGGAACGAGGTGCATTAAGTAAGCACCGATCCACTAGCCTCCTTCCAGAGTAGGCAGGATGCACATCTCCCTGATATTCGTCTCGTCTCGTCCCCAAGCCTTGCATATGCCTGGTCAGACTTCCAAACGCGGAGGATTCTTCTGGATCGTTATAAACTCGGACAAGGAGAATTGGGATGACACGCAACGAGCAAGCTGGTTACGAGTAGTTAGTCCAGTACGGGAGACTTCAAAGTTATGGAATTTCTGAACTGAAGGCTGCGGGCGTATTGACGTTAAGCAAGTATTACCCTCCTTCATGGAAGTGACAAGCGTATTCATGTGCGTTAACATTATGCACAGAGGTGTACAAGTAAGTAATATGCGGCGTTAGCGTCGACAGGATCACAGTTGCATCTACCCGCCATGAGTAATTGTGACTAAGTCCAAGGAGCAGACAGACACTGTAGGTGGACGATGCTAGCAGGTTCAACTTATGGATAGGTGGAGGTCCGCTGAGACACAGTGAGATGTTATGTTGTACGGCCTTTAAAATGTTCCGCACCAAGGCTTATGTGCGTAGTCTTTATCGGGGAGATCAATCATCACATGCAATGACGTCAGTTTTCTCTAAGGCGGCGGGACCGTGATGACTCAGACATTACGAGGCGGCTGCCCGAAAGCCTCCGCACAGGAGATTCCCGCGTACTCGTTCAACCTCCTCCTGTTCACTAAACAAAAATCCAAGTATCTACACTCAGGAATTTTGATTGAATGACAAACTACTACATACTCCCCAGCCGCTTGCACGCATCTAGAAGGTGTGTCAGCATCTTAGCGATGGAGATCCAGCAAGTTCTAGCCCATTTTGAGAAGGCCCGACGACCAGAAAATGTGTCCGATACAGCCTTGCCCGGACCAACACCAGCAATCTGCTTGGTCAAGCTTTGGTGGCTTCTGCTTAGGCGGCATGATAACTAAGCCGACAAGCATGCCTTTTCCATCAAGCTCAGCGTATGCTAGCTATCCCTTCCTGAACCATCGAAACTTCCTGTTTTGAATGGCTGCCAAATACACCCCTGATCGCTTTGCCCCCCTTTTCCCGCAATAGGAAATTTCTACGGCCATATACAGCTCTTCGCTTCACGGGATAATTTTATGTCTTGGTTATTTGACGGTTCTAGCGCGTTCGGAACAGGCCATGAATAATTCTACATGCTTAGTACTCACTACCAAACAGCATGTTTTGACCATGGATCTCATACGCGGTGGGTCGTGTTTTCAAAGAAACCCCAATTCGTTGATGATCAAACTTCTAAGCAACATGCCCTATTGAGATAAATCGCTGATATCACAAACATATATCTCCATGCTTCCATTTCCTGGCAACTTACACATTGCTTCTTTTGATATTCCAGCCGTACTCGTTGACAACGCACAAGCAGCTTTTTGAGTACTTTCTCCATCATGACTGATATCATAAGAGACGCCTGGCTAGGCCAGATAATCCGTTTTGTGTCCAAAAACAGGTATCTCAAGTATGCAGAGGAGGAAGAGGGATTCTCTTGGCCACCATATGTGAGTTTCCGGCTTCAGTGTTGACACACGCACGCCATCTAATCCCTGTCGATAGGATCCTACCAAGGAGGAGAAGTCTGGTACAAATATACTGCCGACGGATCAGACAGCACGACCAGCAACGCCTGGATCTAACTCCGAGCAAGATGCTCAAGAAAAGCCGGAAAAAGAATCAGAAACAGTCCGCAACCCAGAAGACCTGACAATTCATCGACCCGTGTCAAGAACAACGGTCCGAGACCAAGAAAGAGGCGCCGTCGATCGTGTGTTGAGCAGATCATCCACAAGATATTCAGTGGAGCGATTTGAACAGGAGCAAGCATTGGCCATGAACAAGACCAAAAGTTTACCCATTGCTCCGACCACCACAACCGATGGAAACATTCTTGTTACGTGGTATACCACGGACGATCCAGAAAATCCTCAAAATTGGTCTCATGCAAAGAAGTGGATGGTCCTAATACAACTTGGGTATGCCATTATCATGACAGTCTGATAGATCTCGCTAACACATCTCAGCCTTTACACTTGTGGTGTCTACGGCGCCTCGAGTATGTACGTCAGTGGTCAAGAGTAAGTTCCTCGCTTCGTGGCACAATCAATTCGTCCTGTTACTGACCGAACCAAAGAGGAGTCATGCGAGAGTTTGGAGTAGGCCATGCGGCGGCTTCACTGGGCTTAGCAATATATGTCATCGGATGTAAGTGCTCCTCTTTGCCTCTTTTCGCCATCGTTTCCACTTGCCTCCGCTTAGCTGGTCGAAGAGTTGACTAACAGCTTGTAGACGGTGTTGGTCCTCTTTTGTTCGCTCCAATGTCCGAAATAGCCCTCTTCGGTCGCAACTGGGTCTACCTACCAACTTTCATCCTATTCGTCATCATCTCTGTGCCTACTGCACTGGTGAAGAACTACGCTGGATTACTGGTTCTTCGATTCTTGCAAGGGTTCTTCGGTAGCCCTTGTCTCGCAAATGGAGGTGCCACCGTCGGTGATATTGTAAGTTCTCCGGCCCTTCACATCATTCATTCCTACTCACGGCTATAGTATGGATTTCTAGAGCTCCCGATCTATCTATCGACATGGACTGTCGCTGCTTTCTGGGGCCCTGCCCTGGGGCCAGTCATCTCGGGTTTTGCTGTTCAAGCCAAAGGGTAAGACCATTCCGCATGCTAGCATGAACAAGGCTGACAAACCATAGTTGGCGATGGGGTCTGTGGGAGATTCTTTGGCTTACTGGCCCAATCATGGTCGTCTTCATAATCTGCTTCCCAGAAACGTCCTCAGATAATATCCTGCGTCGCCGCGCCCAAAGACTCCGCAAAGTTCTCGGCAGATCAGACCTGAAAGCTCAAACCGAAATCGACGAAGAAAATCTGAAATTCTCCGCAGTCTTCTGGGAAGCCCTTATCAAGCCGATCGAAATCTTCATCAAAGATCCCGCCATCACCTTCACCAACATCTACACTTCCCTCACCTATGGAATTTATTATTCATTCTTCGAGGTATTCCCATTGGTATATCCACCAATGTACGGCTTCAACCTCGGAATCACCGGATTAACCTTTCTCACCATTGGTGTCGGATGTATTATTGGTCTGGCTATATTCCTCACCTACCAATACCTCTATCTCATCCCAGACATCAAGACGAATGGTCTCAGAAGCCCTGAACATCGACTGGTCCCCGCACTGTTTGCAGTGATCGCGCTACCAGTCGGCTACTTTATGTTTGGATGGACTGCTCGACCTGCCGTCCACTGGATCGCCAGTCTCATCGGGGTGACCATTCTGGTGGCGTCGAATTTCATCATCTTTCAGTGTATCTTCGTCTACATCCCACTCTCATATCCGCAATACACGGCCTCCTTGTTTGCAGCGAATGATCTCTCAAGAGCGTCATTTGCTGCCGGTTGTGTCTTGTTCTCCCGACCAATGTTTATCAACCTTGGTGTCGGTGGTGGAGTGAGTCTGTTGGCTGGCTTGGCGGTTGTCGGTATTGCGGGCATGTTTGGCCTGTGGAAATATGGAGCAGTCCTGAGATCAAGAAGTACTTTCGCCGCGAAGTGAGATTGGCATCCTTGACAGTGTATTCAGCAGACATGGTCTACACCCGCTCAGAAACTCACAAAATACGGATTGATAGTGAATACTATGGCTGTCGAATAGTGTGGGACACCGAGGAAAATTGTACAATACTTCATGCAAGGGGAACTAATGGGCAGTAATTGGTAATAGATTGAACAGGCAAGCATGAGTAATAATAGAAACGACGTAATGATCTCAAGGCAAAAACACACATGTTCCACTGTGGAGCAGAAATACTTAGTTGATTTTTGTGGCTCGACCTAACTCGACATGGCTTGGTATATTTCCTAAATGAACCGGATGAGAATAATCAGTAAAGGGGTAAATGCTTATGAAACCTTCGCTCGAGGGTCATGCACCCAGCATGGCGGTCGCTTGATCGATGAACCTTAAGATGAAATTATTCAGCTTCCAATGCGCCACACGCGCTTTGCAATCCGCCCGTGAGAGTTCCTAGCTAGTAAAGTAAGCCCTCCAAGGGTGTTCTTCGTGAAAGCCCAACATCGATTTGATTTTGACATTTGTGATAGGAGCCTCGTTTTCGTGCATCCGCCTCGTGTGTGGAATATGCGGATATAATGTTTTCAGAAAATCCACACTCTGGTGATGATTTGTGATAGTGTCATTGGTGGCATTGAAGGCCTGATACCCCAGACCCGAAACCTCGATGGCACGATGACACATCTGGCCTAGATCTCTCGCGTCCGTGTATGACCAGCCGTGTTGAAACCACTTCTCCGGCTCGTTGACATATCCACGAAACATCTCGCCATTGTATTCATCCGGTTCAAACACCCTGCCGATCCTCAAGCAATAAATATCAACGCCGAACCGTGCCGCGAAGCTTCTTGCGATCCTCTCCCCACAGATTTTCGACAGCGCGTACGGATCGGTGGGGTTGACATCCAGGTCCTCGGTGATGGGAAATGAGGGGTATTCGATGTTTCCCTGCCCGAATGCGACCCCGTAAACCGTGACGCTGCTGGCGATGATGATTTTCTTGATGCCCATCTTACACGCCGCCTCGATGATGTTGTGCATCCCGAGGACATTGTTTTTGAAGGTCTCTCCGTCCGAGTAGATCATGGGAGTTGGTATCCCCGCGAAATGGATCACTGCATCTGGGATCCGAGGTGGTTCAGCGGGGAATGGCTCGCCCATGCGCATGTAGGTGTTTAGACAGCTGAATACCTGTCCGCTGTCGGTCACATCGCTTTTGATAGTGTGGATTCCGAGGTCATCGGCGGCTCGTGCCATGTCCAGGTTGAGTATTTCGTAATCATAGGTGAGGAGTTTTCGCACAACGTGGCTACCGACCTTACCGCTGCCGCCAGTGAAAATAATACGCTTGCCCCCCATGGTAGATATTGGTCTGCTTTGCTGCTGACTGATCTTAAAGACTAGTCTGTACTCCTGCTTTAAAATATCTCAACTCCCCATCTTGAATCCTAGTTCTGTTTTCGTTTCTTGGAATTTGTTTGTGTAGACTTGGAGAAAGATTTGTGTCTCCAATTCCACTCCTGAAGCTGTCTTGGTACAGGCATATTCCGATAGGCTAAGGGGCCTAGGAACTACTGGATGTATAACTCAAACTATCAGCAGCTTACGGGATCTCTGTCAAAGTTAAATCCTGATCTACGTTCCGTTGTTCAAGTTGGCTGCATAGATCCAAGATTTTGCGAGGACGGTAATTCATTATGTAGGTGTCCGTTCAGTAAGAACAATACCCTTGTCTAAAGCCACAACTCTCCCAAAAGTCACAATGAACCCCAAAGTCAATAATCTACCTAGGAGAATTGATATGTCAGAGGATCGAACGGAGACGATTGGTAGGGAGCAGCATCGACCACCAATGGCGATCGAGCTGTTGCTGCTTCCTCTGCTTTCGCCTTCTCCGCCGACTCCTCCCCCGCTTTTTTGGCTTTATATGCTTGGTGACGAGCTTGTCGATCTGCTTGAACGCCTTCCGCGCAAGGCTCGCCCACAGGTGCTTGACGCTTACCCTTGCGCTCCTCATGTACAGCCATTTCGCCCTGGTAACAATTACCTTGGTTGTCTCGACCGTACCACACTCGTTCTTCCTCCGGCACCCCTCGGTAGACTTTGAGCCCCGTGATATCCTGGCCGTGTTTCATATGTGACTTCAGATCCCTCCATCTGTTCCAGAAACCGCATTCACTGCATGCCAGCATCCAAACTTCCTCCTCAGCTTTCGAGACCGTGATTCGAGACGATTGTGGGTTTGCTGCTGCTGTCATTGGCATATCGACGTCGTCCAAATCTGTCTGTGGAATTGCGACCGACGCATGATCCTCAATCAAAGATGCTTGTTGAATTGACTCAACCTCCGTATTCGGATCAGAGGCAGGGATTGAAACATGACCAGCAGATATTGCCGAAGTCAGAGGGCCCCGGCTGGCACACGTTGCAAGAGGTGCAACGGAAGGGATGAATGCTTGTCTTTCAACGATGAAGTTGTTCTGTGGCTGAACAGCTGGCTCTGTAGGGAAGTCGCCGCACGATAGCATTATTGCCTGCTGCTGGGTCTCTTGAAGGAAGAGATGCCATGTATTGTACGTGAAGTCGGCAATCATGTTATAAGGGATATTATCTGCCACATTGAAGCGGTAATGTAGCTTGATTAGACAGAACTGCATATGTAGACTGCCGCTTGTGCGAAAGTAGTCTGTCGCAATGGGATGATTTGGTCCCAGGCGTTGGGAAATTGTAGAATGGGATGTTGCTTTTAAGAAAGAATGAACTCTGGCCCAATAGACATCATCTTTCACAGGATCTGATGTGTAGTCCATAACCTCATACTGGTCCATTTCATCGAATAATCCTGTTTGAGACATGGGTGTTTGTCGGTTGTACGAGGGTAAACTGGTGGCAATGAATCGATAAACGAAGACATCTATATAGAAAGAGGGTGCAAGTAAAGCGTCACTCAGGTCGGCGACGGCAGTGCCAGTGCTCCACTTCCGCCGACGACTACGACAAGCTGTGAATGGGGTGGTGATTTTCCTTCTACGCAAGAAGAATAGCTTGATATATTCAAGTGATGGGTGTGATCGCGTACGTTGGAGTGAACGAGATCGATCATCACACAGGTAGAGGAATACGATTACGCGAGAGAGGAGGATAGTTACTTTGTCTGTGTACTGTGGTGGGTGTACCTACACGACTTCAATACAAAAGGTCTCCTTGAGTATCTATGAGACTGGGATAATGGATTATGATTACGTTGAGGCAAGCATTTCCCCTGACCCTCCAGCCTTGTGGATGGATATTTCACGTGACTGCATCATTACTACAGGCATGCACCCAGGTTGCAAAACACAACCCAGTAGCATGAGAATCATAGCCTGTCGAATATCGGGTTTCAACGTAACTACAGCGATATCACTGACATGCGCCGGGACAGCAAACGGGTTTTCATGAGATTGACAGTGAAAATACGCTGTGCTTTCGGAGCATTGTTACAGTTCGTGACATCGATGTGAAGCCACTCGTTGCTGCGGACGAACGCTGGAGGAGCAACCAGTGTCATTTGATCAAGCGTCACATTGAGAGCAAACCCTTCAAAGTGACATTTTGGATTCACAGCTTGTCGCCAAAGCATTCACAACTAGCAAACGTAGCCACTGCAAGTATGACTGAGGCGCGTGCTCTTCAAGTCGTGCGAGGCAAGAGCTACAATTATTTTCGTTCACTCATCCACTCGTATCAACTCAGAACGAATAAGAGCATCAATAACCACTTACTACAGGGTGTGGTATTATTTTCCACAGGCAGTGTTCCATGTCTAGCTCATCAAACTGTTCTCTTGCCCATACTCTCAAACGGCAATGCCAGGCTGAGAACAACAAGAAGTCCGAACAATCCACCACAGACGAACAAAGGCGCAGTGGTCTCCACGTTCGCGTAGCTGCCTATCAGAACGCCCGTTATGCCTCCGACTCGGTTCAGTACTACGCATATGGCATAGCCTGTTGCACGATGGGCGGCTGCAGTGAGGAGAAGATGGTTAGCATGGACGGTAAAGTTTCATTTCGGATTGCAAATGGAGTCGGTACTAACCTGGTAAGATTTCTGGTGTGTAAGCGTAGATGGTGCCATAGTAGATATTCGATGCAGCACTGATGGCGCACGACACACCAACATTCTGCGCTGGAGTTTTGATCTGAGTGTATCCGAACTGAAGCGCAGTCGTGATGGCTGCTCCGATCGCAAGCGTTCCACGACGACCTACGAATCTTGTCTCGACCAGGATAGCAGCAACGATCGGTCCGAACAGGCCGGCCACTTGATTCAAAGCGTAGTTCCTCCACACAGTGTAGTTGTCCCCGCTCCCAACATCTGCGCCTCTGGTCTTGAGGTAGTATGGCAGGAAAACGCTGTAAAGAGGACTAACGGTGCCGATCACAACCCAGTTCGCAATGATCATTATTGTTGAATATGCCAGCTTCTTGGTCGTGAAGAGTTGGGAGAAATGCTGTCCAATTCTGATCGCCGAGAAGGCAGATTTATCGGTATGCAACACCCGTCCCTCCTTTTGAAGCTTCTCAAGGGTCAGTGATAGCGGGCGATTGTACTTGTGTGCAATCTCAGAGAGATTGGCGATGACCTCCTTGTCGCGGTTTTGGGAGATTAGCCACTTGGGCGTCTGTGGCATACGGATGAAAAGAAGGCGAGCCGCCGCGAGGACAAGGACCAATGCGCCGCATGTGAAGTGGAGATAGCGCCAGCCCCAATTATTGCCCCAGGTACATTCAGCGACTGTTGCTTCGGGGTCGCAGGAATAGTTCGACATATATCCCCATGCGAGGAAGCCGGTGATCGCGTACCCGACGGACCACCAGACCGCCATGAATGTGACAAGCCACGCGTGTGAAGATGGAAGGAATTCAAGTAGGTTGGTTGCATCGAGGATGTAGTTGCCTCCAGCCCCGGCCGAATAAATAGCCACCCTGGAAGCTGTTAGGCTGGGCTGACACTGAGCTTGGTGGGTCATAATACTTACATCGCGGAAAATGAAATATAACTCGGCATAGCACCTGCTATGAGGACAAAGACGGCGCACAAGAACAAGGACGAATTAAACGCAAGTCTGCGGCCTATAACGTCTGCAGAGAGGCTAAAACATCACCGGCATTAGCGAATATTCCTTGCCCTCTGGAATTGCTTTGGGATAAGGCAACAAATGATGAGTGGAAATGCACGAGACTCACCCCCAGAGAGCAGCCCCAACTAAGAGTCCTACTTGAGACGCAAGAGCGACACCCGCGATCTTCTTGCTTGGGTTTCCGAATTCTTGCGTCACTGCCGGACCTGCGATCGACTGGCACACGATGAGAAGCTTTCAAGTATCACTGTCAGCAACTGAAAGTCGCAAAGCTACGTCAGGCTCACATACCGAGTCAACCGCATATCCGAAACCATTCAGATAGAATAGCTTCCATTGGAATGCTGTCATACCAATCTCATCAAGAGCGCTATTTGCAAGAGCCATCTTTTTTGCCAGCACAGGGTCTATCGCCGTGCTATCGTAGATTTCCTTATCGAGGTTGATACTGTCTTCATCCGAGGAGACACCATTGGCTTTGTGGTCTGCGATTAGGCTGGCCCGCTTGGTATCTGCTATTGTGAGGTCTGCATCGCCTCTAAAGGCGGGAGGAGGCGGTGGTACACCAGCTCCAGACATTTCGTTCGTCAAATTTCAGGTTTCTGAGTGCCGAGTTGCGATTTCTGAAGTATTGCGCCGACGGTGACCAAGGTGCACCAGAGAACTCTGGAAATACAGATTATATCAAAAATACTTGATCTGCGCTGCTATATCGAAAGCCCAGGCAAGATAACCATCGAACCTCCTAGAGGATCACGCCTTGCCGCCTATGATGGCGACAGTTGGTGAGTAACCTGCCATATGGCTCGGAACCGATGATGCGCGTATAAGAGAACCAGGAAGCGTGCATCAAAGAGCAATGCTGACTGCATCTCTCTGTTCGGCTGAGGTTAGCCTTGCCCGCAGATGGGATAGTTCATGCTTCTGGGATGCATGATCAAACCGAGGGTTTGTCTCTGACCAACAAAACCCCGGCTCCGATAGCAACGTCGTGATGATCCGTCCACATCCTTAGGCCGAGGCTTGGTGGAGCATGCTTTGTCTGCGTGGCTTACCCTGATGCTGTCGATCTAAAGTTCAGAGGCCTCAACATGTTCACGAACCCATCCGATAAGGCGTGCTTGATGATAAAAACCATCGTTCTGGAGGGCTAGCAGACGCCTGGCAGGCACGCGTAGCATAGGATTGGAGTAGGAATGAGGACTTATCCACTGTACCCCCACACGGCAGGATGAGAGTTCCACGGCATGCCTAATAGCACGTCAACGCACATCGTGATTGCGACAATTTGCACACCCCAGATGAGGAAGTGAGAACTTTCCACATTCAGAGCATGGGGTGTGCTGAAGCTTTATATGCATAACAGCAACGAATCAGAATAGTAATCATGACCGATGCTCGACTGTTCCTTACGCGCTAGAATGGATGTACAAAAAGGAGATGATGCAGGCCGCCACCATCCGAGTTCATTGGCATCGTTTGCTCCAAAAGTCTTGTTACATTATCTTGCACCTGCTGAATCAGAGTGTTGCCTGCGTATCGGAAATTGATAGCCAGCCACGCCACATACTGCTTTGACATTTTGCAATGAGTACGCACACTGGAATCACTGAGGCTGTCCTCACGTACCAACCACCCCACCCGCCTGTGAAAGAATTCGAGCCTCCGAGGGATCGAGCATTCTTTGCTGACCCAGAGAAAAAATCACTCTTGAGTGCAGCGACCAAAGTGAAGAACTTGACGCCATATATTGGCACAGAGTTGGTTGGCGTTCAGTTGAGCCAGTTGACAGACGCCCAGAAGGATGAGCTTGCATTGTTGGTTGCTGAGGTTGGTGGGACCCCCACAGACTCACGACGTTATCGCTAAAGCAGGACAGAGAGGCGTGGTCTTCTTTAGAGGGCAAGACATCACCCTTGATGGGCAGCATGAGCTCACTAAGCATTATGGGATTGTGAGTACCGGTTCCTCGATAAATCCTGGAGTATGTACCCCTGTTGACCAACGCTTTGTAGCAAGATCGTGATCCAAATCAACAAGACCCTCGACATGTCACCATTTTAGGAAACAACAAGTAGGTGCAATTCAATTTTCATCAATTGCAGGGAATTGATTTTGGACCGCAGTGATATTCGTGCATATTCCAACTTCGGTGGAGAATATCATTCAGATCACTCTCAGGAAGCCAATCCGCCAGCATACACCATGCTCCGGATGGTGCGTACCCCTGAGTCAGGTGGAGACACCATCTTCACCAGTCAAACTGGTTTATATGACAAATTGAGCCCTACCTTCCAAAAGCTTTTCGATGGGCTGCATGGAGTGCACAGTTCCGAGGTAAGAGCAAGTGATGTCAAGCAAATACAATTGACTGACCTGTCCAGCATTCTTATATCAATTCGTTGAACAGTGGTTACCAACCTTTCCGGGGTCCTGTGAGACGTGAGCATCCATTGGTGGGTAGCTCCAGCGGTTGGATATGTGGGTACGGCTGCTGACTCCTGCTATGACTAGGTTCGAACACATCCCGTGACAAGGCTGAAGTCACTGTTTTATAACCCATCCTTTGTTATCCACATCTCTGAGCTTAAGGGCCAAGAAGGAGTTCACGCTCTGAATTTTCTCCGTGAGCATCTACATGCAGCTGATGACTTGACCGTTCGATGGAAATGGGTAGGAATTCTCCGGCCAGGTGAATCAAGGAGATGAACATGCTGACAGAACTTTAGGAACCGGGTAGTGTTGCTTTCTGGGATAATCGCGTTGTCGCTCATAGGGCGATTCCTGGAGGATATGACCCAACAACGAGGGAAGGGAAGCGAACCGCCATATTCGGAGAAAAGCCGTTCTTTGATCCAGACAGTGAGAGCCTCAGTCAGCGCATTGCTCGCGTTGGAGGAGATCCAGCCAAGAATGAGATCGTCAATCTCTTCTTCAAAAGCCCACACGTGTGAGCTGAGCTGAATTCAGTGGGCACCACTCTCTAGATTACCTCTATGTATTCTTCTTTGGCCTCCAGGAAGAACTGCTCGGACTTGACCTGAGCAATGCCAACTCGTTTATGGTTGACACCCATTGTTGGCTTCAAAAGTAGAGCATAGCCAAGGTTAGGCTCACAATTAGCATAGTGTTGACAATCTGCTTTACCACAGCCGATCTGGGCCACGTAAAGTGCAACATAGTCACCACGGCTCGTGGCTGAGGATGGTTCTTCACTGCTCCATAAAGCTTCAGCCCATGCTTGCTCATCAGCCTTGGTGTCGAATATGGCGTGAGGCATACAGAAAGGTCCCAGTTGTGTGTATCGCTGACGATCGAGGAACATAGATTCTTGATCAGACTTGCGGAAGCCCTCGGCTTGTTTAAGAGGTAGCACATGGCCTAATATACCCAGTGTCCATCGAGGGTTGAGACAATTCGACGGGGAGCCTGTGCTCTGGCTGCCGACGCTCACATGAATTTTGTATGAGCTGACGAAGCCTTCTGGCCAGGATATTGGTCCATCCACACTTGCCCAGCTCCAGCTCGGCGCTCGATAAGTCTGCGCTGAATTAACATGCTGTACCGTCCATTGCTGGAAGTTTCCAGGTGTCCATAGAAGTCCACCAGATGAGAGGTCCTTATCCCATAGGCCGGTGCTGTAAAGGGCATCCCACTCCTTCTCACTAAGAGGCTTACTACTCAAGCTCTCAGCAAATTTGCGAGCCAGACCCATGATTGCGGGTAATTTGTCGCTTTCGTATTTCATCGCTCGCTTGGAATACTGCTCCACGAGACTGTACCAAGGGCCATAAGGCTTCCTTTCACGGATCTGGTGCATGAAAGAACGGTCCTGCATACCAGGAAGTCCCACTGGACCATTCTGTACAGTTGTCTTGCGTTCCAGTGCTATCTTTCCGGTGGCGGTGTTCATGGACTGAAAGACACCACGAAATTTTGAGACCTCGTCGAGCGATTTGTTCTTTGCACCAAGACGCATTGAAGAACTTTCTCCCCAGATCCCCGTGTAGCATTCCCAAAACAGTTGATCTCTGCCCATGTGTAGTATTCGGCGTGACATTGCCCGTTCCTGGAGACACCATGCTCGCTGGCTGAGATTGCCGTTGGTCACATCTTGGCCGAAATCGGTAAGCCGTCGGTCGGTAACAAAAACTTCGCACCGTGGTGACATATCACAATTACTGTAGGGAAGTAAAACTTCGTTGATAGGCTTGCGATTTTCCAGTATCCGAGTTTCACCAGATTCGGATACAGATGCAGCCAGTGTCAGGACAGCGTTGCTGTATATGTGACCCATTCGTCTCAACTCGTTAGAGAGATCATCGGGCCAATCCTGCACTATGCATAGTGCATCTATCCAGATATATCGATATCCAATCTTGCGTGTCAGGTTGATAGCATCTTGGAATACGTGGCAGAGTTTATCCGACTCAATTGATCGTCGAAAGGTTTCCAAATTTGACAACTTTGTGGTCACTGAGACTGCACCACCCCATTGATAGCTCAGTGCAAGATATGGTGGCGGTTCGGCCAAATCATTTGCGGCTGGCCACTCGACCAATCTTGGTAAATGGACATCAGAGAACCCCACGTCTACTAGTCTTGCAGGGGTGAAGTCTCGGTCTTGCTGGGTACTCCTCCTTACACACCGAGGATGTCTCGTAAGGCACTCGGACAGCCACTCAAAGATGGGGTCCAAATTTTGGAAGTTGGACAAGTTTCCAACACGACGGCCAGTGATATCACCCAGAAACGCGGCGTGACTATCTATTGAATTGTCAGCGAAATAAAAACCTTCTACGCAAACAATGATAAAATTCAAACGTACTGTAATTCGTTGTGAGTTCCAGGCTTGTCTGCCTGACAGCCATCTGATCTTCGTAGCCCCGTTCTATGGTGGGAAAGGTGATGAGCAGACTGTTCAACGCCATCCCGCGTACATGGTCAGGACGTCCTCGATGATTAGTAGCTTGCAAACTAATTTGTCTGTGATCATCGAAAGTGAGGTCCTTGTGGTGAGAAATTGAATTCACCATAAGCGCACACAGAGGACATTGTTTAGCACAGATACACAAATCCCTAAATGTTTGGTGGTGCCCAATGGAACTTTGTGCAATTTGTAGCTGGTGAAAGCTAATCAGCCTACACTGACTGCAAAGAGGAGAATCCGAGACGGTGCTCTCTAGAACTGTTGGATTGCCGCGAAGCGGCATACGAACAACGAGGTTATTGTCCCGTTGTTCAGCCAACGAACCATCCTCTAGTTTTTTGAATTGGAAGGTCCGCTCTGGTGACTCGACCGTAAAGTCAATATCGTCCTCTTTGATCACAAGATGCACCTTTTGCTGAGACTGATGTGTCTCAGGAGCTGGAATGAAGTATGATTGTATTTTACCATCATATTTGGTAACGATTGTCCTTGCAACTGGCTGTTTTTCTGGATCAACCAGATCAGTCCAAGGATTTCTTTCGGCACCAAAATCAAATAAGTTGGTGATCCCCATGGCCGGCCAGTAGCTGTACCGAAATTGCGGAGGAACACGTTATGTTTAGGCCTCTGTTATCAAGAATCTCTGAGGCACAGCTAATTGTCGGTTCTTCACAATCCAGTAGAGCAAATTTAAGGCTGACAGGCAGATAAACATTGTTGGCCGCTCGAAGTGGTTTTAGAGCTCGCATAGAAATGCTTGAGCCAGGTAGTGTGGCGGCTGACTGTGTTTGTGAAGCCAAATCCGTTGAACCTTCATACCAAGTTGTCTCTGGTTGGGCGCGATTATTAACAACCTCGTATTCATGCGACGGGACGGCAAGAACACGCGTCTAGCGAAATTCTGGGCAGGAGAAATAATTTCTGGTGCTGAATCTCAAATTCAACCCGCCGGTCATTGGCCGAGGGATCTAAGCGAAGAATTGTCATCTCAGAAATATGGGAAACAACGAGTTCATTTGTGCTGACGAGGCCGAAATAGTAGTTCTCAGCTGGCGGTAACCTAGCTTTGAATGCTACCATCCGGGACTGATGGGATCTAGTCTAGAAGAGACATAACAAGACAGCGGGAGAAGACCCCTTGGTAGATCTTCTCGCGTGCGAAGTTAGGTGATGCCCCAACTGCCAAGTGGACGTTCCCCAGGACTTGGGCGAGGATTTCGTTGTTCAAGCAGTTTCACTCGTCTTACCAGAAAGCCTAGAGTCACTGGTCCGGCTACCGTACAGACTAGAATTGCCCAAGTCACGATCAAGTAAAGTTCCGATCCGGCTGCTGTTTGCTCGCTAGCCTGGTCTTGGGGATCAAAGATGCCATTCGTGGCAGCGAGGGCAGATATCAAGAAGCCAATTTCGCCGCGAGCTACCATTGCACAGCCTAAAATCGAGGCTGGATACACTGATTTCGGCCTGGAAACAGGGTTTGAGTTTACCTTACGCTGGCCTTTGTCACTCCTGTTCTTCTTCGGCGTCGATAATCGCAACAGCCACAAGCCACAAGCAAGCTTGCCTACTGCCATCAACATGGCATAGACGATACCACGCCACAAGATCGAGCCTCGAAACATGCTCGTAATTGGTATTGAGAAGCCAATTGATGCCTTTTATTTTGTCAGTATTCAGCTGATTGATCTGTGGATAGTATCACAGGATTTCGGGGGACAGACAAAGAAGAATGGTTTGAGGATGTGGTCCACGGCGGGAGCATAGAACCTATTGTACATGCGAAGACCATGGTTGTCTTGCGCTGCGTGGCTGTCTTCCACTTTGTTTGATGGAATGGCGCGAGCGTGGACAGTCACTGGGCTGTCATCATCTGGTGGTGGAGTTGCCTGCTGTCTTGTTTGATCTCGAAGTTCAATGCTTGGCTGGAGTGGACTTTCATCCGACCTACCCTCTTGTCTTCCTGAAGAAGACTGCTGGTTCACCTTTGATACTGGTGAGCTTAGTATCCTAGCTATCGAGGAAGTATCTGGCGAGGTCAGAGTTTCACTGTTGGGTTGTTGTGCGGTCATGTCCCAGAGCACATGAAGGGTACCCATCCAAGAGAGAGATGCGCCAGCAAGGTATGTCGCAAAGAGAACTGAAGTTCCGGCATAACTTGCGCTGGTTATGAGAGCCAGGAGGAATGCTGTACAGACCAAAAAATAAATGGTTGACATTTCCAGTAACTTAGTCACCAGCTTTCGCACCGCTAGGTAGCCCATAATCGGTCTGTAAATGTATTTGCAAACCAGGATCAACACAACTGCAAAGCCAATGGAGACAAAAACTGGACGAACGACTATCGATGGCTGGAATGGGCCAGAGTTTAAGCCCAGATTGGAAATAATCTGTACCATTATCAGTCCCACCACATCATCGAGCATGGCAGCAGATGTCAAGACAACACCCAGGCGGGTCGATGATAACCCCGTTGTCTTTAAGACATTGAAGGTAGTCCCTAGACTGGTGGAGCATAACGCAGCTCCTGCAGCAAATGCTTGAAGATTGGTGGAAGAAGCAAAGGAAAGAAGCGAGTATGATAATCCGAGGGGAACGAGAATTCCAGTCAAGGCAACACAGGTCGACAAGATCAGATTTTTCTGAACAGCCTTTGGAGAAGTGGAGAGTCCACCTTCAAAGATGATAGCAATCAGGCCCAGGTAGCCAATTTGAGTGACAACCTTTTGGAAATCATCTGCTAGTAAGTCCCCACCAGGTTTTCCCCAAGCTATGCCGAGGAGGATCTGAGCAATCAGGCCACAGTAAAGGTAGTGATCGATGACCGATCCAAGGACATTCAGCAAGATTAGGAATGAAGACTGGGTGAGTATGAGAATGATGTCTGGTTCCTCGTATGAAAGAGCTGTATCTGACATGATGGCCGGGCCAATATAGGAGCCTCCCAAGGATTATCTTGAAGCCGTGAGAAACATTGAAGAGAGCCAGTCTGAGGTTGATGTTGAGGGAGGCATTGGGAGGACACTAGCATAGGAGGGCAAGTGGCAGTGAGATCAGAGGCTTTAGAAGCGGCAGCCGGCTTTCTTGGCGCTACCATTTCCCGGAAAAACGCTTTCTCCGAATGTTGCCAAGAGCTGTGGCATTCCAGTCAAGTGATTGGCTGAATTTGGACCTCTAGCACTAAGCAGATTCAGTACAGCAACTTTTCGATTCTTTGCGCAGGCTCACAAGCCATTGATTGAGATTGAGTCAAAAGGCCGCAGAATTGTCCGCTGCCCAAGTACTTCGCTGTGACGTTTACCTCTTGGGTACCACTATGTTGTGTGCAAGTAAGCAGTGGAACCGACTCTGTAATTTCTATACCATACTAATGGTGTTCGCAGTTTCTGGGGAAGAGCCTCAAGTGCCAGTGGTGTCGCGCAAGAGTGGTATGTTGGCCCAGCGTGTAGTTGACATGGAATTTGACTGAAAATGCCTAGGAAACGTGTACGAAAAGCGCCTAGTGGAGGCATACATCAGTGAAAATGGCACGGAACCAACAACGGGCGAGTCCATTACTATTGAAGACCTTGTCGACCTCAAATCACCTCATACTGTGCGCCCGAGACCTCCAACATTGACCTCAATACCTGCATTACTCGGTGTCTTTCAAGAAGAATGGGATTCGTTAGCTTTGCAGACATATACACTCCAGCAGAACCTGCATCAAACGCGACAGGAGCTCAGCACAGCTCTCTACCAGAACGATGCAGCGCAGCGCGTGATTGCCCGGCTGATCAAAGAACGGGATGATGCACGGCAAGCCCTTGCGCGAGTGGACGTGGGCCAAGCGAGTACCAATGGGGACGCCATGCAGGTGGACAGCACACCTCTACCAACGGCCATCATTGAGACGATTGAGACAACTCAACAAGCATTGATGAAGACCCGGCGAAAGAGACCTGTACCCGAAGACTGGGCTACTTCCGAAGCCATCTCATCTTATGTACCCGCGGCCACCTCAGAGCCACTGTTTCCTGGAGGCAGCGTGCTTGCAATCCACGAGGTCGGAGAGTTGGTGCTGGTTGGTGGCGGCGAAGGAGGAGCCGGAGTGTACTCTCTACCAAACAACATACTGCAGTCATCGCTAAATGTAGGGCCCGGGGCGGTCACTGGTGGTGTGTGGGCTAGGTCCCAGGCAATTGTATCCACGTCTGCCGGGACAGTCAAGGTGTTCGAAGAAGGACAGGAAGCTGGATCCTTCTCGGTGCACGCAGGGAGTGCCACTGCGGTCGCATTGCATCCGAGTGGGACTATCCTTGCTTCAGTGGGTGAAGATAAGACGTACATCCTCTACGATCTAGAAGCAGGCAAGGTTCTTACGCAGGTTTCAACCGATTCAGGTAAGACTCCCTCATCGAATTTTGTTAATATACTGGAACTAACACTGTGACAGCCTTGTATTGTGCACAATTCCACCCTGACGGGCATCTCCTTGCTGTTGGAGGACATGATCAGCAGATCAAGATCTACGACACCAAGTCGGGGACACAAGCAGCAACTTTCACACTGGAAGGCCCTGTGGAGGCAATTTTCTTTTCCGAAAATGGAACATGGCTGGCGGGTGTGGCACAAGGATCATCGTCGATATCGATCTGGGACCTTCGGAAAACAACACAGATCAAGACCATTGAGACAGGTAGTCCGATCAAATCGATCAACTGGGATTACACCGGGCAATTCCTCGCGGTTGCAGGAGTGGGTGGAGTGACGGTGGAACAGTATTCCAAGTCTTCCAAAGAGTGGTCATCCATATTGAAGAGTGAACAGTCATGCAATCGGATTATCTGGGGTAAAGCGGCGCACCGTCTGATCACGCTTGATGATGCCGGGGTGGTGACTACATACGCGGACGCCAGCTAGATGGTGATGGATGGGAAAGCAAAAGAATGAGATATTAGGGTGACCAATACAGGTTCTGGGTCTGGGTCTGGGTCTGGGTCTGGTTCTAGGTGTACAACAAGAGCCTATAAAAGGCGGACTTGCATTTCTACAACTACTTGCCTTTTGAGACTGAGGCTGAACAAAAAGTCTTTCAAAGAGTAGGTCCTTGGTGAGAGTGGTTCCAAAAGAACAAACAACAAATAGGAATTGCTAGTGGCCATTTAAGCAAGCACAAAGGACATATGAGCCCTGTCTTGCTTCAAATAGAGAATTGGGGAACCACGACTATTGATCTGTTTGCCTGCGTTTAAAGGTTGCTGTCTTGATATCTGATATCTGATCTCTGGTCCTTCATCAATTCTCCATCCGGATTAATTCTGAAATTTCGGAGGAGAAGCGGGTCAGGTGACGTCTGTTCGGAGGCGGCCCACGGAACTTGATTTGTCCACTTCCGCCTCCCTCGCTTCTCAACCACCAACAACACCACCACCAAGAAGTCCACCACCACCAAGAACTTGATCCAACTAAACCTCCACCACTCTTCAACTCAGCCTGCTGTTTGTGCAGGTTTCATAAAGAACACTTATCACTCCCTCTACCCTCAAAGAGTCAATCGATCGCCTCTCCTATGGTGCCACTGCCTACTAGTCTTATCCCCTCTTCAAGTTGCCGCATCCGGCTCTTCAACTTGGACTCAGATCATGCCTCAGCCGCCAACGCTGTCTCTCAGCAATTTCCTGAACTCGGCTTCTTCCAGTCGTCGAAAAGTATTTATAATCCATAAACTATCAGCCATTTATCTCATTTCTAACCTCTTCTCTCCAGAGATCTCACGCCGAAATCACTCGATCCCAAAGTCGTTCACTTAGTCCGCCACTCCCACACAAGCGCCGCCGCGTTTCTTCTTACCTCGGATCTTCTCAACATCCTTTCTCTCCTTCTCCTACCGCTTCACCTACTCCTTCGCCTGCTTCAACCAGATTTCCAGGCGACGGATTTGATTATCGCCGGCCCATTATGTCTCAAGACCAGCCTCGAAGTCACCCAACTATGAACCCCACTCGCACCGCCATCGATCTCACAATAGACAGTGATTCCTCGACGGAATCCGACACTCCCATCCCCGCCCCTCGACATTCACAATCACGGCCCCGTCGACGACAGACAAGTCATGCCTCCAGATCAGAAAGAGGGAGTCGAGCCTCTCACATGACTACACAAGTCCCCGAAGAAACCCACGAGGTAATAGATCTATCAGACGATTCGGATTTCCATATACAAGAATTCGACGAACCGGCAGCTGAACGTCGTACCCGCCGACCCACCCCTTTTGAACCAGCTTCCAGTCCTGAAGTTGAGATTGTCCATGAGAGACCAGCTCCTGTAGCCAATCGTCGTGTCAATTCCGAGAGACCCGAGCGACATGAACGTCCTCGACTCCCACCCATTGCCACTCCCCCTCTTCCTACGGGGCAGCCGGGTCCTTTTGGGTATTTCCCCGATATTATTCGGCGATCTACTCAGCTTATACTAGGCAATCTCGGGAACACCTTGCAGAACACCCGGGACACGGTGAGGCAGATCCATGATGAAGTCCGTCGACGCCCGGGGAATTATATGGACAATCCAGGTGACTTGATCATCAATTTCGACTACAGGCAAGCAGGCTTCCAACTGGGAGGATTTGACATGCAAGAGCGAACGTCGGAGACCCCACAGGTGGTACAAGAACCATACAAGGCTCCCCCAGCTGCCAAAGAAGGATTCATTCGCACTTTTACTGAGGAGTCGGTTGTGTTGTGTCCTATGTGTGGTGATGAATTGGCGACTGGAGACAATGAGACCAAGCAGCAAGTCTGGGTTGTCAAAGGCTGTGGCCATGTAAGTATCCCCATACACTTAACGGTCAATGTCCTGTCCAAACTAATCAGAATGTCGTCTGCAGGTCTACTGTGGTGAATGTGCCGTTGGTCGTCATATCACCAAACCAAAGAAGGAAAAGAAGGCCGTGTCTACAAAGTCAATGCCATTCAAGATCTGTGCCATCGAAGGATGCGATGCCAAGGTGACGAGTAAACAAGCGATGTTTCCAGTCTATCTATAAAACATGTCATATATTCCTGGACTTTTGATCTGGAATACCTTGCGCCCGGATGAGGTATCACTTTGTTCAACTCTCACCCTCGACATGTCTCGAGATTGAAATTGGGGTTTCAACAACAAGCATAACTGATGACCGGTGGTTGGACAAACCTGGAAATGGAGGTTGAAATGTCAACCACCCAGAAAAACGATTAATGAAGGAACGACATGACATGCCGAAAAAGACTCAATGGTCAAAGATCCCAGGCGTTGTAATCTAACCCAGTGGACACAGACCACTTGACTCCAAAGTCATGCATATACTGCTATGCCCAGTTTGGGAATTTTGCAAGGTTTTGTTTGATTATACTACTACATGAATAGAATTGAAGTGTGGGATCCCTCGTCTCAGTGCATGATGCATGGCTTCACATGAGGTCACCAGCACCGGCTTGCACTATACCAAGATAGTGCGCCATTCATCTGATGAATGGCTTGAATTCCAACCCAGCTCTAATGAATACTCGATGTTCTCAAAAAGACAACTCCCTTGACTTTGTACAAGATCTTCAATTCGTTTCCTATGCCGTGTGCATCCTTGCTCTCTTCGATATACTGGCGGTGTTGGTTTGATGTGGTGTGACCGACTCTCGGACGGTGGTCGTAGCTTAGATGGTAGTAGTGGCTCAGTCGTATCCTACTACTGCGCGCTGGCTGTTCACCGGCCATGTGCAACGTACCAGTGAGGCAGGGCGTGTAATGGACGACCACAGGCACGTATGACGGCCATCGAGCCACGTCTTCTGGACTGCAGTGACTCTCCAGACATCTCATCCCAAGAGACTCTGCTGGAGGAAAGCCCACTCCAATCCCTACGAGTCTCGTCTGATCCAGACTCCTTCAATACCAGCCAATCTCCGGTCCACATATTCTAAATTCAGATACTCTTAATGCCACCATGCATAGGACTCCAAATCCCTCTGACGCTCTCGTTCCCACTGACGACCTTCCTGCCGCCCGTGATCTTCTTGACCTTGGCGCCCGAATTGCCCACCAGATACTCGGCCATGTCGCGCACCTGCTCCTTCTCGAGATTGCGCACACAGACGGCCTTCTCGCGCCCGTTGATATAGTACGCCTTGAGGACCGGATGGCGCGTCGGCCGCGGCGAGATGCGGAATTCTGTGCCGGGGTATTGCGCCGTGAAGCGGCTGAGGAGAGGAGATGTCAGGAAGGCGTTGGTTCCACGGGACGAGCCCCCGTGGTTGCAGTAGTGAATGTCTAGTCGCTTGCATTGTAGGATGAATGCCCCGACGCCATTCTGTTGCATAGAGGAATCGAGAGGTTAGTCTTTGTTTAGTGGTGGTGGTGGTAGTGGTGGAAGGGCTGGGGAGTAGACTCGTGTTGATGGCTGCGGAGGATGGATTCGGGATGGGCAAGATATATACATACCCGTGCTACGGCGACTGTTTTGACGCCATGGGCTGGCATCGTGAGGGAAATAGTGAGCAGTGAGAAAGGTTAGGTGACACCAAACCCCAGCACAGTTCGTGGTGGTTGACGATGGTTCATAAAATATGGATGTAGGACTGCACGGCAAGGAAATGATGTGAAGCTCGGAAGATCAATCGGAAGATGGGCTCGTCACATGATTGCGACTGCAAGGCTGAGCTAAGACTTTTTGGGCTGGCGACGGGTGGCGACGAGGCTACCTCACGAACATATGAACGGATCGGCCTTGCTGGCAGGTTTCAGCATCTTGGTCGTTTGGTTTGTACATATTCGTCAATCAATTAAACTACTATAATGGTTATGTTGGTGGATAGTTTCAAGATGGGAATTTCCCAAAGCATCAGCATTAGAACCATTTCTTGGACCTTTGGACAACAACTTTCTTGATCAAACAATGCTCTCTGTGATCAAGCAACTCGCCTCTCCTCAATATTTACATGCTTCATCGCGCCTGCCATTTCTCAAAAGTGCTATTTTGTAGCCATCTTCCAAACTGCACCACGCGTCGATCGACTCGTTCAAAATAGTCTGCAGCCCACAAAGACACCACGCTCGTGATGATCACACCAGGAAAATACGCCAAGGTTGACTCCCCGAGGTAGATCTGCCGATATGGCGTGAGTTTGTTGATATACAACGCCCAGATGACCATGGGATGTACGGCGTAGAGACCGAACGATAGCTCGCCCAAGTAGAGGGAGAAGTTCCACCGGAGAGGGGTTTGCAACTTCGGGTAGAATTCAAGGGATAGGACCAGCAGGAACGCGCCGATTCCGAGCCAAAAATGCTCTTTTGGCTCTCCGGGGCCAGAGTACCAGCTAGGGGTCAGCTTGGTCAGGTATTGCCAAGGGAATGGACCATTGCTACCAAATCCGGGGTCGTGAGGTTGGCTGAGGAGGAATAGCGAGATGATGAAGATGACGATGCATGCAGTATTGAGGCCCACAGACCGGATCAGCCGTTTTCCTGCTGCAGAGAATCCCTCCCAGGCTGGAAGGCGTGGCTGATGCGCTTCCTGATCTCGTTCCAGGGACAACTCAGCCACGAACATACCCAGCAGAAACAGGGCTACATACACCACGTTCCAGATATAGCAGGCGAGTATGGCCAGCCAAGTCAGGACCATTCGTCCCTTCACTGATAACTTGCAGCTCGCCGCACAGAAGGCAAAGAGGATAATGCTGCCACGGAACTCAACAGGAATGGTCCACATCTGATCAAGGTATTTGGTGCGAAAAACGTCGCCATACCACCAACCCCTGAGATCCGCGAACGGGCTACTGGCGAAGATAGTGTCAACGATCCAATCCCAGAGCTGCAATTTGAATGTGGCGAGTTTAGGCGCACTTGGGATATGACCAGTGTAGACGAGCAGCATGGCGATGAAAGTGGCGATTCCTGTAGGTACGTATAGCCGTAGGTATCGTCGAAAAGTTGACGATGCGAGACTTTGTAGCAGAAGATCTGCATTCTTCTGCCGCATCAGCTTGAGCATTCGGTAGCTGAGCACATATCCAGAAATGACAAAGAAGACATCGACCATTCCACGATTCGAGGTCAAAACCCGGAGGAATGGGTACTGAATGGCGGCCGGGTAGCCGAGCAAGTGACCTGCAAAGACTATGCATGCGGCATAGCCTCTGAGCGCGTCGAGGTATGCTGTAGAATGGATTTTGTCTGATTTTCGGGCCAAGCCTCCTGGCCTGAGGAACCGGGGTAGAGCAGCTATGAGTAACGAGGTTGTGAGCAGCCGATATGGCTTGCCCGTTGTCCATCTCGGTGGAGGTGGTGGCGGTTGTGATAAGATGGGCTTGGGCTCGTGATCAAACTGGCTCTCTTCATGATGCTCTACGGGGCTATCACTGTATTCCTCTAGAAGTGGAATGGACGGCTCCATGCCGAAGTAATTCTTCTTCACCTGAAATGCTTGGGTCGGGAAAATCGTCAGGAATTCTAGAGATAATGAGTTCGAAGACGGATGTGAGAGTATGTCGATGGTCAAAAGAAACCAGAATAGTTATGGGATCAGGCACAACCGTGCTAGGATGGAAAGCCCGCACGTGCTGGACCTTCTATCGCATGTGGCTCGAGAAACCCCTTGCATACTTCGTATCGCACTCTTACGCGCGCATACGACCCATACACAGTCAGTGCTCAAACGTCTCAAATGCTGATGAATACCAATTGATAGTGAAAGGATGCTGGTCAGTTCTCAAATTCTCATCTCCGAGTCACATCTGATTGATGAAGCATTTGCTCGGTGATCTGTCTGCCATCACAATTAACACTTGAGATGTGTGATCTGCACTTTCGGATTGACAAATGGAGATGATCAAAGGCAGGCCATGAAAGAGGGGATTCCCGCTCAACAAGCCTTGCTGTTGGCAGGAACTTCTAACCGGCGCCAGAAACCCACCTTTCAGTGCTGGGTTGGACATTCGCTAGAGTTAGCAGAAAAAAATGGGATGGCATGATCTGGCGATCATTGGAATACGAATCTCGGATGCGCTGTCTCCCGATCATCTTGCTCTCGAAAGACACAGAACCATAGAATGCCGTCTCTTCCCCGTGAACTCTCCTGCCTGCTAACATTCGAATATCCACAATATAATCGCATTCGGGGACTTGAGAAAGAGAGTGACTTCGGGTAAGAATCCCATCATTTCATCGCCAGAGCAGGCTGAAATGCATAGTGAGCACCGAATCTTCCGTACAATCTTGATGCAGATGTGATGTAGACGTCGATGTTTTGAAAGCCGACTGACGTTCTTTTGACAGGTGGAAGTTAAATCACCCTAAGTCGCCCGTTGTGGTCGGCACGTTAGCCCGGATAAGCGGCCCGAGGGGCCCGAGGCGCCCATCGACCTTCCTTCTGATTAAACCTCAGGCCTCGCGTGAACGGCAGCTAGAAGTTAGGCACGGTTCTTCTTTCCCCATCATTCGTCCCTTGTCTTTGTCGATCGCTATGCTTCAGTGACAGGCCAACAGAAACATTTACAGGAGCCGAAAGTCTAGATCAAGCTGCATAATCTAGGTATCCTTCGGATTGGAAAGATCAGTACCTGCACCTCCTGCCTCGAAGCATCATGTCGCTAGATGAGAACAGCGGCGTTCGAAAAGAGAGTCGATCAAGAGTTCAGTGAGTTCCTTGCCTACTGAGTAATACCTAGGTATCCTAGATACCTAGGTAGTTAGATACTTAGTACTGAGCACTTGATCAGTAAATTCTGACCATTTGTCTTTGTCATCTCGCAAAGAATACTAGTAATCATTCTTTTATATGTTCTTAGTAGTCATATTGATAGTGAAAGTTCATACTCCCTGACAAGCGCTACGAAACTAGGAGTCGATTCGTGATGGTGGTACCATATCGATACCGCGCTCACACTAGTTACCTAGGTCCATGGAAAACAGCTACGCTTCGGCTCCAAATTCTGTGCAATTTTGATATGAGCGACCTATACTGACTAGTAGTTATTCCAGACAAGAAGGATCTCACCGCTCTGCGAGCATATTTGGCTCGCAACTGCTATTGTATATAGTTATCCGACTCATGATTATTTACTGCGAAGGCTATTTGGTAGCTGAGATTACTCAGAGCAGCTTAAATCAATATTTCAAGCACTGGTCTTACATCACCCAACTGTTCAAGGTCGGCGACCAGTTCATATCAGCCTGACGTTCAATCCCTGTCGAGAATTGCAGCAATCCTGGATTCTAACCTAGGAACATCAATCAGTTCTGAATCTACCATGGCCAGCACAGAGACTCTTCCACTTTAGCCTTTTAGGCACCACCAGTACGGCGGCACTCCAATTTGTCCATGAGCTTTTTTCGGCGTGCTGCTCAAGATCTGCAGGGTTGACTCAGCCATGTCCTGTCCCACTATCATAGACGAATCACCCAGACACGCGCCATATGGCTATGTTAGGCGCTTTTGAGGGCGGAGCATCAGGCAAAACGGCCCGTGTGAGCTGCTTTGGGTGACTTCAAGAGCTGCTTCAAGTTCTTTTCGATCAATCTAAGTTCCACCAACTGCGCTTCTCCCCGATTTTCTATTCCTGTCAGAATATCCAATACTAAGTAATTCTTATGCTCCACTTTGTTGTCATGCTACAACTTGCCGATGCTCCGCTCGATGACTTGACGAGCGTGAACTTTATTCAGCCTTGTCTCCATCAGAAGTCCAGTCTTCGCGATCTAGTATCTTTCGACGCCCATTACGACCAACATACATTCTTCACTTGCAGATTATCACGAACACACGCTGTTGACAAGAAGGCGGATTAACGATCGGGAGGAGCCATCACCGTAACTCCATGGCAGCTATTTATTGAAAGCCCAAACAGCTTACAACCATTTATTCTTCAAAAAGCATCACACCACAAACCGCTATTCATCCAGTGTGCCGAGATGGGTAAGGGACTGTCGTCATGGGGGCCATCAATGGCCCAAGCAAATGCTTGGATTTGTTGCGAATGCGGACCAGCTTTTCCTATGCCGATGTCGATGGCTATCTTTGCAGCATGCACAGCCTGCGATCATTGGCGTTGTACCAACTGCATTTATACCTGTCTCCCAAAGTCAACGCCGGATCAGAACTTTGAGCGTAATTCGAGGTCTGTACCGCGGCCAGAGGAAAACCTTTTACCATCACATCAGACAACACCAGTGCCTTTGAGTGAAGAGAGCCGTGAACCGACAGCCAGGATTCAAAATCGTGCAATCACAGACTTGGATCTCTTTGCAAGACAGTTTTCCAACCCAGCGTTCATTGCGAGAGATCATACGCCCACCAATTTTATAGCCAATGGCAACATGGCACCAGTTCCAGAATCATCCGCATCCAGGGTAACTCAGGCACGGCCTCATCTTGGAAGCACGAGGTCTCACGATAAGCTCTCAGTCTCTGTCACACCATCATTAGAACCATCTCCGGAACTGCCACATGACTCCATGGAACACCTCATTCCATTGTTTGGTCAAGCTCTACTTGAAAAGTCTGGGGCTTGTGTATGGGCGGGATTTGCAATTGAAAAGTATTCCACAGACTTCCTCAGGGCGACAATGGGAGCTATATTGGGGACTTACTCAGACGAGCTCCAGTCCTCCACACTGTTAACGCCCATGAACGAAATTGTGGAAGCGGCCGATTTCATTCGCAAGGTTCAACTCAAGATTATTCACTTCATTCACAAGAAGTTGACCTCCTTTCCGCTAGCATCGACTTCAACGACTTTGCCCTTTCACGAGTTCAGCGAACATGAGTCACTCTCTGACACATTTGATTTACTCTACCAGAGTGATCCTCATGAAATAGTCGATGCCGTGAGAGACGATCACACATCTGGAAACGAGATGGAAACAGAATATTCTGTTATGCACGATTCAATTCATTCATTTCAAGACCTTATCTCGTGCGAACCTTTCCAGAATCTAGTGCAATCCTTTCGTCGAGCGCTTTACTATGACGAACGCCTAGCTAACAGCTCAATAGCAAGTCGGATCCAAGATTTTTCTCGGAGTGAACCCCATCATGCACTCCAGCATGATCAGGTCATCTCAAGGGAGAACCAGGAGCTTTATTCCGCCCACTTTCACATGGATTGGGATATTCTGCAGTACCTCGACAACGAATTTGGCAATCGCCGACAACGAATTGGAGATATCATTGTCTTAACAGGATCTGCATTGTATGCCCATGCAACTACATGTTCGGAATATCTCAGGGTCAATTGGCCACGTTCTGGCATGAGGCTCCTCTCGGCTCTACAGAAGGCAGTTTTTGAAGGCCTCACTCCAGCTGGGAAGATTGAGCATGTAGACCATCACGATTTGGCCCAGGATGACTCTTCAATCTCGGTCAAAATTTCTGAGCGATACAGTGAGGCACCAGCTTCCATCGTACAGGTACATTGCCTTGCAACGAAGCAAATGCTCGTCGAAATTGCTCAACAATTATCTTGGATTGGAGCTGCGTTGAACACTCCACCCTACGAACACAGAGTCGCCTACTGTAAAGCTGCTTTTCAAACCCTCCCACCAGAGGGAGCCTTCCCTTTCGTCAACTTCGCTCTGAAATTCGAGTTTGACGTTCTACACTCGTCCGAGGAGATTTGTTGGCTGAGCCACTTCCGTGGAGCGACTATCGCTCGAGATTATCCGATACCTGCACGCCAAGACGAGATGGGCTTAGAGGTGTCTCTGGAAGTGATGGCAGCGATAGTGGGTGCCAGCCACGTGGTGGAATATCAAGGTGGTGTGGTTCTGAAGGGATTTTCCAGTATGCTCTTACCAATCAGGTGCAATGGTGATATTGTACAGTGGCATCTTGTCGGTAACCCGGATTTTGAGCACCGGCTGTCATATCATAAGGCACTCACCCTCTGCAAGAGCCGAGCATATCTGAACGAGGTAAATCTTGAAACCGCACGACAAGCAAGAGCGATTGTCGGATGGCATCCTAAGGTCCACTCCCTGCTAGGATCCGACGAAGCTAAATACGAAAACATCTCATACTCGAAGGCTCAAGGCATTCAGTCTTCGCTGAAATTCACAGGAGCTGGTTTGGGCTTCCAACAAATCGGATTGGCCGAACTCAACTTTGCCTTAGGACCTAAAGCTGACAAGTGTCACATCGAACGCGCTGGCCCGTATAATAGAATAGTCTCAATGGCAGAAAGGACCCCGATCGTCCTTTACGACACTATCGAGAGAAGAGCTTGGCTTGTTCCGACATCCGAGGTCATTCTCCACCTGGCACATAGTCGAAACCAAGACGAGCCATTCGAAATTAATGGGCAGCCAGTTAAGTTGTTCTCAGCCGAACCATCAGGATTATGTGCCAAAGAGGCACTGTTAAGAGGAGCATCTGTCGATCTGTCAGACTGTGAGACATACACATTCAGAGACCTGGTGCGGAGACTATGGTCTATTCTCGAATTCTTGCTGGACCAAAATGTGACAGAAGATCAAGCAGCTGGCATGACGGTGCCCACCAATTTAAAGGAGACCATTCAGGGTTTTGAATTCAAAGCTGTCGTTGAAGAGCAATCACCCCTTCGGAGAAAACAATGGACCATTGACAAAACAACAAGTGGCGGTTGGCCTGCCCTAATCCGTGAAAGTGACGCCTTGGTGCTATTTGCAAGCGGACTGGGGGACATTATCAAACCATTTTCCGAAGATGAACAGCCGATATGTACGGTTTGGCGCACGGTCCCAAAGTTCAAAGACTACCTTGCAACCAGTGTTAAGGTTCTGAAGCAACTCTATGATGTCGCCGGCTCTTCTCTCGATCGTACGTACTTAACCACCTCACATTTACAATGGCATCGAGGAGACTCTTTCCTGTTCGAACCTTGCAGAACGCTAGCATCCCATCCTGTGTAAATGCGATAGGTTGCAGCAGATAGTGCCCGAGTCGAGCTTTCATCATGTTACACCACCTGGTAGCCTCGAAGATGATGGTGGCGTAAGCTTCGGACAAACAAAGTCTACGCAAATAACAAGACATGTTTTGGCACCATTGGTCAAAGAGGCTGCCGGCAGGCTCTACAGTCATAAAAACGCCATGCTTCCTCTCCAAGAAGTAGCCAGAGACTCTACTGAAAATGAATAACAGGTTTCTCTCAGTGGATAACATCATCAGCGGATCATCTGCACCCACAGTCGAGCACCATACCTTCAGCTTTAGCGACAACTTCACCCATATTGTCTGGCGAGATGCCAGCCATAGATGGAACACCGCCTGTGACGAGGTCCAATTGCAGTGATGGGGCATGCAACCAGGAGCACGCGGTCCTCCTAGCAACGTGCGTACGTCATGGTACAAGTCATTGCCACAGTGCAAGACGAGATGGTCACAGACCTCGATGATCATTGGATTTTTATAACTTCGCGATAGAAGCAGAACACAGCACATGTTTTAGGAAGAGCAGTCTCTTCTTGCTTGGGAGAGACGCTGAAGGCAGCCGATGATGGACGGATTCTGAAGACGACACAACATAAGTTCATCGTACAACGGTCTTCGAAGACGCCTACATTAACATTGAACAATGCTGTTACATATCACCAGATCGCATCTTCATCCGCAGGTAAAGATCTGATTCTCAAAACACGCTTCGATTGTTGCATGATCGAATCTAGTGTCGAACGTGATCCGATAATGTCTAAACGAAGAGGAGCGGACATGATCTGCCGGTCGGTGGTGTTGTGCCAACATTTCACCCCCGCCAATTGCTAACTCTGGGTTAGGGTAGACGAAGAAGGCAAAGGCGTACCTTTAGTTGTATGCAACAAGGTATCAGACGAATGAAATGCATGAAGGCCCATGGATTTTGGAGCCCCTATCCGCACACCACTAGCTAAGGCACAGGTGGTAGGGTACCTTGGGCATGAAAGAGGGTGAATGTGTACCCCATTCTCCAACACTTTCGTACCATGTGCGAGTCGCACCCGAGGTGCACGTGCAGGAAAAAGAAAAGTCACATAACAATGAAAGACACCATCTGGTACATCAATGGCTTCCTTTTTCCACAATTCACCTGACATGGCGTTAAGATCTGCTTGGTGGATGTCTTCGAACCCAAACGGCCCCTTAACAATACCCGCAACACAGAGTAATATCCCAGTGCAAAATCAACCTCCTCACAAGCGCTGGCCAGGAAGCAAGTCGTCTGGTTTCACCTTCAATGAGCTTGAAAAGTTCATTGCAGAGAACTCACACCATCGCTGCTGGATACAGAAGTACACTTATACTCCGGGAGACCCTTCTTCTCAGCAATCATCATGGAAGCAGACCGGGGAGGTTTGGTCTGTTCCTGACCTGCTCGCTTTGCTTCAGATACCAGATGCCGACAACTTGAAAAGCAGCTTCTTCTTCCTACGAGATGCATCCGGCGAGGCCGTTCAAGCCCTGGGACACTACCTTGATTTGACGCCCAGATTTTTCAACTTCCAATTCGTCATGCTCAGCACCGGCAATACAGTTGATAGCTACGCGTTCTTTGGCTTGCAGATAATTGAAAAATACTTGCCAACTGGTGTCCCAGCCAAGGTTCGTGCACAGGCCGCACCATATGCCACGTTTGGCAACTATGAGTGGCACACGACTATGATTGCTGCACTGTTTATGCGAGTTGGTGATCGATTCCGGGGTGTCTTGCATTTCCAAGCTAATGACGAGGCCATTGCTGACGGCATGAAGCAGCTCATGACTCGAGAGGAAGAAAGAACCTCCAGTGAGGGAGAGGATCGCGCCGGACAGGGTCAGATTCTGGCAGAAATCATGTACATCGTGCGGTATCAGTGGGAATTTTTCTTGAATGAAGCCGATGTCCACTTGCAGGGTCTAAGCAAGCAGTGCATAGAAGGTGAGCTCACTTCAAATCAACAGCTCAAGGCAATGCGGGACCTCCACCCACTGTTGCCAATGTGGGCGTTTGCGCGGAGACGAATTAATGCCGCGAAGGACTTGAACACTGGCATGTGTTCTCATCCATACTTTGTCACCAACCAGCTGCACGAGGCGTTCCGGCATTACCTTGCGAAATGTAACCTGGTGCTCGACGAGTGCTATTCACGTTGCGACGCACTCACTGTTCAGACAGAAAACATCATCAATCTGATATTCAACATCGCCACCTTGCAAGACACAAAAGCATCGGTTGAGCAAAGCATGGCTGCCAATGCCTCTGCTGCTAGCATTCGGCGAGTCACTTTGTTGACTTTCATTTATCTACCTCTGATGCTTGTGGCCTCTATTTACGGCATGAACATAAGAGAGATCTCACATGGCGCAGGGGAGCCGCCTATCTGGTCTTATTTTGTGGCGTCGTTATTGGTCTTGGTGGGGACCCTATCGGCATGGATGCTGTGGTCCCGGTTTGCAGGGAGATAACGTGGAGGTGGTCTATTAAATAGAACTCACACGGAGAAATATCTGCCCTTTCCAATCAGCAGCGTCATCAAGGTATCATCATCCCCACTATTTGGTTCGAAGATGTTGCCAGTCGGTAGAAATCATCCTTTGTCAAGACATTCAACTTTTGGGGATAGTTCAATGCGATAATGGGTGTTGAGCCATGATATTCCAGTTATACTCGTGAATTAGTCGTCATTATTAGTTCGACGATAACACGTTGATCGAGAGATGTATGAAGCTGTCTCCACGAGAAAGTGCAAGTTCTTGAGCTACTTGGTACTGGCCCTTCACCCTAAAATCTGTGGTGCCTTGGTTACTGGAAGTGCCGCCGAATCGCCGAGTCATGTGGCCACCAGGTATCGAAAAATCCATTTAAACCGTCGCACGAGAATTGCGTACGATAAGTCAATCTATCATGGCTCCATTGGCTTCCATCCTTCAATCTGGTCCTCTATTTATTTGTCTTGTTACTTTACCCATACTATCGTCACATTCGACTCCGTCTACGAACAAGATCAGTTTAACTCCGATCGCGTTCGCTACTATTGCCTGCCCTCATTCTGATCCTCGCCTCAGCGAGCTGTTTGGGCACTGGGTCAGCGCCAGTGTCGTCAAGCTTTGTTAGGGAGTGTAGCTCTGGATGGCCCGTCACTCTCACGAATGTCGAGAAGATGTTTTGGTAACTGGCTTTGTTGATATGTAGGGCGTGGAGGCCTATTAAAGAACATAACACTGTGCAGAACAGGCTCAAACCGTAGACTATGAGGAGATCGCGAGGCCTGTAGACGAAGGTGTTTGGGTACGTCGTTGCGTTGACAGAGATATAATCACCCTGAGTATGATCTTTTCTATTGTATTGTTAGCCGCTCATCACAAATACATTTATCTCGTTGTTCCAAGTAACTTGGCAAGTCAAGTTGCGTACATAAGTGTGTCATTACTGAGCATGCTCAACGTGATGTTTTGAAACAATCTCTCAAGGTCTCCCGGAACATTCTTAGACTCATTCCAGTTGACGTTTAGATACGCATAGGTTGAATAGACGGTTTGCGCAGTATAGCCGGACCCACTGCCGTAAATGCTTGCTCCAACGAGAAGCTTTCCAAAAGCTTCCATAATGGCTGTATAGGAATGAATTGCTGAGCTAGTGGTATTACCAACCATGTCAACCATATTATCAAGATCAGTTTGCGAGACAGTATTGAAATACTGTGAAATTGTAGGTATAATAGTTTGTTCTGGGTACTGAAATATGAATTTGGTGTTGTATGTTGCGTTATGCAGCAGACATTCAGTAACTTGGACACGAGTACCCCCTGAGAGACCCGCCATGTTCGTCATGACAAATATGCGCGCTGCATCCGAAGAGCTTTGGTCTTGAGCTTTGTAATAGGAATCCCATGGACTAGATTGTAGCCAGCCGTTTGGGCTGTTAGTGCTGGGATCAAGGAGTCCATGGTCATTGTCGCCGACCCAGGAGACATAAATGACGGAAAGACGATCATCATTTGTCTCGGTCAGCGTGGTAGACACTGCGGCAATGGTACTCACATCTGCCGAGCCGCATTTAATGGCAGGGCCGAAGAAGGTGAGATCATAAGTCTGATTCTGATAAGCTGAGGGCAAAGCAAGTGGTTTCCCGGACATAGCTGCTGCGTATGCAATCCTGAAGACCAGGTTCGATGGGAAAGCATAGCCAGTTGGGCCCACTAAGGCGTAGCTACTGCTGTCGAAAGATGCCTGAGGCACCGGTATACTCACCATGCTCGAATATGGCATGGGTTGTGTCAACAAAGAACCCGGAGCAATGACCGTCGCAAGAGGTATAGTCCTAGAACCATTAGCAAGATACTAACGATCCGTCAAACGAATGCTTGCCATGAAATTATCGCGATCATGGTCAAAATTGGGTTTCGCAGCCATACCAAACCACCAAAGAAGTCAAATATATTCCCCAAAATCCCTGTCAGTGAATCGACTTCATCAACCTTGTAGGATTTGTGATGAAAATTGAGCCACTGTCGCTGTACAAATGCTACGCCCACACAAGATACAAAGAAAAACTGGACCAAGAATGCTAACGATGTGCTGAATCGCGATGCCCATGCCTGGGAGAGTTTTGCTTGATCCACCTGAGTTTTGTCAAGGGACATATTCATGAAATGGTGTCCCAATGCTGTAGCAAGACCTGCAAAGAAAGTGAGGAACATGATGGTGTGAGCTCTCCACTTTCCCCAGAGTCTGTGGGCCAGGTTTCCATTCTCCGTTTCCGGTGCGACATAACTAGAATTGGTGACAGGAATTTTGAGCTTCACGTGCTTTTCTCGACTAAGCACTGCTGTTTGTGCCATACTGTTGGTGGTTTGGTTCTTTTGGAGTTGGATCGCAACTCGGTGGATACAATCAAAAGTGAAGATGAAAGAATGTCAGCATAGAGGAGGTCAGGCTGAGATAGTTCAGTCCTCGCCATACATCGCCAAGCACACGGTCGGTTAGAAGGCAGACTCTCCGACGAAACAGAGCGCCATGAAATAAAGTACCTTACCTCGAGTTGCCTACCAGCCTTACGTGCCACACCGACATAAATACACCCAGTTAGGTGGCATAATCTCCGCGGTGGCTTGCAGATTGGAGTTAACTAGGCCAGGTTCTTGACTCGTTTCTGCCCCTTGCTTTCCTGGCATCGACACTATCAGCCTCCATCACAATCTTCTGTCCTGGACTTTCGCCCCAACAGTGACCTTATCTTCAGCCTCACTCTCCCGGCAGCCAGAGGTCAGCGCCACAAACTAAGTGCGAACTAATCTGGTTGCCTTCGCGAACCTCCCTGTCATTTCCCGTCCTTACTGGTTTTGTACTGAGTAGTCTTATTCTGGATATAGTTGTCGATTATCTGTTCATTGATAGACAAATTTAGATGAGCATAGTCTAGATGAGCATAGTCTTTCTACATCTGTGGGACTTTGCTGCATTTGTCATTCGTATTTTATTAAGCATTGGTCCAGCTGGTAAGAATCATGGCTCCCCTGTTCAGAAGACCACTTATATTTATCAACTAGAATAATTCTTACCACCCTCTGGTCGTCTTTACAATGAAGAGTGCTGCGAAAAGCATATACGATTCGAGACTTCACCTATACACCCTCCTCATCAGCTAAGTAGTTACACGGATTCTTCCAACAATTTTCTCAGTCGACAATATACAGTATCTACACAACCATGGATTGCCGAGGTCGACCAAATCTACCAAGAGTACCTAAAGTTAGGGTTTTCCTTATCAGTCATATCTGCGAACGCAGTCTCTGACAAAGCGGCTTCCGTAACGACACCTCTCGCGTCTCGGGTCTTATTCTGCACCGTCATATAGATCCGAAGTGCCACTATCATCGCGACAGATAGTGCCAGAACTGCTAACAGTGGCTTTACGAGACTTGGGTAGTGTTCTGCCTTTTCCTCCGTCTTGACAAGTAGTGGACCAACAGCGTTGGAGACCACGGTGCTAGCCCATACTAGGCCGGAAGTCAATGCCTTTTTCGTGTGCCCAGCCGTGTTTGCGGTCATCAGCGACAATAGCATCACGTACGCAAGAGCGAAGAATGTCAACAAGTAGAATCCGGCGAGCGGGATGCCAAGGTTCTTCCAGTTGGATTTCCATATCATCACACAGCCAGATATGACGAGAAGTGTCGAAAAAATGATCACAATGCTGCGCTGATTCTTGTAGAAAAGAACGACAACCCTTTGGCGTTCGTCAGTATGTGTTCGCCAGTAGCACACTAGGCAGAGATGTGATTTCATTGACAGGACTTACCCAAACGTCATAAGAGACACAAATACCACGGCGCCGCCACTCCCAGTGAGCAGCACAGAATGAAACGGAGAAAATCCAAAGCTGCGGATAATGATAGATCCAAATCCCGAGACAGCACCGTTGACGAGGGTTATGGTGAAGGCGAGGAGAACCAAAAGCCAAGTCTTGGGATCTAGGAAAGTCTCCTTGACTTGGTATGGTTTGAAGGTTGTGTTCTCAATGCCAGTCTGGTCGGTACGCATACGCTTGACAGCTAAAATGCGTTCCTCGGCGTTTAGGAACCGAGCTTTCATCGGGTTATCCGGAAGGAAATACGCGACAACCAAACCCCAAATCACAGTAAACGCTCCCAGAATCAAGTACTGGTATTTCCATGGATGAAGCGAGCCGTGGATATGTCCGATACCGTAGAATGCAATGCCAGCCAGTAGACTGCCGACGCCGGAAGCTGAATACCAAATGGCGATACGCAGTGGTTGCTCATCCCGTTTATACCACATCGCTGTGATGAGAGAAAACGCTGGAGCTGGAGTGGATTCGCAGACACCTAAGAAGAACCTGGCCACAGCAATCAGCTAGGGTTGCCAACAATGACTTGCCCACCTACCTATTGACCATCAGGCCAGGGTATGATGTTACTCCCGCGGTTGACATCGTAACAATGCCCCAAACGACAATAGATGCGCCGATGAACTTCCCAAGAGGCATTCGCTGCGCAAGATAGGTAGCAGGCAGGACTATGCATGACAGTAAGCTCTGTGAAAATCCAAGACAGAACATCACGTACCTCCAACGAAGTATCCCCAATAAAAAAGCATAACAGCATACGAGAACTTTGACAAGCTGACTCTCTTTTGGCCGTGGACGAGCACTGTGTCTGAGAGTCCAAGATCTTCGACAATCCCAAATTGAGCTGCGCTGTTGAGTATACTTTTGTCTGCGTACTGGAGACCCCACGTTAGGAAAAGGATAGGCATAAGCACCAAATCGACACGCCAAAGGTACTTTCGTTGTGTAGCCGTGTCGAACTCTGCGTCGTCAGCGACAGCTGCATACTCGGCCCCGATGTCTTTGGAGCGAAGCTTGTCTTCGAATGATGCATCTTTTGATCCAGTTATCTCAATCCGTTCGTCATGGGCTACTGGTGTTCCCGATCGAGCGGCAGAATCTTTAGACATTTCTATTTGTATGTGCTGATCTTTTTCCATTCGTGCGCCGTGGAGCAATTAAGTATATGGATGGTATTAACGAACCTCGATAAACATGTAGATTCTTTTGCTGGGTTACTTTAGTATGGGGTTCGAAATTGCGGGGAATTATATAGACGATCAATGTAAGATCTGATTCTCGTCTATCTTGCCCCAGCCGTGCTATTGTCCGACCACGGACTTGTTGATTGTTGAATAGAGTTAGGGACTCCGCGATCAGGTAGACCTCCGACAGGTCCATCGGCCGATTTGAGCCAGCACCGACTTGCCTCTCCAGGCTACCGGCTGTGAGCCAGCACGCTTCCGCCACGGACTTGACCGTCGACTTGATTGGCTATTTGTTGGAAATCTGGGGAAGATGAGCGTATGTGTACGCAGGAAGATGGACGTATGCGCATCTGGGAAGATGACATGCATCGAGGGACCCATTCCGGTTTCGGGATTTTCAGTTTAAGCGGGTGGAAGATGAGTGGACGTGCCTATCGGAAGATGGAGGCTCTACCTTGACGCATTCCGATTTAGGGATCCGTGGACTCAAGCGAGCGGGGAAAATGGGGAGATTCGAGGACGGGGCGGGAGTAACATCCCAATTTAGGGATACGAACTGACTCTACTAATTATTCTGCCCGTCTTCAGCTTGAGATCGACTTGTATCACACTTCAAGAGGATGAATGCCTCTACCGGGCCGCATGAGGCGCCGAAGTTCAGGTGCGCCTATCGAAGCAGTGGGCGTTCAGAGGCTATAAAGATGAGATTCTCTTGGCGACGACGAGCTGGGGGAAGGCGGCATCTGATCAGAAGACTCGATGGTTATGTCTTTGCTTTTGACCAGTTTGAGATTAAATCGTCAAGACCTTCAGCTCATACATGATTGCCGACAGAATGACTGGGCCTCCACTCGAACTCGATACACCTGATCTCCTGCCCGGAGCAACACGCGAGCTCGCCGGGTTCATATCATCTCTGTCGTACGACCAGATCCCCGCAGAGGTTGTCAGTTATGTCAAGGAGCTCATCTTAGACAATCTGGGTGTCGTTATCTTCGGTAATCAGACACCATGGGCTAAGATGGTAGGGGAAATGGCAATGGAAGCAGGTGCTCAACCTTGTTCCACGATCTTGGGCCGTAAACTTAAGACCTCTGCTGCACTAGCGGCCCTGACCAACGCTACTGCTGGGCACGGCTTCGAATTTGACGAGATCCATCGCGACAGTGGACATCATCCTGGTTCGATCATCGTGCCAGTAATATTAGCACTCGCAGAGTCGGAAGGTGGCCGCAGCGGGCGCGACTTCATCACCTCTACAGTTGCTGCATATGAGGCTGGGTGTAGAGTCGGCATGTCAATGGGACCCGGGTTATTCTATCGCGGGCATCACCCTCAAGGAAGTATAGGGGTATTGACTGCCGCTGCAGCAGCGTCCAAGATTCTTGGTCTCGACGCGGAAAAGACCCAGCACGCTTTGGGCATCGCAGGCACAAGTGCAGCAGGGTTGATGGCAGCCCAGGAAGGAGCAATGGTCAAGCGTATGCACGCAGGTACAGCTGCGCAAAACGGAGTATATGGAGCCATACTTGCTCGTAAAGGCTTCACGGGGATTCACAACGTATTGGAGGCTTCATTTGGCGGCTTTCTTCAAACATTCAGCAGCACTCCAAACCCAGAACCTCTAATTGCAGACCTTGGAACCAGATGGGAGACTCTCAACGTTGGCTACAAACCATATGCAACCGTTGCTAGTATACACACTGCACTTGATGGCTTGCTTGCTATCATGCGGGATAATCATCTCCACGCTGACGACATCGAAAGTATCGAGATTGGCTGTACAACAGTCACATTGCACCATTGTGCTTGGAAGTACAAGCCACAAGGTGTGACCGCGGCCCAGATGAATTTGTTCTACTCTTTGGCTGTGATTGCCATTGATGGCGATGCTGGTATCAATGAGTTTTCAGAAGGTCGATTAGCCGACCCCAGAGTGCTTGACCTTGTGGCTCGAATGCAAGCCCATATCGATCCCGAGATTGAGGCAATGGGTCGCAAGTTTCGCCATGCGGCTTCAGTCACTCTCACAACAAAGGACGAAAGATCATTCAAGAGAACAGAGCTTCACAGAAGAGGCACCATAGAGAATCCACCACATCCTGGCGATGTGGAGAATAAATTCCGGACACTAGTGGGAACCGTGATGGGTCAGGAGAGTGTACAGAACTTACTGTTGCTTGTTCGAGATCTGGAAAACAGGGATTCTCTTGATGAACTATTTAGTATCATTGCATAGATTAAATGATGGCCATCCTGAGCCATTATCGTACAGCATGCTCTTAAAGAACGGTCCTTCGCTGAGCCCCTCCCTGATCTGTCTTATACCATCACGCATCATTTATCAGGCACCGTACGAGAGAAGGTAGCTTCTGCTTGAGGATCATGGGAGTGGGTTCCAAACGACCACCTTGAGTGCCAATGACCTCGCCCCAGAAACGAAAATGGAATTGAATGTTGCAATCCAGAAACTCGCTCATTTCGATGGGTCGCTCTCTCTTATTCGCACCTCACCCTCCTGCAAAGCTAGCAACTTCTTCTGCACGCGAATATCGTTCCACCCAAGCCCCCAAGCAAACGCGAATGTCACTATACTGACAGCAACACCAAGATACATAACTTTGTCGACACTATCACTATAAGCCTGCAGTACTGCTGATAATTCAGTGCCTGAGACGAGTTCGCGTATATTATGAGCCCCGGCGTCGATTATGACTTCTGGGGTAAGTTTGATAACCGCGATGCGCTCTTGGAGTTCTTTCCGTAGACTGTTGCTGAAGACTGCGTTGGCAACGACGAGGAAAATTGCGCTGCCCATGTTTTGTGCGAAGGTGATTATGCCCATTGCGATTGGAATCTGAGCGGCTGGGACAAGATTCTGCACTGCGATGTATGGCTGCGGAGCAAATCGGTATCAGATAAAAACAGGAGGAAGACAGAATCATTATCGCATGGCTGACTCACCCCAGCAACCATCAATCCACTACCAACTCCCCAGATCACTTGATATCCGATCCACTTCGCCGCAGGGGTTGCTGGTGCCACTAATGAAAGAAGCCCGTATCCAATAGCTGTCAGAGAACTCCCTGCCAGAACCCATGGCAGGTAGTAACCAACAACTCCGACTGCGTCAGTCATGGGCTGTCAGTAATGCCGATTTCGAAAGATTGAGAACACGAGAGATCAATGAACATACCGAGCACGCCGGCTGTCATCGTAAACATGACCATGCTTATTGTCGCTGGCAGCATATGCACACCACTCATGACCGGCGAGTCATTATGGACAGTCTGAAAGTAGATGGCGAGGTAGAAGTCACCCACTAGGATTGTTGCCAGGAGGAAAAACATGGTGCCAGTAGCAGACCAGATGATGCGGTGTCTTAGCATGGCGAACGGAATCATAGCCTCGTCTCCCTTTCGACGCTCCCATAACAGAAAGATGATGAAGGCCACTGCTGCGCCAACAAGCAGCCCGATCACCGTTGAACTGTTCCATGCAAATTGATTTCCACCGTACTGCAGCCCCAGCAGGAGCATTACTGCTGATGGGCTAACCAGGAAGAATCCAGCTAGGTCGAGAGACTTGACGGCCGTGCGGAGAACTTCGCGGACCGGGGGTTTAGGCTTCGGCTCAGGGATTTTGCAGTATAGGAGTAAGCCACCTACCACTGCTCCGATTGGAAGGTTGATGTAGAAGCCTGGATACGTGCATTCCAAGTCAGAGGGTGGACTGAGAAGCGCACGGGGAGAGGAGACTTACACCAGCGCCACGAGAGATATTGTGTGAATATACCTCCAAGAATAGGTCCCAGAGCAAGACCAAGCTGACCAAGGCCCAAGTTAAGACCCATGAATCTCGCCTGCGCAATCGGTGGCAGTATAGCAGCGAGTATCGTCACACCACCCAGCCTTAGACCAGCAGAACCTGCACCGGCAACAGCTCTCCCAATAATCAGCATTGACGACGATTGGGCTGCTCCACATAGCGCCGATCCGAACATAAAGACGACAAGGAAGAAAATGAACATCCACTAGAGCGAGTGTATTTAGTTCTTGGAGACTGTCTTCGTGCTATTTGAGAGACGAGAGTGCTTGGAAGTTGGGCTGGGGTTTGAGTCATACCTTGGTTGAGAAGTAGGAGAATAGCTTGCCCGTCAAAGGTTGGAGCGCTGAGCTTCCGAGCTGGTAGGCGCCACCATACCAGCCTATGTCGACTAGGGAGTCAAAATGTGAGGTGATTGCCGGAGTCGCTGTTGAAACGATGGCGAGGTCTAGGAAGAAGAGAAAGTAAGTCATTGTCACGGGCCCTATGATCATTGCTTTGGCAAGTCCAGTTGGGTAGTAATGCTCCAGCTCGTGTTCGGAGGACTCGCCAAGTATGTTTTTCGCCATCTCTTCCTTTGTGAGTGTATCATGATCATGCTCAGCTGGGAATCTCGATATTTCATTTTGCACTATTCGGTTGTTTCGATCTTGCTCGGTGGGCAGTTCGACCATTTCTTCACTGGGTAATTGTTGACCACCCGATGGTTCTTTTTTCGAGGCAAACCTGGCTACTGATAATAAAACATTCGCTATTCCGGAAGATATAGCAATCATCCCTCCTCCCCAAAGAGGAATGCAATACGCAACTTGGATCCATAATGATGTCGGATTGGGAGTGAAGATTGAGTTGACCCGAGTCCGACATTGCGTCAAGGATCCTGAGAAGAGTGCAAGCTGTTGGCATCTACATCAGATCAAGACCGGGGTCCATGTGTCGTCTCCATGCGAAGCATACGATCTCGAAGAGGCATATTGCTCGTAAATTGGCCTTAGCTCGAGGACGAGACCCACAACGTGTGAGCTAAGGCAGTTGTGAATCGCGATTAGTATGTTTCTAGGAGTCCAAGGAGTCTGTAAAGCCCGGCCTGTTGAGTAATCGCCGCCGAGTACACCCTAGAGAGCTTTGGCCCACAAACAATTGAAATATACGATGTGTTCACGAAATCACGTCGAGTTGGTGATGTGGTCAACAAAAGAGTACTGATCGAAAACCGCTCTTCTTCGATAGCGGGCCATAGATGGTGGAGTCATGGAATTGTCATGGCTTATTTGAAGATATACCATGAGTGCTGCGGCATTGAAGACAATGATGATATCTTTGGAAGATTAGTGATCCCGAACGCCGTTCAGCTCCTGTTTCGCGACAGCCAGCAGCTTTTCTTGCAATGCAGCTATTCAGAGAGTAGTCTAAGCACCATGTTAGTGGTACGGAAGTACATTGAGTTAAAGACGTTAAGGTTACCTACGGGCTAGATCATCAAGCATATATCGGCAGCTGGGTGATATTGTGGATGTTTCTGCACTCAGGAGGTGCGACAGATCCGTCCAGGAGTCTGTCCAATGGCACCTTCAATGCCAAAGTCGCTCGTCACATTCCAATAACCATGTCCAACACAAGGAACACACCAGAACACTCCTGTCGGATCCCAGTAGTCTTTCAATTCAAGTAATCTGGGATAGTTATCTCCCCAGAAGGCTTCCCGCCAGTCGGGCTCAGTTGGATCGGCTTCATTGATATACGCCCCGGAACCCGGAGAGATCTGACGGAGAGCCTCGACCTCGACTTCTCGGAGCAAGGTCGTGAATTCTTCCTTTACTGTTTCATTCAGGAATGGCCAAGATCTCGGGAGAACTGGGATAAGTCAGTGAGAAAATGCTTGATAAAAGTGAAGGAAGTCTGCTACATACCCACGTGAGTAATGGCGTCCCTCCATGCAGGAAGAACCGAGTTGTTCCCTCCAATGATATCTGCATTTTGGACACCTTTACCAGCAACTACATGGCCAAGGATGGAGAATTGTGGTATTATGGTACTGTTCTTTAGTGCTTGCTTCAGGCGCTCTGGCTCAACTGAAAGGGCGTCTCGGCCCAGCAGTCGTGAACCCAGACGACCGGGCCCTCCAACCGTCCCTGGTGGGTTGAGTTGCCAAAAAGTGCTAAAGTCTGGGAACTCGATCACGCTGCTGTCGATGTGGACCGGATCTGCCCAACTGGAAGCCACTTGTCGAACTTCCTCTTCAAACTGGGCCATTGTCGTATTGGCTTCTACGGCGGTTTTCTCAGGCAGTATCCAAACACCGAAGAGCTTTCCTCGGATGGCTGGATCAGGCTCCTGGTCACCTGTATCGGCGGTGAGGAAGTAGTAGCCCATTGCGCCGCTGTCTGATATATTTGGCAGCTGGAGGTGGAACACGGTAGCAAGATCCCAGAAGGTCTCGCTGTTTGCCGTCGTATTGTAGTTGAACTGGTAAAATGCTCCAGAAAGCCTAGGAAACGCTCGGACTGTGACAGAGATAAGAACCCCGAAAGTAGATCCACCTCCCTGACGGTGATATGTCAGTCGTTTTGGGATGTAACATTTTCGATTTGGAACAAACTTACACCTCTCATGGCCCAATATAATCCAGGATATGAAGTTTCATTAATCGTCAGTAAAGTTCCATTAGCCGTAACGACCTCCATTTCAATGACCTGATCCGCGCCAAGGCCATATTTGCTGCTGACAGGGCTATGTCCAGCGCCAGTGATCCAACCTCCAATCCCCACGTTCATATCAGCTCCTCCAACGACAGTGATATTGTTTTCAGCAGCCACCGCATAAAGCTCAGCCATTTGTGTACCTGCAGCAATTTTGACTGAAGCCGCGCCCCCTGAGTTTATTGCACGCTCGTCCTCGTGATTAACCTCAACCCCACGAATGTTGTGCGTATAAATTGAGATGGCGTCTCTACCGGCAGATCTAGTAACTTCGTCAGTAGAAGAGTACGTCGCTATAAGCTCTGTAGATGGATCAAACCTTCCGGGCCAGTCATGACCAGTTCCTTTCACGATGAGCCTAACTCCAGTCCTGTGGGCAAATCTCACTCCTTCTTGGACATGTTTTGCATTGGTGGCATTCACCACGTAGGCAGGATATCCTGCAGCAGAGCATGGTGCTAGAGCACTGGGCAGACATGTGTCGTCGTTGTAGTCAGAAGTGAATGGGTCTTGCGCATGGAAAGTGGAGTTGGTCCATTGAGTGTACAAAACCTGACAGCTATCGTTGTTGTAGAGAGGACTCAGTGGTTGGCAGACTGCTCCTGGGGGTACTGGTGCGATCAGACGGCCTGAGATTGATTCATTCAATGCTTGCCATTCAGACTGAGCTGGCCAATCAGGTGAACCAGGGATTGGCTTGCAGTATGATTCGGCAATAGCAAGACCCAGCCGGAAGATCAGCATGGCATAAATCGCTTTTCTGAAATGAAGGATATTCATGGTAAGCAAATATCATGATTTGTGTCAATGGTGTGACGAAGCATACGAGCGACTCAACTCGTATGGGCACGTACTTATATACATAAGAAAGGACGATGTTTGGTCCTCTGATACCCAACAAAACTGAAGGGATCTAACTGCACTCCAAGACTGGTGTGGCTCAGGACAAAGTTGACCAAGATGTGTTCTTCGCACTATGCACACAGCACAGTGGATCAAAACTGTGATCGCTTGCTCTTACACTATGTAGAGTTCAATCCTAATCTGGACGATTCTGCGAACACGAGTCGCCTATGATTCGACAGGGAATACGTCGGACAGAGATATTGAAGTTTTCAGCGGCACACGGCAGCTGCAGATGGTCCTTTATCATGTCAGCCTGAACGCAAGGCAGACAACCTGCTGCTATGACGTCTCGAGCTTCTTCATGGAGAACAGATCAATAGTCCCTGATGTTTGAGGATACGAATACGACCACGGTTTAAGCGACTGTGGCTCTGGACATCAATCTCGGAACAGGAGAAAGGGATGTTCCGATGGCGCTAGACCGCTTCTCGTCTACATGCCAAGCCTGCGCTTCTTCGGCCTTTGATTCGAGCATCGCCGCCGCCTTGAACCTTTCATGAGAGATTGTTTCACTGCATCATCATCGAGGTCTTCCAATCATCTCGCAACCATGATTGTCTGAAGAGTTGACTGCACTTTTATACGCGTCGCTTGCCTTCATCGCGCTATTGATCTCGCCCTTTGCGCTGCTGTAGTGTAGCAAGGATGACGGACAAATTACCTCCCCAACTTCTTGCCCTTTTCCAACCACGGCCTCCCTTGCGCTACATCCCTCCACAAGACTCTGCTCCTGAAGAGAAGGGTGTCGCAACTTCTCAGCTCTCCGGTCTCGCGGCTTTCCTCCCACAGCTACAGGAATACAAGGAGACCGATGAATATGTCCCAACCGAGTCATGGCTGCAAAAGCGCGACAGGCTCAGACTGGAGAAGAAACAACACCAGCTAGACATTCAAAAAGAAGATTTCCCCGACTACAGCCCCACAGCAGATCCGAAGATAAAAGGAGACGCCGTCAAGACATTGTTCGTGGGTCGCCTCAGCTATGAGACCAAAGAGTCGGATCTCGAACGCGAGTTCGGCAGATTTGGTCCTATTGAAAGGATCAGAATCGTCAAAGATGAAACCCAACCTCAAAAGGGTAAAAAGACACATAGAGGCTATGCTTTTGTTGTCTATGAACGCGAAAAAGACATGCGAGGTAATTTCCATCACAAACCCCTATCCTGGAAGCTCCCCTTCCCTTCTCATCTATCATATGGTAAGACGTGGAAACTAACAGCAAGATTTCTTGTCTCATACAGCTGCCTACAAAGAAACAGAAGGTCTACGTATCAAGGACAGAAGAGTCGTGGTTGATGTCGAACGTGGCCGCATGGTACCTGGCTGGAGACCACGACGATTTGGTGGGGGCTTAGGAGGCCGAGGATATACCAAGCAAGCTCCTGCAAAACCTATATTCGGTGCTCCAGGATTTCAAGGCAATTTTCGAGGTGGTTTTGGCGGTCGGGGTGGCTTCCGCGGGGGCTTTCGAGGCGACCGAGGTGGATTCGGGGGTGACAGAGGCGGCTTCGGCGGGGATCGAGGTGGGTTTGGCGGACGTGGTGGTATTGGTTATCAAGGTGGCGGAGGGTTTGGCGGTCGACAAGGAGGTTATCAAAGTGGACCACCTCCTCCCAATGCGCCTAGTGGACCTGGTGGTAGAGGCGGTTTCGGCGGAGGCTACGAAGATCGCAGGAATGGCGGGTTCGGGTCAGGTAGGGATAACCGTGGAGGTACAGGAAGCAACCGAGACCCCATTGGCGGACGGGATCGTGGATATGAGAACCGCGATCGCGATAGAGACCGGGACCGAGACCGAGATCGAGACCGTGAACGTGATCGGGACAGAGATCGATATGGCGGCGATCGAAGAAACGATGACCATGGTTCCCGCAAACGATATCACGAGAACGATGGGCACGACGACCCGAGAAAGCGACGATACTGATCTTCTCCAGTCGCATTGTTGCACTGCGCTGTATTACTCGACATCAATTGCATGGCGACTGAGTTACTTGATTGGTTGGATGGTGGGTATTTTATGGTGACTGTATTTCTATTATCTTTTTGGGGGTTACGACCCTACCATTTCTCTTCAGATGCCATGGTAAGGACCTCCAGTGCAGTCAAGGGTCATGTTGTTTGGCCTTGCTGAGAGGTACCAACTTCGAACCGCTTCTCCGAACGTCAGTCTACCTCGTCAATGGGCGAGTCTCCAGTTCGAGCTCCTGAACCAGACACCAACTGTCAACTGCATCGCGATAACAAGACTTTGACATGAGGGTTAATCTGCGATTTTCCAAGACTCCTGAATGGCGAGACCCAAGCTTTCCACAGGATACGAGGTCGCTTTCAAATGAGAAAGAAAAGTGTAAGATAGTTTGAGAGTCTCACAGCATTCGCGTCGGATCAGCTGAACTCTATATTTATCGAGGTAGGCTGTTCTAGTAATTTTTGTCTGAGCGTTTTATCTTTTTTTAGGTATAGAATGCTATGGATTAAGAGCCGCGAGACAAAAGTACCTCATCGCCTCAATCTGAATCAACAGGGTTATTCAAGGTCACGTGCTAGATGACGTAGTGCGAACACCAGTGCTTGGCATTACACAATGCTATTTTGAGAAATGCCTCATGGGAGGAGGATTTGCTTAGGTAAAACCACGCGGTTGACGACGGTTAACTTGCAATCCATGTGGACATGGAACAATCTCACTCTGAAGCCAAGGTCTCACACCATTTCTCTCATCTTCTCCACGCCCTCTTACTGGCCCACTGAACTTTGCCGTTGGCGGTATTAGTTAAGCAGAATTTTCAGCGAGGTGGAGGCCGAAGACTAGGGAAAATTTTGCAACGTGGTTGGCTATGACACACGACAACCGCTAAGAGAAGGTTCAGACGCGCCCTTGACAAACACCATCTGTTAACGACAACCGCACACGCCCTGGATACAAGCTGTGTCCTCAACAATTGGTGTGATTGGTCGTAAACTGATCCAAATTACTCAGATTGAATTGCGGTGGCCATCATGACAACCAGATGCCAATGCAACAGGGCGTGATTTTGCGACTTTGTCGACATGAGGATCCTGAATTGTACCATGGGTCAAATATAACTCTGAGAAAATTTTCATGCCAGGTAAGGAGTATATAAGGGAGGTATCAGGATGCATTCAGAGCCGCATTTTATTCCCCATCATCACTCAAGAGACAAATACAAGCCAAAGCAACTTTCAATAAACAGCCTGCTTCTCAAAAGCTAGTTCCATCTTCTCTACACAATCCCAAAAAACCAACCAATCAACACACATCTCAACATGCTTTACGCCGGATTCTACAACCTCAAGGAGGCCGACAACAAGGCTCAGAAGTCGGCCCAATCATCTCGCCGTGCCTCGGAAGAGTCCAACACCAGCACGGCATCGCAATCCAAAGTCAAGAAATTCCTCAAGCGTGCCCTTGAAGAGCTCAAGCCTCTACCAGAAGACCAACTCGTTCAACCTGTGGGGTTCTTCCAGCCCATCATTGAGCGCGGACCTCTCTTCCACTCCCGCAAGTCTTCGATCAAGACCAACAACTAGGGAAGCGGATGAATCGTCTTTTATTCAGCATGCGGAACGAATTTCTTAAAGCGCTTTATACATGGTAGCATCGCAAATCATTGGCATATGGAGTGGTGGGCTTTTGTTTGGGTTTTACTTCTTCGACACATTTACTTCTTAATTAGTTCAGAACTTACGTGGGATTCGGGGATGGAAAATAGATGTATCTCGCCTAGTTGGCTTGAGAGGACAGGATATCCATGACGTTCGACACGAGTTGAACCGGGTCTTACATGATTAGCCTAATTCAATTGATTTCCTTATTGTTTAAAAAGAACTTTGGCTTCCTTTTCCGTTCGCGTGGCTACCAGGGACGATGTATTTGCTGCCGCTCACTGGTGGCGAAAGGGGAAGGGCCTTGTGGGGGATCAAATCGATGACGTGTGAGCATGTGAAAGTAATTGAGGAATGCTAAGAATTGTGGTCTGGCGTATCTCTTTCGACTTTGATAAATGGTACCTCAGCTTCAGTCAGAATATCTGATTTGATACCTACGATTCCGCATCAACTGTTAATCCGAAGCACACGTAGAACCTCAGTCGGTACCAGGTAGATACCTAGGTAAATATAGTCGATCAAGAAAAGAACGACCAGACGATTTCCGTACTTTCTGCAAGTTGGTCGGAGAAGCAATAACGCATTGCCACCAAGCCATACTTCATTCGGTCTGGGCCGACGGATGCCGCCTATTAGCGTGACTTCCACTTTCTACTAGGCTGGGGGAAGCTACGAGTACAGGTCATCACCTAACTTGCCCGCCTGGAACTTGAAGAGCGTTTGTTCTTACAGGCCGCATGTATACCTGAAGTCTAGTTGATGTTATGGGCATTGAGTGGCCTGGAACATGCCTGAGCCACATCTGAACCTTACCTAGGCTTTTCGCCTAGATACCCACCTCGGTACCTTAGGTAGGTAACCAATGATACCTGCACTGTTTCCGTTGTTTGGCGCCCGCTCCCTTCAACTTCGTGTTGCTATGACCGAGTTCCACATAGCTTCCACCGTATTTGCAGTTGATTGTCATCACCCTCCACCTTCTACCCTCACCTTCACCACCATCACCATCAACTCCTTCATCGACTAGGCTGCTCTTTTCTGCACCACGTCTTCGTCGTCCGCAGAGGACATGACTGCAACGGCTCCATCAACCCAGTCATAAAGACAGCAATTCCAGCTACTGCACCTGCCTCTGCAAGTTTCAGTTGCTCCTCCCATTTTTCCCGTGCCGCAGCCGCAGCCGCAGTCAACACATTATCCAAGTCGTGGTTCTATCCTGACTGGACCGCACACCACCACCTTTCACAGTCCCAGCATCAACCTCAATTCAATCCATTCTCGAATCCTGGACTCATCCGCATTCTTTCCTCTCAGCATCAAAAATCATCCCCACCCTTTACGCCCACATCAGATGAGCTGTTCACCATCTCCAATTCTCTCTTGGCCTACCTCTCGTCCAAGCCTGCGACTCTAGCGCGTTCCTGCCCTCCACCACCACACCCTTCACGTCTACCACGAATCTTCAGTCCCCTTGGGGGCTTGCTCCTCGCAATGGGCAACGTCATATCTTCCTGCTGCAAAGGTATTTGTTGGACAGTGCTTCCTAGTTGATAGTTGCTGATCGAGGACTCGTCCAGGACGACCGAAGGATAATCTCTATGAGCCTGCCCTCGCAGACAGTGAGCGTGAAGCCGTTGCCGATCTTTTGCAATACTTGGAAAATGTAAACATTGAGAACTCCAGTCACACACCTCTTACAGCACATGTTCTAACTTCAAACAGCGTGCCGAGACAGACTTCTTTTCTGGCGAACCTCTCCGAGCCTTGAGCACACTGGTATACTCAGACAATGTCGATCTTCAAAGGAGTGCCAGCCTGACATTTGCTGAAATCACTGAACGCGGTATGCTACCTTGCCTTGTTCTCTTCGACGCGCACAGTGTTTGGACTCAATGCTAACCACCCCTTCCAGATGTCAGAGAGGTGGACCGGGATACGCTCGAACCCATCTTATTCCTCCTTCAAAATCCCGACATTGAGGTACAACGAGCGGCAAGTGCTGCTCTTGGTAATCTTGCTGTCAACAGTATGTCTTCTGCCAACCAATGATCCTCCTAAACAGCAGTCTCTGACTTCTTCACAGCCGAGAACAAAGTTGCTATTGTGCAGCTAAGTGGCCTCCCTCCTCTAATCCGACAAATGATGTCCCCAAATGTCGAAGTCCAATGCAATGCAGTCGGCTGCATCACCAATTTGGCCACGCATGAAGATAACAAGGCAAAGATTGCCCGATCGGGAGCATTGGGACCCTTGACTCGCCTTGCAAAATCAAAGGATATGCGAGTACAGCGTAATGCTACAGGGGCTCTCCTCAATATGACACATTCCGGTAAGATGGTATGCCAATTTCCAACTCCAAGATTTTCTGACAAAGTCATCAGACGACAACAGACAGCAACTTGTCAACGCAGGCGCAATTCCTGTCCTTGTTCAACTTCTATCCTCACCCGACATGGACGTCCAATACTACTGCACCACAGCTCTGAGTAACATTGCGGTCGACGCGTCGAACCGAAAGAAGCTTGCTCAGACCGAATCTCGCCTTGTTCAATCCTTGGTTCAGCTCATGGATTCTGGAACACCCAAAGTTCAATGTCAAGCTGCCCTCGCCCTCCGTAACCTCGCTTCGGACGAAAAATACCAACTGGAAATCGTTCGAGCTAGAGGTCTTCATCCTCTTCTACGACTACTGCAATCGAGCTACTTGCCACTGATTCTTTCCGCCGTTGCTTGCATTCGGAACATCTCTATCCATCCTTTGAACGAATCTCCCATCATCGATGCAGGCTTCCTCAAGCCCTTGGTCGATCTACTTGGATCCACAGACAACGAAGAGATTCAATGCCACGCCATCTCGACTCTCCGCAATTTGGCCGCCAGCTCTGATCGCAACAAGCAGCTGGTGTTGGAGGCCGGAGCCGTTCAGAAATGCAAAGAGCTGGTACTCTCAGTTCCGCTTAGTGTGCAGTCTGAGATGACAGCTGCCATTGCTGTGTTGGCATTAAGTGATGAACTCAAATCCCACCTTCTCAATCTGGGAGTGTTTGAGGTCCTCATTCCCTTGACAGACTCTGAGAGTGTGGAAGTACAGGGCAATAGTGCGGCGGCGTTGGGAAATCTATCTTCCAAGGTTGGCGACTATTCAATCTTTATTCGCGACTGGTCCGAACCAAATGGTGGCATTCACGGTTACTTGAAGCGTTTCTTGGCCAGTGGGGATCCAACCTTCCAACATATTGCAATTTGGACGTTGTTGCAACTTCTGGAGTCGGATGATCCAAAACTCGTCAGTTTAGTGGCCAAAGCTGAGGACATTATTCAGATGGTCAAAACCATAGCCGAAAAACATGTTGAGTCTGATGATGAGGATGGTGAAGAGGGCGAAGGCGAAGTGATCGCTTTGGCCCAGAGGTCCTTGGAATTACTCGGCAAGGGGCCAAAACAGACTCTGGTCGAGGGCTGAGGCTTCAAACCAAACGAGATTTTGTTCGAAAAGATTGAGATTATTATATACCCATTACGGAGATTGAGCACGAAACTGCTGTATTTTCCGCATTGCATACCTAGGTATTGGAGTATGCGCATTGGAACAAGCAGTGTCAGAGCAAGGCGTTCAGGGGCGTTGTTCCAACCATTTGAAAACAAGTGCACGGAAGAAATGGGTCATGGGAATGGAACGGGTGGTCGGCACACAAAGCGACGACGAGCTCCAAAAGACTTGATCCCTCTTATCGTTTGGAATCCTCATGTATGATTGTGATTGTAAAGTCACCTGCTATAAGGAATATGAATTCTTATATCTTTTGGCCATCGTTGGCATAATTATAATATAACTTCGACTTGGGTCAGCTTTCCACTTCTAACCCAGGCCGGATTTGAAACAGAGGAGTCCACCTCTCTTGGCAAATTTGGCCCATCCCTTGACGTGTTGATGCCTCGAATGGCTTCCTCATATCCTCAAACTAACGGCCATGCCTTCAATACCCATCCACCCTAAGAAGGGCCGACTTGGAAGTCGTAAATCCAACAATGGCTGCATTACATGTAGGATTCGAAGAGTGAAATGTGATGAGCAGAGACCTTCGTGTCAAAGATGTGTCAGTACTGGCAGGCGCTGTGATGGTTATCAGACAACACCCATACGGTCACCATCTTCGAGTGCCACTATATCCAACCAAATCAGCACCATCCAGACCTTTTGTTCCGTGGATGCACGAGAGATTCAAGCTTTCGAGTACTTCATCTATGAAGTCGTTCCTGGCTTCTCCCGGAGTGTGGATAAAGAATTCTGGCATCGAACACTTCCACAACTTAGCCACGCTGAGCCTTCTCTATGGCAGGCAATGATCGCTATGTCTTGCTTGATCCAGTACCCTCAATATTCGGCAGCTCCGACTCTACCGGCTAGCCCTAAGAATCCCGTCTCAAATGAAAATCATCGGAGAGCTCTGACTTGGTATGGCCAATCACTCGCTAGTCTGAGAGATAGTCTCAAACCCGGACCAAAGCCATCTTCGATCGCCATTCTTCTTTGCATCATCTATGCATGTATCGAATGTCTACAGGATCACGTCACTGAAGCTATCGCTTTATATCGGAATGCTGTCGCCATGATTGGCCTTGCACCTCCCACTGATCCTGAACAGCGCGGTAAATTAGGATTTGAAACCCAACTTGACTCTAAAATACGAGCTATGCTACGGCACGAGACCATGTCGCATGGTCTTCCTGTTCCTCGACCGAACACACTCCTGGACTCGAGTTCTGGATCATTCAAAAATCTTGTCGACGCTCACGAAGAGCAATACGTTTTGATCACCGAGGCTCAGACCTTTATTCAGCAAGTTGTGAGGACGAAAGAGATGCACGGCAAGATATGGGCTGTACCAGCTGAGATGATAATTCAACAAGAACGACACCAAACACAGATGATCCGGTGGCAAAATGCTTTTAACGACACCGCCTGCAGTACATCCCTCATGACCACCCCAGATGAAGTTGAGCTAAGGTCAGTCCTCCACATCGCATATATGGTATATTTCATCTGGCTTTCAGCGTGCCTGAGCAATCATGAAACCGCCTTTGACGCGTATGTGCCATATTTCGCTTCCATCCTTCAGCACTCCGAACGAGTCATATTGAGTAAAGAATCAAAAGGCCGGGCGGCTTTTGTTCTCGAAACTCGAGTTATCCCATCATTGTACTTCGTTGCGATAAAATGTCGAGATCCACGCATTCGACGCCGAGCTGTATCCTTGCTGCGCAGAGGTCCAAAGGTGGAGAACACCTGGAAGGCCGAACCCATGGCGCACGTCGCCGAGCGATCCATTGATGCTGAAGAGACAGGTTTGCTACATGGTGACCCTGTCGCTAATGCAAACCCGTGGCCCAGAGACAAACTTCCTCCAGAGTGCAATCGGCTCTACAGGCAAGAAGTCGTTGACCTCAGACGTAAAACGAAAGATGAACCCGATCATCATCTCGTTCTGTTCGGATGGCGAGAGGATGAAACCCATGAATGGTCAAGGATGACCAAGACGATAAAGTACCTTCCAGCTTGACATGGTCTCCACATCCAGGAGTACCAATCCATCATCTGCGGTCAGACGGTGAATACCAAAGTCCGAAGTATCAAATCATTGATTTCAAAGAGGACCCAAACAATGAGCCGACTAACGTCTCGTGCTGTTCGGCAGGCAAAGACGAATCCCGACATTGGTCGAGAATGACCTGGACGGTAATGTACCGTCTGACATGGCATCATATGCTCTTTCTGGTCCTCCTAGCCTATCAACCCAGGCTAGGGCAGCGACCCCCCATGTCTGAGTACTCCATCTTCTATGCAACAGTATTATCATTGGTAACGAATGCCATGAAAATTCATGATCGCCCGATTATTAGACTCGCGCACTTCGCGCATGTATTCCTTCTGGGCGTCCGAAATATCAAAGCGCGATGCTGAAGAGTCACCGCTATTGAAACGGATTCGCCACACTGCGAAGCCCATCACTGTTATTGCTGCGGCACCCAGGATGATCAGGAATACCTGAAGAGAGTAAGGGAGGTCGTCCATCGTTGATCGTGTTGTGATATGGTGGTTGCAATACGCGAGTTGTTGCTTGGTCGAAAGAAGAGGGAGCTTGTGTCAATATCAGGGGCGTTGAATGAAGAGCGTTCCACTCTATGTCGTATGGATCGTCGACAAAGGATATATTCGAATTCTTTATCGAACTCGGATAATCTGGGAGAGCAGAAACAGCGTGCGAGAAATCAATGGGAACAAAAGCAATAACCAGCAGGACCAGCTACGCATACATATGCTCTCCTGCCATTATATATACCTGGATACATATACATAATAACAGTTCCCTTCGAAGTTCACTTCGAGCCTTTGCTTCGTGGAATATCACATGAAAATGGACGACGACGTGGACCCACAAACCGAGCACACCATTCATAAGTCACAGCCCGAGGACCCTCAGACTATGCCGATAGAGCTTGCGGATGTGTCAGCACGTCTCACTCGCATTCATGGGACGCATGATTCCAGGGGGTGGGTGGCCCTGTGGCCATCGCTGTGGCTGAGGCACAGTGCGGTAAGGGTTGGAGCAGAAAGATCGTGAAGAGGCGGGAATCAATGCTCGAAATTACCAGTACCAGCGTTCTTTGTGATCTGCCATAGGGCTAGGGTTATTCGATGCAAGCAATGCTCATTGCCACCCAACAACATCTCCCAGCCATGAATACACCGAAGGATGCCAATTTCGACGACAGCATTTCTGATTGGTACATCTGCATCTCCATAAACCGAGCACGCCAATTGCATTGCATCAGGCTGTCGCTCGCTAGTCGGCTTGGCCGACACATCATGTCTCGAGACGGCCTGGAAGTGTGGACTGGAATACACACCCGCAGATGAGTAAAATCTCTTTGGCCCCTAAGTTTCAATTTTGGGACCTCCCGTCATTCAACTTGATTGCTGTCTCGGCTTGATATTCCAGTGATGCACGCCCGCGGCCTGGAATCTTCGCGGCTACAGCGAATGGAGGCTGCTACCCGTGGAATCCTCCACAATCCGAGTCGCCCAATAAATGCGCAATTCGTCTGGTTCTGAGTCTCCTGATGTGAACACCCGGGATAATCAATTTGAGGATGAGACATTAGCCATGAGGCATGCCTGGGGGCTGTGCTCGGGATCCCAATCGAAAGAATATATCGTTGCACAGCAGACAGACTGAGAGGCACAGAGATGCATTTTCAATCGAGCCTTGAATATTGCCGCAGCCGAATCATGGGCGTAACGGTGGCCATGCACTATCAAGATAAGAAACGCCAAGCTCAGGTACTGCTCTACGCCTCCCTTCGCTTGAATACCACAGGCATATCAGTCTGTTTCCAGAACCAAGCAGTTTCTGTAGCCCACTCATGCTTCGGCTTGGCCCAAACAAGATCAAAGCTCCTTAGAACCTGGGTGATGAATTTACTCATTTCCATGAGCGAAATATTCTTGCCGATGCAAGAGCGTGCACCATGACCGAACTGCAACATCATTAGATTGACTGGCAGCTACGTCGTGAAGAGTCTTTTCCGCAGGGGCTTACCACCAGCAGCGACCGGTCCATCAATTTAATCTGCTCCTGCTCTCCATCGAGCCATCTTTCAGGACGAAACTCCGCAGCATCGGCTCCGAAGACTTTCTCGTCAAGCTGCACCACCGATGCCGACATGGATACAATCGTTCCAGCAGGCAGCTTCACTCCGCAGATCGTGGCGCCCGCAGGTAGAACATATCGTTCGAGAGGGAAACCTACTCCGGGATGCAGTCGCATTGCCTCTTTTATCACAGCCTGTCTACAACATACTGTCAGTCAATGGTATCAAACCGCGATGCTTACGGGATTTGATTACAGATAAGGTAGCTTGAGAACTTCCTCAAGCGTACAGTTATCCGAGAGCGACCCCGCTGCTGCAGAGGTATCGAATTCCTTGCGCATCGTGTGGAGGACCGCAGGATTATTGAGGATATAGTAAAAACATGCTCGGAGCGAGATGCCCGTGGTATCGCTCCCAGCAAGCCTGATTTGCTTGTTAGGTTCTGCATGGCACTTTGTTTGTCCAGGTTGCTCACAGGTTATTGCTCAGATGGTTGATCATGTTCTCATCCGGGGTCCCAGGTCCCAATGGCATCTTCTTCTGTCGCAGCTGAGAGAGAAAATCCGTCCGCGAACTCTGCTCGTTCGAGGATTGATCGTATCTCGCGATTTCCTCGTCACACAGCTATTTAATACTTGGTGAGCCGTTCATCTTTCCAAGACGCAGGATTAAAAATGTACTCACGTCCAAAAAGCCGACGAGCGGATCCTTTTGACCAGAAATCGAGAGCAACGGTCCGAGAAACCGCCTGACCACGACGCCTAGTTCCGGATACGAGCTGATATATTTGACGACCTGCAACCCACGATCCAGGCGCGCAATCATATCATCAATATCTCTCGCCTGCTCGAGGAATCCAAATCGTCTCTGGAACGTGATGCTCGCGATAACATCAAAGGCATACCATTGCAGCCAGACAGCTATATCGACCGTCTGGCCTTCCAAGCCGCGCATCGCTGACATGAATATCTCCGTGCACTCGTCGACGTAAGGCTCATAGGCTTTCATCCCAGTCATGGAGAAGTACTGCGCAACAGGCGATTTCAGTGCCTTGTGCACTTCGTTCGACCGCGCTGTGAACATGCTGTCGATGCGTCGGCCGCGGTAGACCGGGGTCATGAGGCCGTAAAAATCCGACTTTGTCCCCACCAATGGTTAGCCATCTCGACCCTTCCCATCAAACCAGTCAGGCGGGGCGGAACGCATTACCTTCAAGAACTTACTGCCCACCCCATAGATGACTGGAATGGCAGCAGGATCCGCGATCGATACGTGTTTCGGACCCAGGCGCACGATCGAGCCATATCTGTCATGCGCGGCTTTATATTCCTGCGGTGCACGTCCGTTTGCTACCATGGACAGACGGTACAGTCTGGAGAACCTCGCGGACACGGGTCCGGGGATTCGACTCAGCTGCGCGTTGAAACTCCAGCGGAAATGGTACACCAGCCATCCCAGCGCGAAGGGCACGACGAGCCATATTAAAGACATGTTGAACGTTAGGTGTCGTTTCTGCTGATGGCGTGGAGAAACACAATGACATCGGCATGATCCCTGGTGGATGCATGTGTTTCGGGCACTTTGTCATATGTATATACATACGTTGTCCTACCAGCCAACGACGGAATGATCCGCTCTATCCCCAGATCTCCCACGTAAGCGTAGGTAAGCGTAAGGTGGGAGGCCGTGGTTTGCCTGCCTGCCCGAGGGTCTGCCCTTGCCCTCACCCCCGCAGAATGCGAAAAGGGTTCGGGCGTCCCGCATTTAGCGAGCGATACGATCACACGTATCACGTCTGGGAGTTGGCTACACCCACACTACCTAGGTGCATCGCCACATCTCTGGCTGAACCTCATCCTGGACCTGTTCACTGGGCCGGCAAGCCTGGTAAAGGCTCAACATTCGCCAATGCTATGCAGGTCTATCGCACGAGAGAAAATCCATCTGCGCCAAGTCTGGTGGTCAGCATCAGCGTCGCATCGGGAACCAACCGACCTGGTGCCATCATCCCGTCTACAGCTCTAAGTCATAAGCATGGGCTACATTCGTGAGGCAGCGTTCTCGATTTCTGCGACTGGAGGGAGATTCAGAACCTCTATTCTCAGTTTTGGCTCAACTAGAGTTCGGTTGGCAGGAAGAGTTGTACAGGTTCACGTTCTAACTAGACTAGTATGGCGAGGTGGAAGATTTGGTTTAGATGTATTGAATGCATGATAGCGTGAGGTCTTTGGTCGAGGAAAAATACGGCTTCTTCTTGACCTTCTATGAACATGTGATATCATAGTCAAGTCCAACAGGCTTACAAGTTCAATGAGTAGTGGTCCTCTTTCGTCCTCTGTCACAATCCAACTTGTCCTCCAAGCTAGCTAGAACATCCCGTCGCCGCGTCTATGTGAAAATCTTGAGCACTGTATTCAAGATCCTTAGATACGGGCGGACCCACCACTGTAGACTTCGTAAGTAAGCAAGCTAGCACTAGGTAGTCAAGGGGAACACTCTGCAGAATGTTCAGCCCGCCGTACTCACCCTTGAAAGCGCATAGTGTTCTTCAATACACCAATTCCACCAATCTCAACCTCGACTACATCTCCATCTTTCAGAAAACTCTTGGGACTTCGGAAAGCGCCCACTCCTGCAGGTGTTCCCGTCATCACGGCTGTGCCTGCGGGGATAGTCGTTCCTGTGAGAGAGAGAGAGAAGAAATGGGTCAGTTAGACGAACATATAACTGGCGTGTGAAAGGGCCCCAAACCTTGACTCATGTGGCTGAGAATCTGCGCCGGCGAGAAGATCATGTCTTTGGCGATCTCGACATTCTGCACAACTGATCCGTTCACACGCGTGGTGAGTTTCCTTCCTTTCGCCGCAACCTCGTATTGCTCCGGGCTGACGAGTACTGGACCTATCGGTGCGAATTTGTCAAAGGCTTTGGCGAAAAAGAATTGTCCCCCGCTGTTTTTCGGCAGTTGGAAGAATCGACAGGATAGATCATTGCCCACGGTGTAGCCGAGAATGTAAGATGGCGCATCTTTGACGCTGATGTTTTTACATTCTCGTGATGTCACGAATACTAGCTCGCCCTGGACAGAGATTCAATAAGTATCTATCAGAAAAATTACTCGGTGCCAATTACCTCATAGTCTGGCAAGCTGGACGCACAAAATTGGTTTACGCCGATGTCTTCGTTTGGATTTGCTAATGCAGTTGCGGGCTTTGTCCACAGCGGTGGATATGAAGGGGTTGAGAGCTGATGCCTAGTTTCAGTATCGCAGGATTATTCTTATGATTTTGTTTTGATCTACCTTTGCTTCGGTCGCATGACTTCGGTAATTGAGACCCACGCAATAGATGGGCACGTTTTCGTGTGGAACGGGGGCTAGAAGCTGAAGATATCATATTAGCTGCCAAAGTGACTTGGGACAAGATGCCGAAAATGACATGCCTCATCTACAGTGGCTTCTTGTGACCTTGAATTGCTCTCGAGGTCTGCTAGTGATTGGAACGCAGTCACTCCCAGTCCCGCAGCAATTTGAAGTCCTACTCCGACATTGGCGAAGTAGACCTTGCCATCGTCTTTTGCCCTGAATTTTATCAAACGCTCGAATGCACTCATTTTTGCTGGTATCAGATGCGCTGGTCTATCAGAACTCCAATGTTATTTGTGAATTGTCGTTGTGTTCGATGGGCAATAGTGTTTCAGATGAGGCTGAATTTCAGAATGCGGGACAGGGGCAAAGACCCGCAGCGTCAGCTCAGCCGTCCCGCAAACCTTGGCTTTGCTCTTGTGCCCGCAAATATGAGTGAATCTACCTAGGTAGTTGCACATAGGTTATCACAGAGCCAACCAAACCCTCGGTTATCAGGCTTTGCAATATGCCTCGGTGTAAAAGCAGTATATTTTGGAATGCTATGATCACATGCTACAGCCGATACATTGGAATAACCTAGGGGACTTAGCAGGTCATCACACACTATGGTGAATGCTAAGGCTGGCGTGGGGCTGCTCAGTGTACTCAGGCCATCACTCACTGGTCTAGTACACCGAAGATTTCATGATTTTGCGCAAGACCATCCAAGGGACGTTCTGCGTCAACAGTACGGCTCATTTACTTGCCAATTAGAGACCACATGCGGAAACGAAGGATCAAAGTGATTGCAACAGCAGATGCGCAAGCCTCGTACGTTCAATTTATAGTGGCATTAGCATTACTGCCTCTAAGCATAGCATAAGGTCCACATATGTGGGTCAAACGGGAATGGCTTGTCGTTCATTGTGATAGTTGAATACTTGAACCGCTCGAGAGTCTTAACAGAAATTGGCATTGATGACAATCTCCAGTAGTTGTCAATGTCACGGCCACCAGAGCAAACGAACTGTTATTTGCCACAGCTGGCCCACTATTCCACCTTGTACAGACATTATTCAGGCTTGTTCTTACGCTGGAGCCCCGAGAATCCCATACCATGCGTAAAGACCAGTGTCCCCCCAATATTTGCGCCGATGAACATGAGTACGCAGAGCGCTGTCTCAATGCCCAGAGCTACAGGCTCAAGTTTCTTTCCCGCACTCCTTCCACAATACCATATGCCGAGATTCCCCAAGACTGCGATGGTACTTGCGAGGCTGTGGAAAAAAGTCTTGACGAACTTTGGTCGCAGATTCTTGGTCTGCTTCTCGATCACACCTTGCGATAGCGCAATTTGCGTGGTACTTGTAAAGCCCGTCACAATAGCAGGTATCGCTGTGATCAGGCCCAGGACCTGTAGGTAGTATGCCCCTTTCGTTATGTCAATATCACTTTTCAAAGCTTTCACCGCAAACGAATCAGCGTTGAGACCATCCAGTAAGTCTAGGCCGCAAGTGAGTGTAAGAAATGCAATAGGGAAATGAACAGAAGCTGGGTGCGGGTGCATGGTGCATTTTTAGAGAGTAAAGTAAATACTGATGTTCAATGTGAGTGCTGAATAGGCGCCATATAATGCTGATTCTTCGCAGAGGGTACGCCTGCGATATCTGTCCCTCATGAGATGCTGTGGGGCAAAGGGGGTCCCACGTAAACTGTATGGACGCGGGTCAACTCAAACCCCGAGGAACATTGCGGGTTTCGTGTTCAACCATAGATCAAGGTCCTGCTGGATTTAATGATCAGTCTCGTTCGATTTCAATCTGGACGAGAGTGGTCACGGTATACTAGAGAAAGCTATTGAACTAGACATACCAGAATCCTGCAGTTCTTCATGTCTTGGCCCCTGTACATCGCAGCTACAATACTTCCCAAACTCCCGCGAACCGTCAGAGAATTTCTGCTGCCTGATATGAAAATGCCTCCCATTGCCAACGATGAATCGAAGGTCCAGCTAGAGCGACTCGGCCATGTGGTCGTTGAACATGCCGATCTGGCCAAGTTCAGAGCATTCGCCAAGGATTTTGGGATGGTTGAAGAACGTGTCGAGAAGGATCGAGTCTACTACCGCGGCTACGGCGTCGACCCATATCTATATGTTGCACAGCAGAGCAAGTCCCGCAGACCTAAGTTCCTCGGACCTGCATTTGTGGCAAAGTCGCAGAAGGAGTTTGATAAGGCGGCTGCCCTGCCCGGAGCGAAGCTTGGGTCACTGGCAGATGCTCCAGGTGGTGGCCAGATTGTGACATTCGAACGACAGGACGAGACCTACATGCATGTCATATATGGTCAGAAAGAACGATCAGCGCCGAGTGGGGAAGAGCCCAGTGCGACGCATGACCAGTTTGGTCCCTTGAATACACCATTCAGCAAGCCTCGGCAAGGTAGGCAAAATGCAGCAAGGCAGATTCTCAGAGTCAATGATTGATCTTGTTACTATAGGAAAGTTCCAGCGTTTTCATCCAGGACCTGCTCTCGTGCACAAGCTTGGTCATATGGGCTATGTGTATAGAGACTTCGACACAGAGGTGAAATGGTGGACATCGAATTTCAACTTCGTACCCAGCGACATTTTGTACCACTGGGACTTTTCCAACATGGACGTCTTGACGTTTATGCACCTTGACCACGGCAAGGAATATACCGACCACCACATACTTTTCCTCCAGCGAGCAGAGCCGCAAGTGAAGAAGAGTTTCATGCATCATTGTTCTTTCGAAGTGGCGGACTTTGATACGCAGCTGATAGGTCACCAATGGCTGGCTCAAAAGGGTTGGAAGAGTATTTGGGGCGTGGGCCGCCATGTCTTAGGTAGTCAGATCTTCGACTATTGGCAGGATCCTAGTGGTTTCAAGATCGAACACTATGCCGATGGTGATCTGGTGAATGAGGACACGCCAACGAAACGGGATGTTGTTGGTCCGTTCTCGGTATGGGGTCCGGAGGTCCCCAAAGACTTTGGCAGTAACGGAATCATCGTAAACGTGGGTGGCAAGATATGACATGATACTTGTGGTCCACATCCAGTCAAATCAGAGCGTCTCTCCAACCCCTTGTTCATTGTGACCTCAGATTCGTAGAAGATATATTCGGCGTCCTCGTAAAAGCACACGAGTAAGATACCCTTACCACGTCGAAGCAGAATCTTGGACTCGTTCGAGCCATGTTCTACCGTACACGTAAACCGTGATCCTGAGCATCTTGGGTAAGTAGATGTGTGATGTGACCAAATAGTCCCAGGACCCAACCCAACATACGGTAGAACAATTTCTGGTTAATCGTCGAGCGATGAGCGGTGAATGTAGCCATATTAGCAAGGATAGTTGCACGACCGATGATGAGTTGCTTTATACCGAGGCTGCCTCGCAGGTAAAACGCACCAGTACGAATGTGAAAGTCAAAGCAGTCTCCGCCCCGCGGGAATTGATGGCATCAGTCTGGTATTGTAACACGTGGGTTGTGTGCCCAGACTTTGATGGTTTTGCAGTGGCCAGGGGTTTTAGTTAGAGACCTACCTGACTCGTAAGCCGCTATCCGGCAGTATTGAGGCTAATGCTTGTAGAAGCACCTTAATTGCTAAGAGATCTGTAAGAATTACAATAACTCTAACGCGGATCAAGGAGTCTTAAGATATGTCACATCCGATTTATCAGAACACTCCAAATCCTATACTCGAGTGTACGGGCCCTGGCGGTGTTGACACGAGCAAAAACCTTGGTAATTTGCGAAATGTCTCCAATCTTTTAGAGTATCTTTGCCGATCAAGAACTGATGTTTTGAGACATCTCGAAGCCGGACTTAGAAACTGGCGGAAAAATCGTTTCTCCCTCCCGTGACGAACACAGTCTGACATTGAATTGGGGTCGTGACCATGGATACTAGAGAGGTGTGGGTGTGATGGTATGAATGATGACGAGTGCCCGAGGCAGGAAATATAGAGCAAACAAGACAGCATTATAAGATTGAGCGAGTTGGTGTCCGTGGAGGAACGTATTGTTCGTTGTTGTCCATAGAACAATATTTGTCCACTTGGATATGGAGACAATAAGTACCTTTATCCCTCTAGGACTTTCGAAGCATCGGCATGTGCACTATCGAGGCACAGAAAATTGAGAAAGATGGAATTTCCGAGTGCGCGGTCTGTACGCCAAACACTTGTTCAGCTCTGAGCATCCCTTTGACGATTGAAATCAACGAGATTCGTCATGACTTGTGAGCCGATATCGAGAGTCAAATAATACATCGAAGGTAGGCCATCGCTCTCGGCTTGTTCTGCTTCTGCATTGAATCTGAATCTAGAGTTCCTGGTGAGCGTTTAAAAAAGGCCAGGAACCCGCTCTACGTCTTGAGGAGAATAGCGGCTGAGGATAACAGATCTTTCGGACCTACCAAGGAGGCTGGCGACTGTTGAGAGCTTAGTCAAGCAGATCAGATCTCAACCGTGTTGGGAGCTCCTCTCATACTGGTTTGGCGACTTTCCTGCCTTCTCCTTTGGCCGTCACAACGTCTCTCATCTCCTTCCAGCTCGCAGGAATCATCGCATTTCCATTCTCGCTGGTAGCAACCACCACTCCAAACTCGTTGCCAGCAGTGCTGATGTAGTAATTTCTCTCATCACCCAGACTGATCACAGAGGCGCGGATGATGTCTCCCACTCTATACATCTCATTGATAACGATTTTATCTTTCTCGTGGGTGCGAACATCTTCCCTTCGAAGCACCGCTTGGAATTGGAGATCGTCATTGGTCATTTGCGTGTAAGAGAGGATATCAGAAGGGGAAGGATCGACGCTCAGGATCGATGCTGAGAGCTGGCGCTGTTGAACGCGAGTGACTCTTCCAAGAATGATGGAACCGACCTTGGGCAGTGCTCCAGTTGCAGCACTGGCTCTGGTTGCATTGGCGGCATTGTTACGTGGTATTGAGATTGTGGGTTTGGTGGTCTTGTTGACTGCAGGCGTGATAAGAGAACTGCCAATGATCGAGGCCAGAATATTGTCCTCATAGACGTGCGTTCCTGGTCCGGGCAAGTATGACGTAGTACTTCCCAGAACCTGCCCAGGAACAACAGGAGAGGCCATGTCGGATCAGTAAAAGACTAGAGTCAGTGAGTCTCAATTCTTAGCATAGCCTGGGATTGAATTCATGTGCGAAGGTTGGAGGGCCAAGATCGAAGGCATACAGCGCCAAGCAGTGGGAAGGCTGCAATGGGCAGATGGAGTCAATATCCCTGCTTTCGCTGCCACGATCGCATCAAGTTTGAATAGAGATACGAGGTGTTCGTATCGGCTCCCGTTGCGATCAGATGGGAAAACTCGATTTGGCGAGGGGGGCGCAGATGAAAAAAGTTTGTGGAATTCCAGGAAAGGCTATCCGATATCACGTGCAGCCCGTATTAGGAAAATGCTTAGTCAGTCAGATCGGGTCGGCTAGTTGATCAGAATGACTAAGCGGCTTCGGGCTCCGGCTAATTCCCTTAGTTCCTTTCGCCAGCCTGGTGACTTTGAGCCCCTCTATACTTCCAAGAGATTTGAAGCTTATTATCTTTGGAGCTGGAGGCTTGCAACCGATTTGGGTTTGTGCACAGCTAGCATCCTATCTGATAAATGAGTCTTTGGAAGCTATACTTACTTAGGACTGTACTTACCAGTATGAACAGTACATCAGTGCCCTTGTTTGCCCCCGTCGTCATCTGGTTGCTGCCTTCAGACCTTGGACAAACATGAAACATAGGATGTCGGCATGAACGACCTCACAGCATTGGTTATTAGCCTCTAAGATTGGCGTCAATGGACGACGATGGAGAAATCGGAAGGCCAGCAACAACGGCAGTATTTATGGGTCAACAAGAATGAGGCGAGCTCGTCGTTAACCAAGGGCGACCCTTCCGAGAGTAAAGCCATTTTCCAATTCGTGCAACATCAAAGATCAGATGTTCCTCATAGAACACAGGATGGGCGATATGGACGCCGCAGCCTTGCCTCACGACCTCCAGATGTGCCGTCCGCTAGATCAATGCAAGGGCGACTGCGACTTTCTCAACTTCGAAGCCCTCCCAGGTATGGATATGCCCTTCTCGAGCATTTACGATCGTTCCACTGCTTCTTTTCATCACCAGCATGCCCCCTCTCCCAGAATACTAAGTACTTCTTCACTTAGTATCCCACGTCGAATCAATGGAGGCTGGACAGTTTTGGGTGCTAATTTCTTGGAAGGACTTTGCCAAGTTCTACATCAGTCACCTCAAGTTCTGCTCAAGACGATGAACAGTCACAGCACTCTCGAACCAAGGTTGTCTCGCATCGTTCACCCAGCCCGGTTTCAGTACAAGAATGGATCGCCAGATTTCGCCGAAGCTGGGCATCTGTGCCATCCAGCAATTTCATGCCGGGCTCTAGTGTTGATCCTTTTTCTGTCACACCTTTGCCTTTGACGGGGAATGTAGAAGTCTTGCTACGGTACCACTCGCTCATGACTGCCACCGGCTCTCATGTTGACAAGGTTGAAGTTCTCCCACCTCACCTTCAACCTGTACAGAAATACAACAAGGTCGGTCAGACAATGCTTCAAGGCTGTATGCAGAACAAGCTGAAATTCTCCTCATTGCTCATGATCATGGCTGCTAGGATGGTCCATCTCTCCCGAATACCCTTAATGGGCTCCGCACAACCTGAGTACTACATGCAGATGACGCTGAGGTCTGTGCGAGAAAAAATGCTTGATTGTCAGGAGAAAGGGATTCATGCCGACGCTCACCTAGTTCAAAGTATTCACGGCCTTGCGCTGGCAGCATGGATCTGCCAGCTCTTTGAAGAGGCGTCGACCCACGTGCGGGCTGCAAAATCCCTGCTGACACTCTTGGACATGGACGATCCCTATCACGCGTTCACAGCTCAAGGTCTTGTCAACATTGACAAGATGATATGCATCGAAACGGGGTGGGTTCCTGAGTTTCCAGTGCTATTCGATCCTGGCCCAATGAATCCCACACGACTTGCACTGATCAAGGAAGAAATTGCAGATTTTGCTGCTGCTCGGCGTCAGCCACCTCTGTACCCGCACAGTCCAGTACCACAGGCAATCAAACCTTCTAGAGCCCTCATCAGTCATCAAGTCGATATCCTTACCGACGCTTCAACCATATTTGATTTTAGGTTAGGTCGTGGCTTCGAAGATGCGCTGCAAGCTGGGCTCATGAGTCCCGCTCTGGCAACGATTGTCCGTGACATTTTAGATTGTGTCGCGGTGGGGAAATATGTATGGAGGACGTCAAATGCGACCCGAGAAGATGCTGAATGGATGTGCAAGCGGATGCGCGCTATTTGCCACCGACTACTCCTTCTACCAGCTGATCTGCATTTTGCTGGAACATCAATTCAAGCAAGCAAAGATGAAGCACTACGTCTCGCCTTGCTCCTCATCGTACTAAGATGCACAAATCGCATGGCATTTCGATCTGCTCAGCCCAATATGCGTCGGTTACAACACGCGCTGTTCGGTATTGACAAGAACTGGGCTTCTCATCCTCGGCTATCTCCCTCACGCTCAGAATTACCTGTTGGGGAAAGACCAAAAGAGGGACTCTCTGCCCCCTCTACATCAACGGCCCCGAGCACAGATCATGAAAATTCTCTTCTCCTCTGGACATTGATGACAGGCCTTTTCAACGCACAAGACGAACCCGAAGAAGCTTGGTTCATGCTACGAGCGGCTTTTGTTGCACGACATCGCCTCGGAATCTTGGATTACGAGAGCCTTGAGAACTTCATGACTGATTTCCTCTTCTCTAAAACACAGCAGCGGAAAAGCCTGTTAGCAGTATCGTTATATCTTTCGATGTGATCGACAGGGTCCAAATGGCCCAAAGACAGCGCTACGCTGGATGTCATTACGTATGTGCACTATTTTTCGACAGTGAAAAGGTTCAGTCTATCAGCACGCAAGCGCGCGCTCAGGGAATGGGTTGATGAGGGTACATTTAAGAGAGGCCCCATAATGACTTCGAGCCTATTCATATCTTTCGGATGATTTCGACTGGGTGTGCTAATGAATGGGAGTGTTTCCAGGCTCAGCATCAGCCTCATGAATAGTTATGCTCGGTGATCCTGCAGATACGACATACCTAGAGCTGGAAATGATACTCGTCTAGATATATGAGTTGCGCTTCTCTTTTTCTCGCCCATAGCAGGTGCTACGAGTACATTTTTGGCCCCCAGATTGCTGGGTTCGTACCAAGCTGAAGCGGAGGGACCAAACCAAACTTTTTAAGGCCCTCATTGTCCCCTCCCTTGGCGCTGCTCGGGTCTCCGCGTTGTCGCAGCAGCTCACTTAAAATCGCCTTTGCATATCTTAGCCAATGGTCCGTCATTATCTCAAAGCCTCAACGTGACGTGGATATTGGAGGACCAATCGACGCCATCGAACCAAACCGGGGGACAATCAAGTTGAAGATGTCCGAAACGCCAACCCAAAAGAGCCTCCCAGGCTCCTTAGTCTCGACGCAAAGCCAACTAGAAGCGTACGATCCCAACGCGCCCTTCACGTTCATCAACACATTCATCCTCCCGTCGTCGGACGTAGAGGAAGCGTTTCTGCACCAATGGGCCAACGTCGCACGGTTCATGAAGACGCAACACGGGCTGATCTCTGCGCAACTCTACCGCGGCTGCCCGGACAAGGATAACCGCAACAACATCTTCACCATGGTCGTGGTGTGGGAGTCGGTCAACGCGTATCGGGAAATGCTGCAGAATCCGGAGCTGCAGAATGTGCATCATGGGTTTCCCGAGGGGACCGAGGAGTTCTATGTTATGGCTACCAAGGTCGCGGTACCGGGGGTGTGCACTGCTTGAGATGCCCTTTGAAGTGCACTGCTTGAGATGCCCTTTGAGTCCTTTACGGTGTGGATGTGTTTTATCCCGTGTCCAAGCCACTTTGACGCGGTATCTCAAAGTACGCGAGTCGATCATACGACCGGCAGCCTGATGTTTATGAATGATGGGGCGCCGAACGTTCTCACTACGGAAGACTCGTGCCCAGCTATCAGCCTTGTTCGGGAACATCCTTTGTCAGGGACGAAGGGGGAGTCTTGAAAGCGGGAAGACTGTATTGGTAATAGGGTTATTGATGTTGGAGAGCACCAGGGATCTAAGTATGGGAGGTGTTTCGGCCTCATCCAGTGGAGCACGATTGGCAGAGGGTAAGGGGATCCGAGACTCAGAGTATGATACTCATATGCTATTTCATGGCTATCTCAGCCCCATTACATATTATTTTATGTTATCTCATAAACCAGAAGGCGAAATTGTACCGTCTGCACCACCCTTAAATGAGCAACACAATCCAGGGTTGGTGATAACATGCACCAACCTAACCTTCAGGATGAAGCTCGACAGCGATAGAGCAAATTCCTTCCCGTCAACCGGAGGACCACAACACCAGGCTATCAAAAGATGGTTCAGTACCTTGCACTGTTTGCAAGTTAGCATGCATTACACGATTCTCATATTCCCATTCTATTCCAAGCATCATTAACCCCCATTCGAGCATGGGGCAATATCTGAATCCATGCTCAACTTCAAATATGCTTCAGATAGTCGACGTCGTCGAATCATCAGAGACAGGGCAAGTAACGTCCGAAAAGAAGTATCCGGTACTACCGCGCGTCACGTAATCATCCACCGGGGAATTATAACAGGCACAAGAATAAGTGGTCCCGAAATCTAGCCCAAATCCCACGGAAACTGTGTCAGGATGATTAACTGTACAGTACTGGCGACACTCTGCGTATGAAACGGGCGTGGAGGAATCATAAAAGTCCTCAACTGGAGCTCCAGAATTATATCCTTCGATATTACACGACGAAGGTGTTGGTGGCGCCGTAGTTGTGGTTGTTGTTGCGGTTGTTGTTGTGGTTGTGGTCGTAGTTTCAGTCGTTGTCGTGGTGGTGGTTGTAGAGGTGGTCGTATCTGACGTTGTGGTCGAAGTGGTCGTATCTGATGTTGTGGTCGAGGTGGTCGTAGCTGATGTTGTGGTCGAGGTGGTCGCATCTGATGTTGTGGTCGAGGCTGTAGTAGTTGTCTCCGAGGAAGTGCTCGTGGAGGAGGTTGTTTCCGAGGTAATTGTTGAGGTTGTAGTCCCTGAGCTGCTTGTTGATGGAGGTGTCGAAGTGGTAGAAAGTCGAGTCGAAGAGACAATTGTGGTATGCGGCCATGAATATGAAGTGGCGCTCGAAGAAGATGAGACACCTGAAGATCTGGTGCTGCTAGGACTGGTAGGTGATACGGGGCTACTATGCCATGAATGGGGCCCAGTAGAGGAAAAATGTGCTGCCGTTGTTGATGAGATGCTGCTAGTGCGTCCCTGGCTGCGAGTATAGCTTGCGTGACTTGAAATGATCGAGCTCTTCGTCTGCCACTGCCATCCCGTTCCTGAGGAGGAAGTAGTAGTAGTGACAGAAGGTTTCGTGCTTTGATACCAATCAGACCATGGCTGTTGGCCAATTCCAGCTGATGAAGTTGATGTCTTTAGATTATGCGCCTGCCTGCTTGACCAAACTTCGCGGTAGGAGGCAATTTTGCTGGGGTCCATGCCGGAATTCCCCTGATGACCACTCCATCCAGAAAATCCTGTAGTCGAAGCTGTGGGTGTTTTGGTAGAGGAAGGTTTTCCGCTCGCGGTTGCTGACGTTTTCGTCTTCAAGATGCTGCTACCATGGGCTGCAGGGGTCCAGGCCGACCAGAAGATTGACTGCTCAGGCAACGCAGCTGTTGGGTTCCAAACAGGTTGACCATAACTCTCAGTCACGACAATTGCGCAAGAACCATCGTTCGGACTCTCTAGCTTACTGGCAAAAGCGCCAGAAAAGGCAATGAGCCCATATGCCCAAGATTGTGCACGCATTCTCACCAACCAAGAGAAGGGAATGAGCTGAAGAACTCTCAAATGATGGACAACAATGAGTGAAGGTAGAGTTAATGGATTTGACGACAGCACGACTAGGAGCAGGCAGCGTGAGGACCCTTGTTATATCGGATTTACGGAGTACAGATCCGGAACATCTTTTCACTAACCTGTGTTGGCAGCTTTTCAGAGGCCATGGTGAACCCGAAACCGGGGTGGGCAACAGGAGCGATTTTACAGCAAATGCTGTGCACCATTTGTATAGAAAATGTTCTGTATCAGTAAGGTCAAAAGAGACGGGATGTTACGCGAAATTTGTGTGAAAGACAAGTCCACTGCGGTGACGGGCTTTCGGCTGCTTCATTTCGCTTGGAAAGGGGCAAGTGTTGTAGCTCTTGGGGTTCCAGCCACTGGTTCAGTATTCTCGCCAGCCATGTAGTAGAGGAGGGACATGGGAGAGGACAGCCTTTGTCAAGCTATCCGTTATGTTGCATCTACAGTGAACCACTTTACAGAGGGCTCGCTGTGAGCAAAATCATATGACGAAGTAGGTAGAGAAGACATCAAGAAATTAGAACGATGAGCTGGCGGCTCACTAAGGGTGGGCTTGTCGAGGTCTCATTGTCCGCCTCTGCCAAGGCAGTCCAGAACCGCTCTTCCCCAAGCTCGCTTGCTCTCCCCTACCGTTAGGATGTCTCCTGATTAACATGGGAACTACTGCGTAAAGTCCTTTGTTACTCCTAGTACGTGTCGGGATGAGATTGATCCTAGCCTGCCACTCAAAGTCGTATCGTGGTACGCCGTGGTCATTGTGGATTTTGCAACCAGTCTTGAAATACCAGACTCCTCCCTAGTCGTAGATCTAAGGATCAGGATACTGCAACTCTCAAACACGTTTTAGGCATATTTCTCGTCATTAAGTCAGTGCTGTAACTCTGCACATTGATATGAAAGGAGATATGTTACGTCTTGATATTCGAGTGGAGTTTGGGCTATCTCCGTTTTGGCGAGATTTAATATGTCGATGAGACTGACTTGACCACGGCAAGCGATTTCTCAACTGATACTGCTTTCGTGCCCGAACCGGAGGGTTTCTGCCAGCTGACTAGCCATGCTACTTTGGCAGTACTTCGAATAATCGAACCTCTTGAGCAGCAGTTGACCAAGATTCGAAAAGCCTTTCAATAGCCGCAAAGTCGTCTTCCGTAGCTCATCGCCATTCCGGTAGTCTGTTTTTCATACTCGGTGATCTGTTGCTCCCAGGGATGGTACATCGAAGCAGCATCGCAAAGAGGGTCGCCACCTTCGGTACGGTCCGAAGACCGGGTTCAGGGAGATGCTCCATTGTATGACGGTAGACGTCAACCAGCTGCTGAGGAGAGGGTATGGGAGGCCCATCACTTGAATTGATCAAGATGAGAGCAGATGGTATTGCTTGCTTTGGTTGCACATGTCGAACTAATATGGAGAAACCTCTGCATCTCTTGCGACAGTGGCTCGGCAGGTCTTCATGGTGCAGAGTTGAGACTTCAGGAGCAAATCCGTTATTGGATTCTTGTCGATCATGGCACCACTGTTCAAGAGTTCGACTGCCACGTGGACCTCCGACTGGGAGCGCCAGGACCGAAGTTCTCTGTGTGATCCAAGCGGGCTGAAGGAGCGGGATTGATCCTGCTGATTATCGAGGGGGGAATATCCCTCACTGAAAGCTGACTTGACGTAGTGTATATCGAGGGTGGTGGGTGGTAAGCCGGCTGCGGCCCCTTTGCATTTTTGACATCAGCTTCTATGGCGGGCACCGTTTGGCCGTCTTCTTCCTCCTTCTCTTTCTGCAGTCTGTTGGTGTACAGATTCATGGCGAACTTCTCCCATATAAGATACAAGGCCACGACCAGTATCGTCACAGGTATCGTGAACGCCCAGTAGACCCATATTCTCCGATTGACAACTTCGTTGCCGTGCGATGCGTCCCACTTGAAGAAGTCGATGGAAAACAATGAGCTCAGAAACGTGCCTGGTAGGAAGAACATCGTGACAATCGCAATGGCCTTCATGGCTGTACTGTCTCGCTTGGACTCTCTTGCCAAGATATGTGTGTCTCGTCCGATGCGCAGATTCTGATTCTGATCACGTTGAGTGATAAGGCTGAAGAGCCCCTGAACCACCAAGACTGACTTGTGCTCCCAACTTTTGGCCTGAGTGAAAAGTTGGCCAGTGAGTCGCGCACGGCTAGTCGCGTGGTCCCTAATGTAACGGCTGGCCTCAGCCAACTGTAACTGCTCTCTAGTAGGAGATGCCCCATCCTCTTTGGCGTCGCAATCCAATTCTATCCGATTACACTCTGCGATCGTGAACTCCGCCAGCTCACGCAGACCTGAGAGGTCGTCACAAATCGTACCAATGTTGATAGCCATACCGGTTGTCCTTGCTGAGTAGTCGCCGAGTTCCTGCTCAGTGATGACCGGCTTGGCAGTGTTCCAGTCCACATTGTACCAGAAGCCAGTGGCCTGCATAACGGCTTCGATATCGAGAAGAGTAGGGCCAAACATATCACGAATTGCCAGAAAGCCTTGCCAGTGCGCTAGCAAACCCAGAAGCATAGGATGAGAGGCATATTGACGATGAGACTGAAGATCATCGAGCAGGCGCCTTGCCCACACAGCGTAGTTTGGCGGCGATGTGCTTGGACTGCCTATCCACATAAAGGCGCAAACCGCCCCTGAACGAGGGGAGTAAGCCCACGCGATTTCGAAGATGAGACAGGCGCAACGTTGTGTCATAAACTTGTTCTTGCGAACTATACCATCGGTGGTGCCATCGTAGTTATATGTCTTGCGGAGGCGTGCTGGTATACTATGAAAGGTAACCAGGCCTGGTGGGACGGGAAAAAAAGTAAGATCAAGGGTTTCCAAAATGTTGTTGATAATGTAACCTGTGTCGGCGGGAATTGCAGTCTTGTCTCCTGCGTCAAAAGCTATGAGAGTTAGGGATGGGGGTGATTTACGTGTGTCGGCATCAAGGTCTCCTAGGCTTTGCATGAAATGTGGTATTACCCTGTTATTTGCGATTGGAGTTTCGGTGTACTGCCATTTTGAGGCGGCATCTTCTTTGACTTCGATCAGAACAAAGTCGCTTGTCGATGGTGTCGGGAGATATGCTGGAGGCAGGGCTGCCGGTGGTGGCGGCGGTGGCAGTGTGGGAGGTGAACTGTTCCCAACTTCAGGAATGTTTTCTAGCCTTTCAATGTCGAGAACGACATCATTAGACTTGATGGCTGTGCTATTAGTATCGGAATGCATTTGTGTTGTTAATGATGTTCATAAGAGAATGACTGATCTCAACTGAGCAAGGCCCCAGGCGTTGAAGAGCTTCTCGTCCTTGTGTGGATCGAAAGATAGAACACGAAGGAGGTGTCAACAAGGCGCAAAGGGCTGAATAATATGCGATGCGGGAAGAAGCGAGCAAGCAAGCATGTGAACTCAAGGGATCGATAGGGTTTTGGGGACCGTCTTTCATCCAACGCCATGAGGCTGGATCTCTGGTGGTGGGGATGACAAACTGCCCATCGCGGGCTCAGCCCCGATCCGTCGGCGGCACTGCTGGGCTAGGCTTGTTTCCAATCGCCCCTTCAAGCACACCAATGCACTCTTTCAGCCAACCAGACCATCCAGACAGAAACCGAAAACCCAAGTTACTGCAAGACGGGCGAGACTTTGGGGGCCGTCGTTAAAAATTCACGTTACATGGGGGAACTCTTCAACCTTTCGGCGCATGATCGAACGAAATGCGAATAGATGGCTTGCCAAGTTGATTGGACATGCCTATGACTATCGAATGCAGAGATGACCTCTACCTGCAACCCGTTGTTTAGCCACACGAATAGGCATGGGGCGAAGAGCATCAATATGATTCGGATAATGACATGGAGCCCTAGGCAAGAATACCCAAGAAAGAGCTAGGCGCCCTGTCAGGGAACCTCAGTCAACGAATCTTCACTTCGACTAAGACTAGTGGGGTTGCATTGAGGACTGGATTTGGTCAGATGTTGGTAAAGCTCATGATCGTCAGGAGCGATCTTTTGTCTGTCTGTCCGAATTGACAGCCAATTCTTCGTTCCGATAACGTGGAGTAAAGGACAGAGATAAGAGCAGCGTTCTGGCGATCTACAGGCCAAATCTTCGTCAATGTACAGTCGTCCTTCATTCCGCAGGGCGGGACCAAAAATGTAGCGCTCTTCAGTCTTCGTTGCTTTGTTGAGGATGTGCGAACCATCCGCCCGCGACAGGAGAGAAGTGCAGGGACAGGGTAGGTCGAAATCCACAAGAGGTGCTTCGGCTCTGATATCTCAATTCTCGAGCTTGCTTTTGCTTGCTGGTCGGGTACGAAAAAAAGATGTCCACCAGGATCACCCAAAATCATGCGCACAAGGACACTCTATGCCACATCGTCGATAAATTCTGTAATCCGCCATGTACAATCTGTCCTCCAAGCTCAGGTGGATTTAGCATGCGGGGGAGGGAGCACAAAGGTATATCCACTCGATTTTCTGGCCCATCAATGAACCCATCATGAACTCCTCAGTATTGATACGAAGTACCTTATTGGCGTCTGAGGCCTAACATGGTTGGATTGAGAATCTATCAGAGCGATATATATGCATGAGCATCTCCAAACTTAATTCGATTTCTAGGAGTCTTCACATCTGAGATCTATAGAATAAGATTGGAAGAAGGATGAAATCCAGAATCCATCAGTCGCCGGCCAGAGAGATATCACATCATGAAACGTCGATTGCGCAACCTCAGAAGACGAATCCCCAATCTCCTGACGGGTTCCATGGACTGCGAAGTTTCAGCAATGATGAGTGTTGAGTTATCCACGATGAATTGCAGACCCTTAATGCTCCAGCCTCACGAATCACCCTGCATCTTGCTGATATCTCAATCTCGATCTCAGTCTCACGAAAAGAAAGATCCATTGCACGCAGAAAGTGGACCCCCAGCCAATCTCAACGGCAAATTTGGCAGGAGGCGCAAATCCAAGGGCAAGGCTGCGGGCTGAGGGAGACGTGCAGATGAGGGAGAAGGCAATTAGGCGTTGAGATTGGAGTAACAATAGCCTGCCTGCCTGGGCCACGCCTGCGTCACTTTAGGCGGTGATAGCTGTGATAATGCCTAACTAAAAGCCCCCTCGGCCTTAAGCCAGGTCAATAGTCAAACCGTGTCACCCCACTCAATCAAAATCACCACCGTTTTAGCGGGTGTAGCCATAGACGAAGATCAAACAGCAAATCTCACCCGAAGCCTGAAGCTTCGAGTTTCATTTTAATTTTTGTTTGATTAATTGATTTGTTTTTGACTCATTTGGGATGAAATGCAATTTCAGGGCCTGGTGCTTGGGAATAGATATAAACATGTTGTTCCTCGTGCCTCCGAGAGAAGCCTGGGTTTTATCTATTGACCCATCCCAGCCTACACAGCGTCTGGTGTCCTCCAAATCATGCCGAATGGACCTCTCAAGAGATCACGACATCGATGGATGAAACACCACCTATATGGGTTGGGCATATCATTCTCACGCCCATTCGACGATCGAAACAAACAGGAAGGGCACCTAGGATTATTATGTCACCAAACAGTCGAGAAAGACATTTGCATTGTATATCGATCGAATTGAAAGAGAAAGAGACAGATTAATTCTCCATCGCCCTCTTTTGCTGTGCACTCAATCCTGCTCGGAGTCGAACGACCAAGCACTAATACAGGTTCTTCCACCGACAACCTGGAGGAGATGTGCTTGTGTGTGTTTTGTTCCAAACTTTTATGAAGTCAAGAATTAAGGGTCCAACTTCCAACGGCTGGAAGCGATATGCGTTCCAAGCCATCCTTCCATTCACAACAGACGCATGGTTTTGGTTTGTTGTCCCCATCACATTTGATGTTTCTCTCCCTGTCTCCCGACCTTATTCGACTATACCAGACCTATAACAAAGCGGCAAGTAAATCAAAGCGAATGCTCAAGTCCCCAATATATCCCCCACCAAAGCTTTCCAGGAAAAAAACGGACGAAAAGGAGAAAGGCAAAAGATGTCGTTGCTGATACATAACCACGTTACTAGACAAGCTGTTTGGAAGCAGAGAAACCCATTTTGTTGAAATAGGTTTTTTGGGGAGAAGGTAAAGAACATAATTGAGCAGCTATCGACGCTGTTCCTCTTCGGCAGGCATCCTAAGGCCGCACACACTAACAAGAAATATTTGATATGTAACAAAAGGTAGGGCGAGATGATGATTGAGCGCCGTCCGGACAGTGCTGGGGGAAATTGAAAGACCAATATTTTCAATTTCTGTTGGGGGAAAGAAGATTTGTATAAAGTTGGTGAAAATTCTAGGGGATGCGTAAAGGTCGTTTCAAATTTGTTCCACTGAGCTGAAGAACATTCTCAGCCATGTGATTGGTGTAGTCCAGCTTGCAATGAATGGGGGTCAATGGTTCCAAACGGCGTCATGGACATTTGCTCTCTGGGAGTGTGAAATTCTGCCATGTCGTTCATCATCATGAGACTGTGCTCATCAAATGCGGGGCTAGGCATAGGCATGTTCAGGTTTTGTTTCGAGTACATTTCCCCCAGCATTAGGGTCTCATCCATCATCCCAGTATGATCATGGTGCATATTGAACATGTCGGCTGAAGCGCTCCTGTGCAGAGCCGACAGAGGTGGCGATTGATCAGCAATGACAGGATCGTGATGTGCCATATGCGAAAGAGGTGAGACAGAGGTGGGCACCATATTGGGATCTAGCATTGGAGAGGGTGAAAGGAATGGCATGTTAAACTGCTGCGGGGTTCCATACTCTGAAGCGGGCATTGGTGCATGTGCTGGGTTGGCTGGGAAGAAACCAGGGCTGGCAAATTCCGATGGTGAAGTTGCAGTCGCAGACATGGGCATTTGACGGAAATCTAGACCATATCCAGCAGATGTATCAATCTGAAGATTGGATCCAATGGCTTGAACAGGGTGTTGAGGCATAGGTTGGAACAAATTGTGGTTCTCAGGCGCCATTTGTGGCGATGGCTGTTGGAGGTGGAAGGTGGGCATGGGTCCGTGAAGCATAGAGAAATCAATAGCGATAGGTACTGATCGACTTCTTTGTCGCTTGTGTCCAGCATGCATACGGCCAGGGTGAAGATGTTGTTGGACACCACCGAACTGTTCCTGAAACATGCCAACATGCGGAGGATGAGGTCGTGCAAATTGAACCGATGGTTGGGATGCAGGTCGGACGATGCCCATGTTCGGTGAGACAGGAGCCGAAGCGGGCATAGCATGGAGATCGAAGGGACTGAATCGGTTTTGGAAGGAGTCCAGAGAGACCAATTTGGCGAGTTGTCCACTCAGCACCTTAGGATGTCCACCCAAGTGATGGGTCATAATTTGCGACGCTTGTTGGTCCTCTGTGAAGTCACCACATTGAAAGAAACCACCCGACCCAGACGAGTCCATAAAGAAATTCGGCGGCCTACTCAATTCAATGACGAGACCACCGGGTCTGGGAGGAGAGCCATTTGCATTGGGGACCGTGTCACCCGGTTCCAATTGAATGCTCTTAATGAACGCGAAGGGAAATTCGATCTTGTAGCCTGCGGAGTCGTTATTGATGTAGTAGGTAATGCAAGCCTTGTCAGGTGAGTAGAAAATGACCAAGTCCATGGCATTCTGTCCGACTCGGCGCCATGTACCAATACTCAAGGATCGACACGTGAAGTGGTGAATCACTGAACAAATACATTAGTATGGCAGATCAATGGATATTCACGCTCCACATACCAGTCTTGCCTTGGGCATTAGGGTCACCAATCAACATCCCACCGCTACCATACTGTGCCATTGGACCTTCAGGGCGTCCCATAAGTTGACGAGGGAATGGTCTTCCAGATTCCATTGCCTGCATGGCCAGCAGCTGTCTCAAGGATTCTGGAATGTTATCACAGTCGTCGCCATTCTCCAGGGTTTTCTTGGCGATCATCTTTATCTTAGCTCGTCGACGGCTAGGAGAACGTTAGTTCAGACCCTGCAATACCATCGAGATTCAGATCTTACCTGTTCTGAAACCAAATTTGTACCGAGCGTTCGGTCATGTTGATCTCTGAAGCGATGCGCTCGCGAGTAGCAGCAGTTGGTGTGGGATTCTTGTTGAACTCGGTTTCCAAGGTCACTAGCTGATCTTGTGTAGCCCTTTGTCTCTTTTGATTCTTTTGTTGTTGTGTGAGGGTGCTCTTTCGTGGAGGACGGCGAGCGGAGGAAGGATTCTGACCCGAGCTACCGGGTGTACCCTCGGTTGGCAATGGGGATGGCGTCGACTCGGGGTCCAGGTCGAAGTCAATATCGGCTGGGTCTGAGGAGTCCATCATGCCTAATTGTTCCATCTTGACAGGAGTTTCCATGGCTCAAGACAATTCTAGGTTGATTTCGCTTGGCTTCGATTGCAAGGAGTGGAGTGCACGTAGGCGATATTTGGTTTGGGGCTTTGGGTAGTTGCGTAAGTGCGTGTCTGTGAATTTGAAGAGTCTGTTGAAAGGCCGATCCAAGCAGCTACAATCAAGAAGATCTTCGTAATGGTGAAGCCGTAGCTATGGGTTTGTAAAAGGGGTAAGGACCGGATTGGTTGAATAGAAAGCAACAAGCTTAAGGAATGTGGTCGAGGGCCTTGAAGGAGTGAAAGGCACGCTCGATGCGAGTTGTTGAAGAACAAGACGAGATAAAAGGAAACAAAGTGAGAGAGATAGAAAAGACAGGAAAATGATATGGCGACAATGAGGTTAGGAAAGAGAAAGAGGAGTCGAGGAAAGGTGTAGGGCAGGGCACGGGTAGAATAAAGGGAGACACTGCAGCCCGAACGAACCGAAGACCCAGCAAGGCCGCAAAGGCCAGCAGTAAGGAGCGGCACCAGTGCAGCACTTCAACCACTGGGCAGTGGGCACCACCAGGACGGAGTATCGCACCAAGCGGCTTCTAGCCCATCGAGCCACACAGACATCGGGGCTTTTTCATTCTGCATTGCCTGCACAGAGAGCAACCCGCAGCGATCCAGCGAGTCAATGGTGGCCAGTTGAAGCATAATGGAGCCCATGCAGAAGCGCTGGTGCAGGTACCCAGGCGGTGGGTCCAAGCCACCGAGTGCCTTCAGGAGCCTAAGGAGCCTTAGGAGGTCCCCCCCCCAGGTGGTTTCAATGGTGGCATGCCCCGTTTTTCAGGTACCGCGCCTGGATAGGGTTTGGTGCCTTTGCAGTTGGCGTCATTAGCTTGGAGAAGAACATCTTGACGCTTCTCAAGCGTGAGGCCAGTTCTCGAGCTCCACGGTCTAAACAGCTTAGGCGCTGTTATAAGTGGAGCCCGAAGGGCCCTGGTTGACCTTTTCTTGCCTCAACCATCCTAGCCTTTCACAGCAAAACACCCCCTGTCTGAACGCGCCGAACACCTCTCAAGGAGGAGCCATGTCAAAACAATCCATGTCACAACATGGATGATGGTGTCCGTCTCACTCTTTTCGCGCTAGATAGAGCCTACGAGTACGGAGCAGAGCTTGCCCGTTCCAGTGTTTTTCCGGCTTCTTTGGCAGAGTGGTCTCTGATGGGGTTTCAGCCCGGGCTAAAGTGCATGTTGTGACGAAAGAAGAAATGGGAGCCTGGTATTCAGAGTCATCCTTTTGAGACTGAGGTGCTCCGTATTGCAGACTGGCAAATAGTTGGAGTAATCTATTGCCGTCTGTGCATAACGGTAACCTTGTCTGCACGCGTCCGAGACACGAAGTCACGCTTCAATATGCAGCCGCCAACTCCCTAAGCAGGATGGGAAAGGCAGCAGTAAAGCCACAGCTCGAGCGGCCAAGACCCCAAAAACTCCGGGATATCCTTTGCAACGCAACCACGGACCAGGGGGGTCACCGGCCATGCCACGATCCGAACGAAGATCCCCCTCCTTTTCCCTTTTTCCCTCACCATCATTTGACGAGTGTCCCGTATATCATAGGCAATGCCGTTATTGTTGCAACCAGTTAGAATCTTGGAGACGAATGTCGAGAGAGGTGGTGTGTTGTAACGTCTAATCATCTTTGGTTCTTCAGTTACGATAGAACCAATGACTGGGACCAATAACATTTAACTCTTTGCAAGCCTCATCGAGGTCAGGTCCAAGGGAGAATGATTGGATGGGAGTGGCAGGACAGTTTCGCTGTCAAGTGAACATGGCAGCGGCTGTGATTTGCCACCAGGCCAGCAGAGCGGCACCTGACGAAGTCATCAGTCAGGCAATCTATAGCCATCGCTTAACCATTTTGAGGTGGTGCCCCCGTGTTTTGGACGAGTGTCTCCAAAACTTTGGAATAGGACAGCCTGATTGTCACCTGTTGCCAAATCCCCGATTATGGTGGCGCGTCCATAATTGTCACACGATGCATCGCTGACGACCCTGTACGAACAGCTATTCGAGAGGTCGGATGTTTTCTACGTTGTTGCCATAACCAGCGAGTTTCAAAGTTGCACTTATGTTGCACATGTGCAAAGAATGGTGTGTCATGGGTTAAAATCTCTAGGAAATCCAGCTCGCGTTTACCAACGCTATCCGTACAGAGTAAGGACATTTGTACCGATTGTGCATGTCGTGCATGGGTAGCGCTAACAACATGCCAACGCCAAGGTCGCCACAATCTGGCACTACGATGGATTGCATTCGCGGGATAAAAATCGAACTCGACCCAGCCTCTCTTTGTCTAGACACAAAATATGTGTATATCAAAGTATCCGTGCGCGAACGCGATGACTCTTGAAAGCATCACAATGTCGGCAGCAGCTGTGAAGTCAAGAATGATGCCTGATGCAGACTGGTGACATCTAAGCACGAGACGGTTGAATGCCAAAGCTTCGTGACCAGTGATAGGGTGAGATAGGAGAGAAAACTGACGGCGCATTGCACGGTGGATTGCGCAATAGCCGGTCAAGTTTATTTTGTGCGAGGCACGGAGTAAAAATCACTTGACTGCCCCGTCTTGAAGTCTGAATACTTATATCCTTCGAGTGTAGGTCAGTGTTCTTTTTGGTGGACGAACAAGTATTAAATCATCCTGATGCCGTACGCGTAGAGATATGCGTTGTCTGCGTACCTCTCGCCAGAAGCTTGAGGAAATGCTCAGTAACATTGAGCACTATCTGCCTGTTCCCCAGTTACAGGCCTGTCCAAGTGTGGACTTTGTTGTGCCTGTGGCCGAGTCAGTCAAGATCCTGGCCACTGGTTGTCAATCAGTCATAGGCAGGGTCATAGCCAGTAGATGTAAAAGTGGACCTGGGTAAGCTTGGTCAGGGGTTAACTCGGTGTGGCATGACCTCATCGAATTAGATGTCTCCTCCCACCGACAGATGGAAGCCCAAGTCAGGCACGACGCAGGTACCGAGTCATCGTGATAGGAAGACAAGAGACACCCTTGGCAAGACACGGTGGGGTTGGTCGACACGGGTTAGTCTCTGAAAGCCAATTCAACTTGAACTTTGACGTTAGGATTCAGGGTTCAAGGATTAGTAGAGGTTCTGGCAAGGAACTGGAGTCTGGAATGGATGAGCATGAGCATGGAAATATGGGTAGTTGCATGGTTGATATCGCCTGAAATACGGAGCAAGACGTTTAACGAAGTCGTTGAGAACAAGGTGAGCTCTGGCGGTTCATTCCAATCGCGATGTCACTTTCTTCACGACTTTTAATTCAATCTTAGATGCCTAACACGTGTCACGCGCGTGTGTCATCGACGATGCAGCCGCAATCTACCATGACACCTGCCTGCCGCTGGCAGCTGAAGCATTATCCGGACACCCATCGCCTCCCATTCCTGTCCATTATCTCTTCACTCTAAGCATCGATTCCCAACGTTCCGAAAACCATGCCTCGGAATCATGCGCAGTGCATACATACAAGCTACGCCGCGCGTTTACTGACCTCGTCAAATCTCCAGATGACGGTAGAAGTATCCGCCTCACCGCAATGCCGAGTCTGACACATTAACGACCTCCTTTCCCAAACGTCTCGCCCCATGACTCAGATGGCCAATCATTGGAACGTGATGCACATCCGCCTCAAGGTTACAGATTCTCATACTCGAAGGAACTGAAACTGCATATCATGAGGCACAACTGTATCACAATAGTGGCTGAGAGAAAAAGGCATTTGGTTTTCCCCTTCTTCCTCCGTTCTTCATTCGATACTCTGCTACGGATACTCCGTACTTGCTCTATTTTGCCCAAGTCCTTGGCGAAACTTCATTTGACCCCGTCTCTGGCACCACAATCATCGGGGCTGGATGGGGTTGGATATACGGACCAAGATGTTTCGCAAACGTGTGAGATATGAAGTCAACCCCCAATCCTATTGCTACGATCGCGTTCTTCGGCCTCAAGATCTACAACCAACAACATTTGCCTCAAACATTTCTCTCCTGAGAAAATAGCCACCTGAGAAATCCTGAAGCACGTGCACCGAGCCTCCTTTTCTGGAGCCCCAAAATCTTACCTCTTTCCCCTTTGAGAGGGCCTTGTCTCACCTCGATGGCCCACCTAAACACCTAGAAGTTGCCGATGACATGCCTAGCATCCCGCCTGTTAAGCGGGCATGGTTCGCTCGCTTGTCACCAATATATTGATAAGCTAGGTCAAGAGCCTGCTAGTTACTAGGCCGCAACCCATTTTACCTCTGCATGTACTGTACTCGGCCCATTCAAGGCGAACATGGACAAGATTGCCTACATGCACATTGCACATAGAGTTTACATCCTCTCCAGAAATAAATTTGGGCCACCCTGCATGTTGCATACAGGTACCGCAGACACTTGCGCTGCTGGTACCCGAGACACAATGCAGGTAGAACGGCATGAAAGCCAAACCGTCTCCCAGGGAAGGAAAACGAAACCCGAAGACAACAGCCCACTATCTCGTAGTCCCTGAAGTCGATGATACTAGCATTGCACAGAGAATTTGAACAAAGAATTCTCCTAGCCGGACTGCCTGGTTAGTTGAAGACCCGCAAACTCGCAACGAGCGAGCGAGCGAGCCGATATCCATATTATGGCGTACGAGGTAGAGTGATATTATTAGTTAATTCCCCAATTTTGATTCTTTGTTCTCAAGATCCATCAATTCTCCGTAGTCACTCTCATCTTCTTCCCTGGTATGTATCCATCTCGCGAGTCGTCATCTAACGTTACGAATACATAATCAGTGGAGAAAGTTCCGAAAAAAAGGAATTTTCGCAACGTGGTGTCGGAATGCGAGTTCAACTCTACGCCTCTTGGAGTAAACTATGCCATGCCTATCCGCTATCCGTACATCATAAAATGCAAGCGCATGCTCTTGATCATTCAAGTATATCTGCTATCTTGAAGCCTGCGATCGAAAAGCTCTGTTAGACCGTCTGGACTGGTTGTATCAATAAACATAAAACCAATGGCAACGGAAAGTATTGTAGGAGGAGAACTGCTAATGTGCATAATAATGGAGTATCTTTGCAGCAAATCTCTGGGCGTGAAGGCCGAGCGAGCCCAAATCGATGCTTGTAATTATATTCCACGACGTTCAATTCTCTTTCTCCTTAGCTTGCACCCTGCAGCCAACTTTTGTTGTATCCGGATTACAACAACTAGTTACATCCATAGATACTCAGATGGCCTCATGCATTATTGTACTCAAGGATAATTTCAGTCTAGTTAGTAGTAGCTATGTAGATGTAGCTCCGTCCATTGTATGCTCGGTGTTGTTCCGAGCCCACCCACCCACCTCTCGGACGGCTTTCCTCTTGCATGCACGCATCGTCTCCTCCACCTGTAATATGAATATATCGATCTGGAGATCGGCATGTAGGCTTTCATTTGTGACTATTCTCGGACGTGTCGATAAGAGAGTTGAGGTAAAACCCGTGGTGAGCGGTAGCTCGGCGGACGAGGTTGTTCTATTTGGTACCAAAAGGGCAGTCGAATATTATCCTGAGGATTCGGATATTTATATTCAGAAATTTTGACAATGTCCAGCTACAAGTAAATTTTGACAAGTTGAGTCGCACGCCCCCTCTTCATGAGACGCTTATATCATTACTCAAATCTTCATCCCAGTTGTTAGTCAAAAAAGAATCATTCATGATTCAACATGTAAATTCATAAGGGATCTTTTAATGGCAGGCATGCATCTCATTGCGTCGTTTGTCGTGTGTGGGTATCTTCTAAATGGCTACCTAAATATATAGATATGCGTGTATGTACTGAATGAATATCGAGTACCGCAGGGAAGGTACATGCATCTACTCTCCCAGTATATCATTTCCGTTCATCGTAATTCGGGTCCTTTCCGGACTGCTCCAAAACCTTTGCTGAAGAGTTCTGCAACATCGACAGACTTCCTGGGCACTTGTCCCATCTCCGTTCCATCCTCAACGGCATTGCGATGGCCAGCCTTGTTGTCTTTCTCGGCCGCTGCACCAGTTGTGGTACTTCCTCCAGCTGAGAAGTGCCTCTTGAGCCAAGGCTTTCGGTGTTCCTCGGTATTCCTTGGCTTCTCGAGAAGCTGTTGGACATGTGCTTCTCTTTCGATCTGTGCTGCGGTTTCCTGCTCCAGTTCGATACTGGATTTTTTGGTTCCCCGGTCCCATCCTTGTTGAAGGAGATCCGCGGATGCTTCTTCGAATCGTTTGCGCACCTCCTGGTCTTTCTCGAGCCTTTGGAATATATCCACATCTGAGGGGAAAATTGTAGTTTTGATGGCTTTGATAGAGAATTCCAGAACGCACACCGCCAGAACGATAAGTAGAAGGGCAATCCACCATAGCAGATTGCGTCCGAAGCGGTCTAGAAGAGCTCGGTTGACGTTGTATATTGGATTCTTGTCTGCGGGATAGAGGACAGATAGGAGGAGATTCCATAACCACCATCCACCCACAGATAAGAATATAGCGATGGCAGCCATTATCGACTTGTTGTGAAGCTCAAGAAACTGGAGCTTGATTGAGATGATGATGACACACGCACTATATGCTAGCACCCCATAAGCAAATAGTGATTGGTCTCTCGTGAAGATAGCTTCTCCGTAAACTGCCCAGAGGATAAAGTAGACCACCTGAGCTTCAACTGCGCCAAGGACTGCCCAGTAGAAGTACAACTTGAAATTGAAGCCGCGGTTCTTTTGACCAATATTGTAGAGCTCAGGCACTGCGAGCAGAGTGGCGGGTAAAAGATCCTTCTCAAAGACGCCCATGAAAATGACCGGCAAGGATGTGAACAAAGTGTTGAACATGGATAGACTCCAAGGCTCATACAAGCTTGTTCCGGTATATCCATTCCATCGTTGGTAAAGTGCCTGAACAGTGTAGAAAATCATTTCTTTCCAAAATGTTCCCAACGTGTACTTGCAAATACGAACATAGTTCCACCGACCGTGAACCAAAAGCAGCTTCAACAAGAAGCGGAATTGTGCTATTGAGTAATCCGAGGTACGGGCAGCTTGAAGACCTTCTTTACCAGCAATACCAATACCAAGATGGGCTTCTTGTATCATGGCAATGTCGTTAGCGCCATCTCCGATGGCAAGAGTCACCGATCCCTTGACTTTTGTCCGTATAGTCTTGACTAAGGACGCCTTCTGGCTGGGAGATGCTCTGCAACAGATGACAGAGTCTGCCCGAATTGCGATGTCTGTAAATAGAGCTCGTGATGCTGCGTCTGCATCAATGATAGTCAAGGTTTGGCCATCAATGACCAAAACAGAATGAGCGGTTTCACTGTCTTTCATCGTCGAGTAAGCCTTGGCCATTCTTACATGAAGATCTCCAAGTTCATGATCAAGTACTATGACAGTAGAGTAGTCTTTGATCAGGCGGCAAGAGTGTCCAATGTTGATCGCAGTCTCACGCTTGTCTCCAGTGAGCATCCACATCTTGATACCCGCGCGACGGAAGCGGTCAATTGCATCAGGTACCCCCTTTTGTAATTTATCTTCAATGGCAGTAGCTCCAAGTAACTCAAGTTTGGTCTCAATCATCTCACCTGCTCGCTCCAACTTGTCTTGTCGATCAACAATGCTAGTTGCAGCGGCGGCATAGATAGCCTTCCAAGTTGTATACTCATCTTCGGTCAAATATCGATAGCCGTACAAAAGAGTACGGAGACCTTCTGTGGCAAAGTCGTCAATATGTTGGAAGCAGCGCTCAAATACAGTATTGTCGTTCACAACAAGGCCTTCATCGACAAGATCCTCCAGATACTCGCCTTGAAAGGATGCGCGAGGACTTGCTTGAAATGATGAACGAACGGCGTTGTTCTCTGACATGCGTGGAGAAGTGAGATGGAGAGACGGTCTAGGTGAATAGAATTGAGAACTTCGGCGGCGGTTTGAAGGCGAACCAACATCTGCTTCTCGGTCTCGAAGCCAGTGGTCAATGGTTTCACGTGTTGACATAGTCTTATCAATGCTACTAGTGCTTTGACGTCCCGCCGCAGTCTCAAATGTGTGCAAGGAGCTAGCTTGACTCATTTGCGTGCTTCTTCGACGGAGGGCGTGTCGTGCATCCACACTTCTCCTCTGACTCGCTCGTTTCTCAACGTCTTGCACATTTGACGCTGCCAGATCTGCCAGTCGCAACAATTTTCTCAAGGTGGAATCGGCACCTTTGCAAAAGAGGCAAATGCGGCCATCAGGCACTCGCACGATGATTGACATTCGTTTTCGTAGGCTAGAAAACTCAATCACGTCGAGGACCTCGTAGCTTTCTTGTACAGCGTCGCCATTGCTACCAGAAATTGTTTTGACAGTCACTGTATTGGACTGCCGGTCCACCACGATGTATCCCATATCTTGGGCAGCAGTAACAAGTGCAAGCTCATCGGGAGATGCAGCTTGATATGCGATCGAGCCATCTTTGCCATGCTCTGGAATGCAAGTATGACAAATTGCCAATGAAAGAAGGAAGAACTTGGCTTTCCGCGCAAAAACAGTCTGTGGTCGGTGCTGAAGATAGCTCAAGAGTTTTTCGGTTTTGGGTATATCAGCATCAGCATGTACCTCGCCAGGTACATTCGGTTGAATGTTTTCAGGCTTCTCGGATTGCTCAAAGGAACCTGAAACATCCGATTTGCGTGAGAGTCCAGGGCTTGACACCTTCAATTTCCGTGGAGCAGATTCCTTGCCCTTTGCACGCTTTTTATGGATCAATTTCGCATTCCCAACATCTTCTTCGGCCTCTCTCTGGAGATCAACGTCATGAAGCCAAGCAGTACCAGCTATACTCATCTTTCGAAATTTCATCGAGTTGTTGGTGAGTGTACCAGTCTTGTCTGAAAAGATATAACTGACTTGTCCAAGTTCTTCATTGATGGTCGAGGTGTGCGGCTCCATTGGAGTATCCGAATCCGAATCATACATGTCGATATCGTTCATCAAGAGCATTTGAGCGACCTTGACAATCTCGAGCGAGACATACAAGCTCAGTGGGAGCATGGTGTTGAGCATAATGATGAAAGAGGTTAGAACATGACCAATGGGAACAGAGGCCGATTGCAGGTACCATGCATCGGGCTCGGTCCTTGGGCGCCAAATAACATAACCGATAGTTAATATGATGGCCATGAAAAACACAAGAGCAGCAACCACAATGACAACCCGGTTGACTTTACCTTGCAGTGCGGGTGCCTTGACTCGAGGGTTTTTATTCGCGTTCATACGAATCTTACATTCTTCACCTGAGTAAATGACGAGGCCGACAGCTTTTGGTGTGTTACGGAGGACGCTGCCCCTGTAGAGGATTTCCGAGTTGGTCAGTGGAAGCGTTCGGCCGCTTACATGCACTCTTCCATCAAATTTGTACAAATCAAGATTTGGGTCTTCGACAACAAAGATGTTGCTACAATTGGCAATGGAGTTTGGGTCTTGACAGAGCTCACTTATGTCCGGAAGTGGCTTTTTCGACTTCAAATTCGTCTCACCGTCCAATCCTTTAGTTTCAACGTAGGCGGTATCGGTCGGCTCGTCAGCATGAAGAAGAATTAAATCAGCAGGCACACCAGAGTCACGCTCCAGGAGCACAACATCACCAACTCTGACTTCTCGCCAGTGTTTTTCGTGCCATTCGACGGTATCAGCACCGTCGTCTCCAGTTTCACGGAGCTTCAAAACCTTGGTTAATCGTTCGTTTTCTTCCTTATCGAGGCGATGACGTCTAATGTCATCGTATCCCTCTTTGGCCATTGAGATTGTGACGAAAATCAACAAGGGTACAATGGTTGTAAAGGTGCCAGTGGTACTTAGGCCGGGGATCATCTGCAAGATTGAAATGCACAGAAAGTAGAAGTTGGCCAATTTGCCAAACTGAGCGACTAACTGGCGAGGTACAAAGTTCCAAAGAGTGTAACGGCAGGAAATGATCAAGTTGTTGATATATGGTTTCCCCGTCCGGTCATCGATGGGTCCGTCACCAGGTAGAATGTTGACCTTGACACTCCTGCCGTCAACGCTATGTGGAAGAGCATTAGATCGAAGGATCTTGTCATGAATGTCGCGATAAGTTTTTGACAGTCTTTGCTTCAAAGTTTTTCGTGAATTCTGCTTAGAGAGCCAACGCCGGTAGAGTGGTAGCTCGAGGCCCGGATCTGAAAGCCTTGTCCCTTTCAGGGAGCCTGATTCTGTCACCACTGCCGCCTCCCCGGTCCTGCCTTTCCCCAGCGCATTCTCATCAATCGAAGCTTGCTCGATCCCCATCCTTTCTTTGGGCGCGCCCATTTCGTAGATGCCTCCTTTATCTGGATCTTGTTTCTGAATATTATGAAAGAAGAGCGATCTCCTGAGGGAGTAACCCCGATTGCGAGCTTGATTTGGAGATTTTTGCGTGCTAGACCTTAACCCTGAACTATTTGTCCCAGTCTGCGGGGGAATGTCGAGATTCGTTCCCGGCATTTCTCTCGAGAAACGAACTCTGCCAGGGTCACCTTGCGACTGGGCGTCCATCGCAAATATTGTAGGGTTGTCCATCTCATTGCTTGTCATCACTCTCTGTGAGTCCTGCTCAGTCGAGTGAGGTTGCGATCCAGTCACGCTCGGTGGCTTGGAGGGGTCTAAGGCCATCTTTGGCCAGTTGAGAAGTAGTTGAGGACGGGTGGAAGCTTTGGATAGTTCATCTCATCATCGAGTCTCTGCGCTGTGGGATGCTAACCGCATTGCAGTCGTGTCCGTTGAATATCGCCCAGGCTAATTGATCTGAGGACATGAGAAGACTCGCTCAGACACAAAGTGAATTGGTCTACACATGAGGATTGGAAACAAGACGAGACGAAGCGCCGTGAGAAACGCATGGCATGGATTTCAGTTTGACATTAGCATTAGCATTGGCACTGGTATTGGCAGTGGCAGTGCATCTTGAATCTTGGAAGTGAAGATCGCGACCTGCAGGGCTACTGGGGATTGCCGGACACGAACTGCAATTCGGATACAGGCATGGAGGGGGTTGGCAGGGGCAGTAATTGGCCAACATTGGCACCTAAAACTTTGGTTGAGCGCCCCTGGATGCTTCACTGAGTTGTGGCTGTCGGGGACTTCCTACACCCTCGGCCCCAAACAGAAGCCTGGGGGATTCAGGGATAGCAGCTCCCGCTTCAGGCCCTTTAGGCTCTGACAATGGGGGGGAATTTACCAGGTGGAGGGGTGCCTTCCTCCGAAAGCCACGCCCATCAAAGTGGAAGGTTACCCGGTCACGGTGGCCTTTAGTGTTCAATTGGCCAATGACAAAACACGCTAAGCAAGAGCTGAGTCACCGAATGACGTCCGCCGCAATTCGGGCTGCTATCTGCCCTCAATTCTTTTTTTGACAATTCCAGATGCCACATTGAGCGACAAGTTCTAGAAATCGCATCAGCACTGTACTGCCAGTGTGGGTGATTAAAAGGCATGAGACCAGAGCGTAGACAAGGCATTATATACATCACCTCTTTCCGCCCTCTGACTTGCAGGACAGCCTAGACACAACTTGAACCACCGCCACCACCCTTACCCTCATCATGCCTGCCATTCCCCCATCGCGGCTTGTTGCCTTGCAGTCCAATGCAGACAATATTCGCAACATTTGCATTCTTGCTCATGTCGATCATGGCAAAACCTCTCTTACTGACTCCCTCATTGCCACGAATGGGATAATCTCACCCAAAATGGCAGGCAAGATCCGTTACCTGGACTCCAGACCCGACGAACAGACTCGCGGTATTACAATGGAAAGCAGTGCCATCAGTCTATACTTCAGTATGATGCGGAGGCAGCAAGATATCGCAGAACCAAAGAAAGAGGAGTATCTGATAAATCTGATAGACAGTCCTGGTCACATTGACTTCTCGTCAGAAGTCAGTACTGCATCACGACTTTGTGACGCTGCCATTGTTCTCGTCGATGCAGTGGAAGGTGTATGTTCTCAGACAGTCACCGTACTACGGCAGGTGTGGGTCGAGAAACTGAAACCTTTACTAGTCATCAATAAAATAGACAGACTAATCACTGAACTCAAAATGACTCCTGCTGAGGCGTATTTGCATCTTGAGAGAGTACTCGAGGGTGTCAACGCTGTTATTGGGGGGTTCTTTCAAGGTGAGCGCATGGAAGAAGATCTTCAATGGCGAGAAAAGCTCGATCAGAGGAAACAAGCCCGGGAGCAGCAGAAGCAGGAAGCCCTGAGTGACACCACTTCTGAAGCTGATGTGGAACAACAATATGAAGAGCGTGATGATGAAGATTTATATTTTGCCCCAGAAAAGAACAACGTTATCTTTGCAAGTGCAATTGACGGGTGGGCATTGACCGTCCGGCAATTCGCTGCCATCTATGAGAAGAAGCTGGGCATCAAGCGTTCTATCCTCGAGAAAGTCCTTTGGGGTGACTTCTATCTGGACCCAAAAACCAAGAAAGTCCTCGGTCAAAAGCATCTGAAAGGAAGAAATCTGAAGCCAATCTTCGTTCAACTGGTGTTGGAACCTATATGGCAAGCATATGATGCCACGGTTGGCATCAATGGCAGTCGTGGAGATCCAGCTTTGTTAGAGAAAATCACAAAATCTCTCTCCATTAGTCTTCCAGCACACATCGCTCGATCACGAGATACCAAGGCTGTCCTACAGGCTCTCTTCTCGTCATGGCTTCCCCTGTCAACCGCGCTCCTGGTTTCCGTTATCGAATATCTCCCTAGTCCGCCAATCGCTCAGGCTACTCGCTTGCCAGAGATGATTGACGAGGTGGTTGGGACCAAAAGTGTGGACCAGACTCTCAAAGATTCAATGGTTCATTTCAAGACTGATGCAACTGCGCCAGTGGTGGCGTATGTTAGCAAAATGGTTGCCATCCCAGAGAGCGAACTCCCCTCCAAACGGAGGAAATTAGGCACAGCTCTAACTGCGGATGAAGCGCGCGAATTGGCCCGCAAAAAGAGAGCAGAAATCGCAAAAGCTCAGGCGGAAGCCAATGGAGAAACGGACGTCGGACAGATCACAAATGGTCTCAACTCGACGAGAATAGGAGAAGAGGTCGATGAGATCCTGACACCAGAACAGCCAGAAGACCCCGAACACCTAATTGGGTTTGCCAGATTATATTCTGGAACTCTTTCCGTGGGCGATGAGCTTTACGTACTGCCACCTAAATTCAATCCTGCATTTCCTCATGCATCACCCGAGCCACGAAAAGTCCCCATCACCGCATTATATCTTCTGATGGGCCGGAGCCTGGAACCCTTGGAGAAAGTACCTGCTGGAGTGGTCTTCGGTATTGAAGGATTGGAAGGGCATATTCTTAAAACAGGCACGTTATGCTCTCAACTTGAAGGTAGTATTAACTTGGCAGGGGTTGCATCTTTCAGTCAACCAATTGTTCGAGTTGCGCTTGAGCCCACTAACCCTATGGATCTTAACAAGATGATCAAGGGCTTGAAACTCCTGGAGCAGAGCGATCCATGCGCAGTTTATGAACAGATGGAAAGTGGTGAGCACGTCATTCTTACTGCCGGAGAGCTTCATTTGGAAAGATGTCTGAAAGATCTCCGAGAACGCTTCGCGAAATGCGATATTCAACCCGGCGAGCCTATTGTGCCGTATCGAGAGACCATAGTCAAGGCAGAAGAGATGGAACCTCCCAAGCATAAAGATTTGCCTAGAGGAGCAGCTATAGCTGTCACAGCATCTAAGGTTGTCTCTGTCAAACTTCGAGTTCGGCCTTTACCGGAGAATATTACAGAGTTCCTCATAAAGAATGGAGCGTCAATCCGGAGGCTCTATGCAGAGAAGCAAGCGCAAGAAGATGGAATCAAGAATGCAGAGGATGTCGACGAGGATGGCGCCATTGATCTGGGTTATGATGCAGGACATGAACGGAGCAATCTCTCACTACAAGAATTCCGACAACAGCTACAGAAAGCATTTGACGAGGTGGAAGAGGACAAGGAAGAATGGCAAAAAGTCGTCTCCAAGATTTGTGCCTTTGGTCCCAGACGCATCGGGCCAAATCTATTTATTGATGCAACTGAGAGAAACACATGCAAACGCTTCCTCCTGGAGCAGAACGAGATCAAACACAACCACGACAGCGAAGCGCAGAACAACGAATCTGACTCTTCTCCAACATACGATTTCTCAGACACAATAGCATACGCCTTCCAGCTGTCGACCTCCCAAGGCCCATTGTGCCGTGAACCGACACAAGGCATTGCTGTGTTCCTAGAAGAGATCACATACCACGACGAATCCAATGGCGAATCCTCAACAACAACCGTGGAATCAGGTCGACTCACAGGCGAACTCATCACCTCAGTACGCGAGACCATCCGGTCTGCATTCCTCGACTGGTCTCCACGCATCCTGCTCGCAATGTACAGCTGCACGATCCAAGCAACACCGGAAGTGCTGGGACGGGTGTACTCGGTACTCACGCGACGTCGCGGCTCGATCCTCTCGGAAGCCCTGCTGGAAGGAACCCCTTACTTCACGATCGAAGCAACCCTGCCAGTCGCCGAGTCGTTCGGCTTCAGCGAGGAGATCCGCAAGCGTACTTCCGGGCTCGCGCAGCCGATGCTCAAATTCGTCGGGTTCCAGATGCTCGACGACGTCGATCCCTTCTGGGTGCCGAGGAGCGAAGAGGAACTCGAGGATTTGGGCGTGCATGGTGAGCGGGAGAACGTTGCCAAGAAATATGTCGATTTGGTGAGGGTCCGGAAGGGTCTGCTGGTCAAAGGTTATCGTGGCGGACGGGATGCGGAGAAACAGAAGACTCTGAAGACGAATTAGGGAAGGGATTCTTTTTTTTTGAACAACGGTCAGATAGATACGATTTCTGGCATTGGCACGCGATGCCATCATGAATGGAATGAATGGAATGCAATTTTCATAAGTGGGAATGACATGCAAGATTAGATTTACTTGTCGGCCAGCGAATGCTACCACAGCACAGCATAGCACCGCATTGCACTGCATACTATATCAAATTTATTATCGGCGTTTTTCCAGTCGTAACAACGTGCATTCTGCCCCAGGCAGACCTCGTTACTAGTAGTTAATCATGGACTTCCGAGCTGCTCATTCCCCTCCGCCCACAGAGGAAGAACGATAAAACGAAACGCACGCCCGCGATATCTCGCTGTCGAAAAAGTCGTTCGTTCATTACGGTGGGCACTCTCGGATCTTCTCTTCGTGACTGGATCCCATCATCCCTGCAATTCATACCGCATCTGATGCGGCATCTCAACAGGCATACTGGCTGAGCCCCTCCCGCCTCCGTTCCCACCAGCCCCCAAACTCTGCCCATAGTAGTCTCTCCCACCACCGCCACCTCCTGCCAACTGCTGCTGCTGCTGCGGGGGAATTGGACGCGCCCTCTCCCGCGACACGATCCTCTGAATGGGTCCTCTGCGCCGCCTTCGCTCGCCAGGCAAAGAGCCGTACGCGAGATCTCGGTCGTCGCTGGACGAGTCAGACCCAGAAGAATACGAGTCTGAGCCGGACGAGGAGAACGAGCCGCGTGCGTGTCCGTGTCCACGGTGGCTTTCCTGCCGCAATCGTGACGGCGGCGGCTGCAGGCTTGCGCTCCGGTTGCGCGAGCTGGGGATGTTCAGGAGTCCCGCGGGCATGCTGTCGCTGCGTGGCATTTCGGGCGGGAGCATGTCCAATTGCCATTTTCCGGTCTTCATGTCGAAGTGCATCGTGGGGCGATGTGCGAGGTTTCCTGGGCCGGGAGGCGGCTGTTGTTGTGGTGGTGGTGGGGGTGCCTGCTGTTGTTGATGCGGGTTTGGTGGGAAATCACTCGCCAGATACATCGGCCTGTTCGGCGGTTGGTTCTGTGGTCCATTGTTGGCGTTGGGATGTGGCCAAGTCTGCGGATGGGGAAGTCCTTGGGGTGGTGGATTTGGTGGTCTCTGTTGCTGATGCTGGATGGGCATTTGATTCATCCATGGTCCCCCAGGTCCCGGCGGGAATGGTCCGCCTCCGCCTCCACCTCCACCAGGACGAGGCTGGAATGTCTGCTGTGGCGGAGCACTATTCGGCCTCAGTGGCGCCATGATCGGGAGTGCGAGCGTTTCTGGTCGAGGTGGCCGGGGTCGATTATCCGAGTCGCGACGATGATGTGAGTGTGAATGAGATTGTGAGTCGTGACGATGACGGCGTCGACGTCGGTCCTCGCTGCTGCGTGGCTTTTCGTCATCTTTGTGTAGCTCGTGGAGAACATAGCCCGCAGCTACGAGTTCTAGTCCTCCGAAGATGACCATTATTGAGGTGTGATTGTTCCCTGTTGGTTGTCTGCTATGCCGGGATGGGTCGGATAGTTAGGGCTCTCACGATGTGCTTGTGATGTTTCGAGGCCGGAAATTGTACGATAAAAGAATCCAGAAGAAAATGTGTGCAAGAGATGTCAAAGAGATGACGACGACCTCAGCCTTGACTTATTCATCGTGGAGTAGGTTCAAGGGATCTAAAGTTAGTTTCAGCTGGGTCACGTTACCTTTTGTTTCTCATTGCTTTCCTGGTGGCTGGCGGCTGAACCGGCATGTGAGCGAATAGAAGACCAGGGGTTTGACCGGGTATCGGATGCGCTTTCTGCATTGGCATCCGACCATTGTCGTCATTCTTCCCTCGGCATTCATCAGCTAAGCCTCGCCTCGGTTTAGAATGGGACTTTCGTAGAGAGTAGATGGGTATAAACGTTTGTATCTCCGCCAGTCATACATATGGAGGATTGCTTACTCTCCGCTTAAACGTTTGTCGTGGCAGAGAGGAGAACTTGGCATCATTATCCATGTCGGAATTCTCGGTGCCACGGTAGCTGTTCACGAATGCAAGAGTTCGGTCTGGAATCGGGATTGTGTCGAATGTTCATGAATTAGAAATATGTAACGGATGCATCGCTAAGCATCTCTGGGTTATTCAAAAATTAAACAAAAAGTACTGATACAACGCATGTTGCAGCAGCAAGTAATACCGGCCATGGTTGTACTGTCAACCCAACACTCCCGTTCGAATCGCCCTTCGAACTGTCACTCGAATTAGTATTAGAATTACCACTCGATTGGTTTGAGTTGTCGTCGTCTGAGTTGTGTGTTGATGTATTGTTCGAAGAAGAGGTATTGTTGGATGATTTCGAGATAGGTCGATTATGATAAGCACGGATGATGTCGCTGGCTTGCTCTGCTAGGCCATATGTTGAAGCCATCAGATGTGCCGAGAAGGAGATAGGAGGAACGCTGGCGTCGGCAACACGGACATTGGCCAGACCATAAACGCGCAGTTCTGCATCAACCACTCCACCTTGTTCAAGGGGAAGCATGGCGCAAGTTGAAGAAGGATGAAATTCGGTGAATACTGAGCCTCGGAGGAACTCATCCCATTCATCATCGGTCTGGACATCCTTGCCAGGCCAGATTTCCTCGGAAAGACTGGCACTCAATGGACCTGAGGTTCCAATGCGGCGGACGAGTTTGAGGCCTTCGCGGAGAGTTTGTACGTCTGTATCAATATTAGTATATGGTATCATCTGAACACGAGTGGAAAAAATTAAACATACCGGCAGGGTGTACCAGATAGTTGGGGTCGATCACTGGGTAATCCACAGGGTTGGACGAATTGATGTAGATGCGACCAAAGCTGTAAGGATGTTGAAGAGCAGCCCCAATATTGACTGTACCATTATTATTATTTCCAATTAGAAGTTCGACAAGGCCGAGAGGGCTGGTGAAGATTTTATCGACCGTGGTGGTGTAAATCGCCTCATTACCGGCAATAACGCCTGAATCTGTGGTCATAAGAGATGTGAACTGGTCCACTTGTCCTTTGATGTTGGAGTGAAGACCATCGGCCCCATTGCCGAATAAAACACTTGCATTGACATAGGCAACAGCGGAATTGATATATGAGAGGAATGCTGGGTCGTACTAGTGGTTTGTTAAAATAAATCACACAAATGGATGACCGAGAATTGACTCACTGTTTCTGTAGTGTTTGAATCATAGATTGAACCAGCAGTGGCTTGATCGGTGCTGAATTGGAGATTTGCGCTCTGCTTCGGTCAGAAATGCTTTCTGCATGTGCATGCGAGGAGAGCTTACCAAATGGTCCTGCAGATGTTGGCCAACACCAGGAAGTTCAGAGACGAGCTTGACTCCAGCACTGGCCAACACATCTTTGGGGCCGACACCGCTGTAGAGAAGAACAGCAGGGCTGCCAATAGTGCCACCAGCTAGAATGACCTCCTTTTTCACCGTGACGATCCTTTTGGTGGCCCCATTGTCTCGTGTGTATTCCACCGCATTTGCGCTCAAGTTGCCCTTGGGAGAACTCGAATTGAAGAGAACGCGTGTGACATGAGCGTTGGCGAGGACAGCATAATTCGGACGAGGTGGAAGAGGGTCAAGATAACCCGATCGACTGTAAGAGCGGGTCCAGTTGGCAGGATTGATGGCAGAATTTGCAACATAGGATCCCCAATTTTGACCACCATAAGTATCATCCGAATTGGCCACACCTTGGCTTTCTGTCGCTTCAAGCCACTGCTTGACAAGAGGGAATGTACTGGGAGTTGATTAGCCGGATAGGCGACAGGTTGAGATGAAATTGACATACTAGCCAGGATATGAATTGTGAATGGGACCTGTGGTTCCGTGGCTCGAAGCGTCCCAAGTAATCCCAGCCTCTTGAGCTATAGCAGCCGTGGGTGGAGTGAAGGTTTCGCTCTTCTTCATGGCGGCAAAGAACGAATCCCAAGACCAGTTGTCGGCACCGTCCATGTCACCGAGCATCTCTTGCCATGCATTGACCTCAATCTCACCTGGTCGGTTCATATATAACCCATTGATGGCTGAGCTGCCTGTGAAGAATGATGCATCAGTATCCCTCTGGTCTATCCACATGTCAGAATGGAGATATACCTCCAAGCACCTTCCCTCGGGGCCATGGCAATTCACTGTTGTTGGCATGGGCTTGTGGAGTAGTATTAAAATTCCAGTTTAATGGTGTTGGCCATAACGATTCGAAATATGAATATGCCGGAGTATCTGTTAACATGTCAGCGATGCGACACAGCGTGATTTGGTGAGAAAAGCAATTCGCACCTATCCGTTTTCGATACTCGTCCCCGTTGCTACCGGCCTCAAGAACAAGAACAGTATGGTTCTTGTCCTCTGATAGACGAGCACCCAACACGAGACCAGCCAGGCCACCCCCGACAACAACAAAGTCGTATGAGTCGTCAACCTCATCGACAATGTTGCGTGTCCGCAGCACATGCGGCATAGACGACTCATCGGCAACTGGGACGGCGAGTGCCACTGCTGCGCCCAAGGCCAGCGCAGCGAAGATGTCGTGCCTCATAGTGTCGTCGAATGTGAGGATATTGGTACAATACTGGAGAAGTGTTGAGCAGAGATGCAGGATACGAGTATGTTAAAGGGCCATTCATTTTTGGTTGACACCTTTGACAGGCGAGCTACGCGCTACCGGATAAACCAGGCTCAAGGACGGAGCCATCCATTTCTGGAACCTGGGGCTTTGACAGACATGAGCAACACGAGATAGACGGCGAGATTGTGCTTGACGCGTTGGTGGCCTGTTGATTCGGTTGACGAAAATTGATCGCTGGCTAGTAAAATTGCCTTTGACGGTTTGGGGTCCACACATCTTATCGCTAGCGAGGTGTAAATCATGGTCACCTCAACCACTGGGACTGTGGATAGCAGGTTGAAGATCCACTTGTGGGTGATCGATAACTACCAGGTACCTCGTACTCTGTCGAAAGATCATCTTGTCCGCCAGGTTTCTATGGAATGGTACGACTCCACTGTCAACGTTGAAAAATCTGTAGATCTAATTTTTATTCATGCGCAACGAGAACGCTCAGTACCTTGTAAAAGATAGGGTCCTTTCAAAAGTATGCAGGGAAAGTGGTGTGTTCGGTCGCATTTCCCCTGAAACTAGCGTTGCCTTGTTTGGCGGTCGAGCACGTGCAAGGCCACGAATCCTCCATTGATAAACCGGAAAAGTCGTTCTGTTGACGCCTAGCCGCCGCCTTCCCTCCACTTGATAAAGCTTGTCTGGTCTCCCCTGCTTCAACTCCCATTCTAAAACTTGACAGGCACCTTCTTCCGCTGAGTCAATGGCCTCTTTCTTCATGGGTCATGGCCGCAAGTGGACTCGAGGCAATGGCTAGCGATCAATCGTCTCCCCCCAAGTCCTACGAAGTACTGGTACCAACCATCGGATTGCAAAAATGACGATGGTTGCTTCCCCAACTTCAGCGCCGTTGATTCGAAACGGCCAAGTGGTCGATTTTCTATGGGCTACTCGGCAAAAAGTCACAGAATTCAACAGTGCAGGCTGGGCATCCCTTCAATCACACGATCTTTCTTGAACTTGCTTAGCCCAGTGTTCACACACCAAAGCATTTCCGCCAGATCATCTCCACCAGTAGTATTTGGTACGGATGTCCCATGATCCGTGCTGGACCGGGACTTTACACAGACAGACTGAACTAGTCTGCCGGATGTCCGACCTGCATGAAGAGTTGACTGGTGCATGAACGAACCACTCTTAAAATGGCATTTCGATATAAACAAACCGACCATTATCACCCCGTGTTCGAATATGGCCTCGAAAAGGTATGACGACGATGGGGTCGGAACTCCGTCCTTCTGGGTGAGCAAGAAGGATCATTAGACTTATCTAGTCCGCCTCGTGCTCGCTGCCAGGGTACAGATATCCCCATAATTGCTCGATAGCAGCGATCAAGCCGTGCTGACTATTCATCGATGATACGACTGTTGATTGCCATATCCATACTTTCCAACGTCTAGCATTTTCCAATCCTCGCAATTTGCATCGCCGAGCATTCAATGCGCATGCGCAACCATTCAAGTGGCGCCGAGGCTCCGAGTAAAATCATTGTTTTTCTCCCAATCTGATCGGGTCTATTGATTGGCCAGGAAAACATTTAGCGAGAAACCCGTTTTGTGGATCTTGTACCAGGCCCATGTCTCAGTTTGGTTTGACCAACAACCTTGGGCTGCTGCCCTTCGCTTCGCCTAAACATCGGCCATTACTGGAGAAGACCAAAGTTCTCGACATCTCGATCATCGCGGTCTGGAATGCCATCTCTCCACGAACAATACCCAGTATGATATATTCGGCCCATTCGTCCCCATCTCAACGATAAAAGGCCCCAGAAGGAGCAAACAAATCCTTCATATCCAATTGTGCCCACCAGGCTGTGATGATCTTCCCCTCATACCACCTGACAAGGCTCGGGCACGCAGTGTTTGAGAATCACCTCCTACTCCATCGTTAGCCCAACTGGCAATTATGGTCAAACAATGGTAAAATCATTCTTCACGCGGAGCGTGGATTCAGTAAGTGAGACATCTCGGCTATCGAGTAACCTCATGGGAAATGGAAGGCCAGATGGAACGTTCAATCACTCCTTATAAGATCGATGCCACTCACAAGCTGCCTCGAAAACATCACGCCTCACGGTTCTCATATCTCATATCATCGCTTGTGCTGGTCACTGCTTCGGGACTTTTTCCTTCCGTTCGCTTTCATTCGTCCTTGACATTCCTTTCGTTCGCGCAGGTCGCTTCTTATCTAGTCTTTCGTTTGAGCGTTTGAGATATCAAATATGCATTTTAACGGTATCAACATTCTGAGCTTTGCTCTCTTGGCAGCCACATTTGGGCCCGGATCGGGTAAGCACGACAGAATGCTTCCGTGGAAGATGACCCCTAACAAAAGATCTCTAAGCTGCACCAACAACACCAGTCGCCAAACGTCAAGCCGCCTGCTTCCTGGTCGGGAGCGAAATCCTCCCAGCCGAGACTGCGGACGTCGCCGCCGTCATCCAAGGGGGCATCACGTGCGGCACGGCGAAGACCATCGGCAACGTGCCGGACGTCTCCAGCGGCGGCGTCTCGTTCTCATCCATCAACTTCGCCACCTCGTCGTCCACACCCTTGAAATTCGCACTCGACACCTTCGCCACCGCCAACCCGCTGGCGTCGACGAACCTCGCAACCTTCCAGACGGACTTGAATTTATACTTGGCCACCGAGGCAGGGATCCGCAGCGAAGGTGGGAATCTCGCGATCAAAGTGCCCAAGTTCTTCCTCGCGTTCCAGGTCGCACGCATCAAGACCGCGCAGGGCATTGCTATCACGGATCCTGGACAGACCGTCGAGCATCTGTTGGAGAAAGTCACCAAGAACGCGGCGGGCGAAAGTAAAGCCCTGCTTGATCAGGTCGTCGCTCTGTCGACACAGCTCCGGTAGTAGGAGCTGGGCCATTGGGACTTATCAAATCAAATCGCGATGCGCATGATACTTCAATCTGTTCCTTTCTTCGTTTGCTTGTCTCTCTCACTTCCGCTCTCCTTTCGCCCAGGCTGCCTCTAGTCCAAAGTCCAGTCTGATTCCTAGTTTTCAAGGCAAACCCCTAATGCTACGTAAATTCCCATGTCAGAACTTGTTTTTTGGGGGTTTAGCTGCCTGGAAGCGCAAGACCATCGTGTACCACTCACATGTCCCGCACAGCGTACAGCGTCCCAGCTGCAACGGCGGTGTATTCTTTTAGCTCATCAACCCGGTACCCCAAGTGGTGAGTTCCAGTCATTTATCAGTCGCGTACGGAGGTTGCCACCATTCGCAATGATATAAAAGCTTGCCATGCCCTGTTCGCGAGTAGGTACATGGCGCTGATGCAACGACAATTCATCCTAGAATTTACGAATCGTAGAATCAACGAGCCTACATCCCCTGCTTTTCCATACATGGAGTACTAGGCTACCAGATAGCGATTGTTCAGTTGCGATCATGGATGTATGGCTTGGGCTACATTGCTCACCAGGGACAGCCGTGGGGACCAAATAAAGAAGAACAAGAATACATAAATGCAAGTTTGTCTTGGTCAATGAAAGTATGCTTCAATTTGAGCTAGCTATGTATTAACCAGTTCGATTCCCGGCAACCGCCGCTCCTTTTGCTATGTCTTTTCCTGCCATGGTTGTTATGTCAATCCTCCTGCCACAAGTCGCCTTCCGTGAGGCGCTTCGTCCAAGAGGTGGGAAATAATGACTGTCTATACAAAACTTGGGTGGACTTGGATTTTGATCTGCAGCGTTTGTGTAAGCAATGTAGTCACCTAATAGTAAGGTGCTTGGTGCGTGTTCATTTACTTGCTGAGTTTGTGAACCGCGCCCCTGGAAATTGTTTCTCTAATGCTCTTTGACGCTCGGCCTCATCAGCAGCACGTATCAACTCCTGCTTGAAAAGGATTCGATTCATGGCTTCATGAATGCCATTCATCTCGCATGGTACTTTCCATCCCGGCTTTCCGAGCACTGGATCATTTGGCCACGGTCTGACGGGTCCTCGATCTGGTATGATACCAGCCCGGACCAAGGCATCGCATATTGGAGTTTCAGATTCGGTGGACTGTGAAGCTTTTTGTTTGTTCCTGAGAGGAGATGGACTGAATGCACTTGCTGGAGTATAGGGGCCATCACAGCCTGGTGTGTCAAAAAGTCTCGACGCTGGGGTTCCTGTTGTTTGGCTAATGGGGCTATCCGGTATGGCTTCGGGGACTGAAGGATGACTGTGGCAAAGAATGGAAGATCTGCGATATTTTCTGCGTTTACCTGGATTTTGGCTTTTACCAGGCATGGCGTCAAGGTGTATCGGATTTGGAAACAAAGTGGACTGCAACCCAACAAGTTGTTGTATGCTTGAATTCCACGCGGCGCAGTATGATTCCACTGGCCAAGATAGAACATCAAGCTGAGTATGTAGTAAAGAGTGGTCAAAGAAGTAGTTGTCCATTCGAACGAGAGATGTGCGCAAGGTTTATGCAAACAAAGTCGCCGAGGAAGTGATGACTAGATTATGCGTTGATTATTGTGAATAGGGAACTGATGCACGCAAAAGATGTGGTGAAACAGCTGAAGAGGCGTGACGAAGCAGTCAGCATGCGTTACGATGGTAGAAGTTGTCCCCGGATCGTTTGTTTTCCAAACAAAAACTGGTGGCACTTGCTTCTTGCACCTCGCGGGAAGCTGCGAGCTGGAGACGAAGGAGGAAGGGCAGGCTGTGAATGGTAAGGGGCATCCTTCGTAGCTGCCCGAGGTAAAAAGATCCTGCAGATCCATCGGTCCATTTGATCAAGAGTGGTATTTGCAAGCGGTCACATCGCTGCCAGGTGATTGTATGTAGATATATGTGTCACAGATCCCGGCAAGTCGTGCCTCAAGGGCTAGTAATACAGTAACAGGCCAGCGACATACCTGATTGAAATTGACCCATGAAATTTACAGTCTTCCCAACTTCCACCTTGCAATTCTTGACTGTACATCCTCCCAAGGTATTGGCTTTGTAGATCTGCCGGTGGCAGGTTCTCCTTCCTGGATAACAACTGTTGGGGCACCAGTACCATGGCCTTTATTGTCCACTTTGCCAGTGAAGATTTGTTTGGCGACTCTTCTGAGATCCGCCACAGTCAATGCATCAATCTTGTCGCACATTTCCTTGACACCCACTTTTCGGCCATGGACCTGGACTTGCCGACCGAGATCCTCCAGCTCGACTAGTCGGGATTCGAGATTCATCAACAGACTGAACCGGAGTTGATTCTTGGCTCTATTGACTTCTGCTACTTGTAGACTTGCAAAGCCTGAATCCAATGTCAAAGCTTGTAGTTCGCGACAGATGACATCGACCATATGGCCGACTCTACCTGGTTCACAAGCAGCGGCCACCCCAATGAGACCACTATCAGTGTAGCTATGGTTGAAAGCCACGCAGTTTTCCACCCATCCATGTTGATTGAGAACATTTGTGTATAGCCTCGAGTACATACCCTTGCCAGGCCCGCCGGCCGAGAAAGAGCCACCGCCACCTAATAATGTTTGAAGCGTTGCTTGGGCGTATATATCCTCCGAGGAGATTGGGAGTGCTTCGAACCCAATATGAACATGTGACAGTGGTATTGAAAGGTTATTTTGAGGAAGCGGGAGGGTTGGGAGGGCCAGATAACCACCAGTGTAATGTGAAGGCTGTGTGAGTAAAGAAGCAGGCGATGGCTGTAAAAGAGAGGGATCTAGTGGAGAGACAGTGGCTTGATGAGGAGCAGAGGTGGAAAAACTGGTCAAGCCCTTCCAAAATGATTTAGTGGGTGGAGATTGTGGTTGAGAAGAAGGGATTTGTAAATTTGATGGAGAGGATGAATTGACATTCGTTGTCGACTTGGTGGGTTGTGATTCAGGCTTGGACTTTTCCATGTCGGCAAAGAACTTTTCGGTCATACGAACAGCTGCGTCGTGTTCCACTCCGGCAAAAGCCACCACCATACGTTCAGGACGGTAGAACTGACTTCTGTATTTTTCAATCAAATTGCGAGTGATAAGAGGGAGCCGTTCCTTGGGACACAACAACGGATGGCCCAGAGTGTTGTCCCTGTAAGCCGCCATGTGCATCAGTTCGGGAATGATAAGATCCGGCTTTGACCAAATCTCTTGAATTTCATAATCTGCAGTTTCCAATTGTTGTTGTACTTCTTCTTCAGTGATGAGAGGGTTGCAAATGGTATCGGCCAGAAGGCCTAGGGTATTTGCGACGGAAGAATTAAACGTCGCAGACTGGTACATCAGGGCTTCTCTTGATGAGGCGCATTGTATGTTTCCACCCAAGGTTTCAAGGGAGTTTACCATATCATCGGCGGATCTCGTTTTGGTTGATTTGAAGGCTAGGCGATCGACAATGTGACTGACACCACGCAAGGAATCATCTTCATATCGTGATCCGGCGTCAATATACACCCCAACCCCGGAGAAGGGGCCAGGAAGGGATTCGGTAGCAACCCGGAGTCCATTTGGAAGCTTCGTGATACGGTCTAACTCTGCGGGATCCTGTGGTCGATAGAGTCATTAGATCGAGGTAATGTAGGGGCCAACTAGCATATTGACAAGGACGAGACTTACCTTTTGCCTGGGATCTCTCACCGCGGTGGCATAACGTCTAACAAGTGGTGTTGATTGCTTCCCAGCCAGCCTGGCATTATGCAGGGCCCTGACAGCTGCAGTGCGCATGCTGGTGACAATGGAGATGAGGAGTTGGTTGGAAGATGATGAAATGGAATAACGGCCGTCGGTGTTGAAAGTTGAGGTTTTTGGAGCCCGGCACGTACAAGTCACGTGGTAAGCTTATGTAATGAGTACATTAGCCACTAGGTTCACTAATCCAGCAGGTAGCAGCTTGGCACGGTGCTAAGTATGGAGGTACACCAGACACGTGACCAGAACATTAGATATATGAAAGTGATAAAAACGACAACTGGTAATCGATGTAAGCAGTCTGCTCATTGAAAAAAAGTTCTTGCTCGGCAAACTAAGACTACGATCGAAGAGCCCCCAAGAGTGAAAGTTGAAAGCGTTAAGGCGCAGGGACAGCCATCAACTCGTCTCGTCAACCCCGGCCAAGGCGATCTTGTTATGCCCGATGACATCGATGGCTCACAGGTACCAACTCGATCCAGACAAGCAACCAACGAAGAGAGTTACGAGTTCGCACGAGCAGCACTCGAGATTACGGTTTAAAGCGATGGCATGTCTCGAATTTGAGAGTTGCCTTTGATTTCTGATCCTCAAAGATTCCACAATCTTGCCTGTCAAATATATACAGAGAATGATCAAGAACTCGTGGCCGACATACACCTGGACCGCATCTCTCGGGCCCCCTTCCTGCGCCTAAACCACCGTCGTCTTCGCCTAACCCGCCCCTAAAAGTCACAGCCGTCTCGGGCCCTTTTGCACCAGCCGGCAGCCTAAAGAACATTATTCGGAGCCCTCGTGGGTGCCTCGCTGAGGATTCGGTACCCAGATCTGACCAAAACCTCAGCAATAATACCTGCAGCCTGAAGCCACCAACACACCCGTACCAAACTCTCAAAGTCAGGCCCTTCAACAACCATCAAACCTACAACCCTGACCCTCGCTCAAGTTATTCGGTCATCGGTCATCGGTCACCTCTCAGCCTTCGAACCTCAAACCTCACTCTCCTCCATCCCAAGGCCGCATCCACTTGCGCATTCACGGCCACATCTGAATCCCATGATCTCCCCGCCTGCCCCTGTCACCTCCCCAGCAGGTGCAGCCAATTCGAGTCTCGACCGAACGCCCTCCACTCGCCGCCGAGGACTGTCATATCTGCGTGTCTTGTCTCATAGTCGTTCAGGAAACACCAGTCCTAACGAACCATCCCGTTCTCCCAGACATTACTTCCAGAGATCTCTCAGTTACAACAACGACCAACGACCCAGTCCGCCGCCCGCTCCTGCCGTAAATCTTACTTCTACCGGGAGACGAAGAAGTCACTCCCGACCTAACGAACCCACCAGTCCTCTTGCCTTTCCCTCCGACTCTGCCGCACCTGGCCCTTCTTCACCTCCACTACCAGCAGGTCGAACATCAGATCCTACCCTGACGACGAGCTCCAGTGATCATAACGAACACGAAGACATGGCTCGACATCGAACTTCTACCTTCCGGAGAAACACCACCAGTCACCAGCAGGTAGCTGCTGGGGACACCAACAGTGAGGGAGCATCCCGACCGTCGGCTCAGCGTTCTCAGTCTGCAAGAAATACAAACGCCTCGAGCACCAAGGATGCCGACGAGCCCAAAACGTCCCTGCCTACCATTCGTTTTCACCCCCACCAAGAGATAAGGAATGGGAGACCCTCATTGACGTTCTCTCCTGTCTCGCGCACATTACCGAGTGAGGTTTCCATCATACGAGTCGGTCGCTACTCGGAACGTGAGGGTGTCCCCAGCGCCAATCCCACCGCACCTTCCGATGCCCCTGTTGGTTTCAAGTCCAAGGTCGTCAGTCGCAAACATTGTGAGTTTTGCTTTGTCGATGGCCAGTGGCAGATCAAGGATGTCGCCAGTTCTTCCGGTACATTTCTCAATCATATCAGGCTGAGCCAACCTAATACCGAGTCTCGGCTTTTCCCTATCAAGGATGGTGACATCGTCCAGCTTGGAATTGATTTCCGCGGTGGTGAGGAGATGATCTTTCGATGTGTCAAGATCAGAATCGAGTGCAATCGTGCATGGCAGAAGAAACCAAACAACTTCAAGTATGTCTTCTTTCTCCCCAACACCCATGATCTGATCAGGAAACTAATTTGGTCGCAGTAAAACCCGTCACCAGCAGTTACAGAGTCTTGCCAAAGACCAGCCATCGGCTGATGCGAATAGTGGGGAATGTTCAATCTGCTTAGGATCTGTTCTGGTATGTGTTCTTCAACAGTTTTGACCTTTGTAAACTAATCGGCAGCACAGCCCTGTCAAGCACTGTTTGTTGCCCCTTGTGCACATGTCTGGCATTATAAATGTATTCGACCTCTTCTAGAAGGCAAGAACAGCACTTACCCGCAATTTCAATGTCCAAATTGTCGTGCGTATTCCGACCTCGCAGCTGATGTCGATCTTGCTCAATCCGATCTTGACGAGTGGATGGAAGGCACAGAGGACAGCCCAGCTGCAGAAGCCGAGACCAATAACGCCGCCAACACCGATTCCTTGACTGCCAATGGTGCACTGACAAATGGGCATATTACCGGACAGTCTGATACCAATGTGCATCAGCCGCAACGACCATTTGCGACCACACCTTTTCCACACCTACCTGCACCAGTGACCCCACAGGTCACCGCTCCGAAAGAGACCAGCGACCCTGCGGCTTCTCTACGAGGTGGCGGCTTACTTGCCCGAAGACAGGCTTCGAATGCTACTTCTCCAGAAGTACGGTCTATGAATGGGAACATAGACATGCCCGATCAGCCTGATGAGGATGACATGCATGCGCATCTAGAGAACCAACGAACACGAACCCAAACCCCGGATATTGAGCAAGCAGCTGCCTCCGGCGAAGGTCCACTCACTCCAAGAAATAATGCCGGTCCTTTCGTCTTTGATGGAAGTGCGGGCAGATCTGATGCAATGCAACTACAGGTTCCTGGAATTCCGGAGGTTACTGGAGGTAATGAACGTTCTCAATCATGATTCATGACATGTCGAATGAAGAGCAAATGCAGGACCAGAAATTGGGGATCTGTCAGAGCTGGTTTCGTCTGAGCAGAGGGTGGGATCTTGTTGAGAGCAAAAGCATCATTTTGAGCGTTCGGTTTTGTTGAGCATTTTTTGTTGCCTTGTCTTGTACAGAGCAGCATCCACCGCCTAATTCTACGGTTTTCGAACCATCATTAGCTGATGTTTCCCATAATTCCACCAGTCCACAACCAAATTTCGCTCCTGTTCAAGGCGTGCACTCATGCTTGTGTCGTACAGCTCTCATTAGCCGATCCAGTCGATATTATACAAGATCCCACTCGAATGCAAAGTCTGTTGTCCAATGCAGGCAGACATCGATATGCCTCATATCCTGGGGTGATGCAGATTTCGTGAGCTGTGCACTCATGGAACTGTGCTCCACTAAGCATGAGGAGAATTCTTTGATGTACGGGCACAATAAAACCTAAACGGCGACTCTTGCTCTTGAGGCTGCGTCCCCGATATACAAGCTAGCAATGAAACTTGTAATCACCCTTGAAAGCCAAAGAACCTTACCGTTGGGGAAAAAGGAGTAAGAAGAAATTCGGATGTTCTAGACTTGCCGAATTGTGCATATATATCCATCCCCACATCACAGACCGGGCACGCGTTTTGCTGTCTCCGCATCGCAGCCTTGCCGATCCCCGAAATCCCAGAGCCTTGCGTGGGGAAAGTGTGCTTGATTCTACAGCTTGCCCAAGAAAAAGCATCCCACTCATTGTTCCAATCTTACAGTTATTCTTGCAGATATGTACCGGTACCTAGGGAGTAAAGATCACCTTGACTCTATCTCATGCCCAATGGGACACTTCTACACCTCTCCAAAGTATGTCATACATACCGGGGGCTGGTCCCACCCCTCGGTCACTAAGTTGACCCCAAGGCTGTGCAAAGCCCTGGCATGCTGCTCAGATGCACAACTTGCAAGGGCACATGTCTGCAGCAGTTTCGGAGCTTCAGAATCTACTGCCGCATCTCTCAATCCGGCTTGACTCGGAGTAAGATCTATGGCCGTGATTTGAGTATCTCCAAGCCGTATCTCGATCGGGCAAAAATAAGATGGCGATATCACCTATTTCTTTGAGGGTCTAACTCCATTGGCTCATTAAGCAATCGTCCTGTATTGAGAGAAAACTTTTCGCGATAACGCATGCGAATTGTCCAGATACTACGTCTACAGGGTAGGACAGATACTGAGATCGAGGAACACTGACGTCGAGTCTTGCATCGAGTCTTGCTGTTGTTTGGGCACTACGACGCACTGGTCTGGGACTGCTTCTTGGACCTTATGAGCACTGCCACTACTGTTGAACGTCTGTCAAGCGATGGGAGACTTGATGCCAGACGCTCCTTGATGGAAGTGTCCAAGCACGGCTTGGATGCATCTCGGAGTTTCGAGGTGTCGTCGCATTTACGTCCAAGAAATCCACGGGATTTTTTATTCTTCCTGGCGACACTGCCGGGCCCGCCATTCTCAGCTGACGAAACTAGAAAAGACTGGGTGGACCCGCAGAGATCAAAGGTGCAGACTGCACTGAAAGAATTAGATTGATATTCAAAGGTGCGCACGCTGAACATGTTTGTCTGTGTAGTTAGAGTTTCGTGTAACTCCCAACCTACCCCAACTTTTGTGCCACAGGATAAATTGGGGAGTGGAGGACATTCCCCCAGCCCCACATTCTGGCCTGGCTACTTTTTATTTGGAGACAAGGCTGTGAGTCAACCTTGAGTTAGGTGCCATATTTCGTATCTCTCTACCTCGTCCCTCTGGCAACTAACTAATGTGCAGCACTGAAGATCCCCGCTGAAATCCAAAAGGACCAATCGACGATTTCGCGGCTTACGGATAAGCGAATGGATGCATAAAACTTGATTAGCCCGCACTCTTCTCCCTTACTTCAACGATTTTGAGCTGCTTCCGTTCCGTTCGACAAGTTGTAGCCCCAGTATAAACCCTTTTGCCCAATACAAACTGCTCTTTCCGTCGCTTCCCCATTTGTGGACTCCAGGGGTATGCTCAAATTGCACCCCCAAACCCCAAGTTCGAAGATCCTGGGCCGCTCTCTGCGATGCTACTTCAAGCCTTGTAGCTAGCTCCCTACCCCAGATTACCACGTTAATAATTGGGGCCCGAGGCCACCGACTTTTGGTAGATAACAAGCTAGCGTCTCCAATGTGTTGAGCATATGGGAAGCTGTGTGCGCGTCTGCTATAAAACTATTCATCCCCTACACGGAAGCAGCTGATCTTAGGCGACTTCTAGCTTGCACCTTCGTTCTTCATTCGCGACAACCATGGCATTTGGAATCCTTGAGCCCAAGACTACAAGTCATGTACCAGGAACGGTGCTTCTGGACCAGCAGGCTGCTGGCTCAGAGGTCCAGACCGGCCGCTTGAAGCATGCTGCTGGGAAAAACTCACATATCATCCTCGCACCGCAGCCATCCGAGGACCCAAATGATCCGTTGAATTGGTCGTGGTGGAAGAAACACATCATCCTCGCGGTCATTTTTTTCGGAACCATCGTTCACGGCGTTGTCCCCGTAAGTCTGAGTCTAGACATACACATCAATTTCCAAGTTAACATAGGACAAACAGGGCCCAATTCTCAATGCTGGTATCCTAGCAATCTCCGCTGACCTTAAACGCACTCCTACCGAGGTTGCCAAGCTAGGTGGCTATCTACTCCTTACGACAGGCGCTGTAGGTCCATTCGCCTCTTCCATCGGCCGCAAATATGGCAAACGACCCGCCTATGTGTTCTCAAGTATCATTGGAACCATTGGCATCATCGTTTCCGAGGTCGCTTCAGATTACAACACGCTCCTTGCAGGCCGCATCCTTCAAGGGGTTGCAGTTGCCGCTTATGAATCTCTCGCTGTAGCATCCATCGGTGACCTGTTCTTTGTCCACGAAAGAGGTCCGAGGGTGGCGATGATAATGTTCCTGTTGGGCGCAGTGTCCAACGGTATCTCGATCATTGCAGGCGTCATCACAGCCAATCTTGGGTGGAACTATAATTTCCATGTCTATGTTCCGTTCGCCGCACTTCAAACTTTGATGGTCATCTTCTACTGCCCAGAGACCATGTATCGACGCAAAGCCATCTACGAAATCGATACACTCGGGTCAGAAGAAAATCTCGAGAAGCTCGCTAGCATCGAAGCCCGAGCCGCTCGACATGTCGAGAATCGCGACGAGCAGTCGGCCACTGATGATCCGGAAAAGCATGCGCACGTCGAAAGCCAGGCCGCATCGAACGAATCCAGCATCAACGCGGTCCAAACGGATAACCTCCACCGCACCACGACGACAGATTCCGTGATCCCTGCACCGAAGACTTACTGGCAAGAGCTTGCACTCTACAATGGATCATTCGTGGACGACTCGATCATCAAGATGACCCTCGCATGCCTGGCCATCCTCTTAAACCTGGGTGCCCTCTACCAAATCATCATGACCGGTCTCATCATCGCCTGGTACGTCGTCATCGCCATCATCTCCGGCGTCATCTTCGCCTCGCCACCGTATCTCCTGAGCTCTGCCTCGGTAGGCTACCTCTCCGCAGGCCCATTGATCGGTGGACTGCTCGGCTCCGTCGTGTCCTTCTTGGCCTCCGGCCCGCTCACCCGCACCCTCACACGACGCAACAAGGGTGTCTACGAGCCTGAATTCTGCCTTCTCGCGGTCGGCCCGGGCGCCGTCATCATGGTCGCAGGTCTCGTCGGCTGGGGCTATGCAGTCCATAACTTCGCCAACGTCTATGTCATCTGCTTTATCTGGGGTCTATTGCTCTTCGGGATTATAATCACCGCCACCTTTGCAACGCAGTGGTCTCTCGACGCTTATCGACAGCACAGCACGGAACTGTTCGTCATGAACATGGTTTTCAAGAACTTCTTCTACTACGGGTAAGTCTCCATGTTTCGTTCCATGCTATGTGATCATATTGTTCGCCTGGCTAACTCGCAACCTAGATTGACGAACTACATCATCAACTGGTACTTTTTGCACGGCACGATCCACATGGGCGGAATCATGGCCGGCATCACCGCTGCGTCGTGTCTGCTTGCTATCCCCATGTACATCTGGGGCAAGCGCTACCGCAACTACTGGCATCATCACAATCTCATCACGAAGTTGAGATTGGAGACTGACCATTCAGGCGCCGAATAAATGGTAACGTGTTCCCTGCTGGTTCGTTGGTATCCCGTATGTAAGGATTCTTGGTAGACTGGAAGGATCGTATGGCTCTCTTGGGATAGAGTTGTCATAGGACCGGATAACCGAAGTGAATGGAATCTTCCGACACTATTGTTGTTCCCTTGACAGTAACATGATTTAGATGCTACTAGTTAGCTACAAATCTACTGTGCAAACACTGAAGTCAACGTTAACAAAAAGTAATGGCTTGAATTCTTGCCCAGGTGCAGTCGAGAAGTGATCTTAAGCAGACTATCTGCCCACATATCGGCGCAACTGCCCTACACAAAACAGCAACTTAGTTGGATACCGATGCAATCACCCTTAATCTGCTGTCTACACCTAAATATCATCAAAATATGGATTTCGGTGCGGATTCACACCTTTTCCTAGTAACTTCGAGGCATCCCCTCATTCTTTCCGTGAGAGCAAATCTCTGAAAACCGTCTCCAACTTCTCGGCGCTATCAGCCTCCCACTGCTGAGACCTCCACGCGACAAAATAGTCCGGTCTGGCAAGCACACAGCCTGACTCCTCAACACCTCGAATCTTCGACCAATCCAGATACTGGTCCTCCCATTCCTGTCGGAAACCGATCGAATGCACGCTGATAGGCACACCGAGCTTCTCCGAGACCTTCCGTGCTGCGTCTCTCCAGCCTTGCCCTCCTATACCCGTGAACAATGCAAATTGTCCCTTGCCAGCGAGGTCGAGCGTCGAGATTGGCTTTTCGGGAATTGTGCGCGTGAGCCAGACATGCGGTAATCGCGCACCGGGGTAGGTGGTGGGATGGTAGTATTCGAGCGAGTCGGTGGCGAAGGTCGGCGACGCGCCCTGGTCGGATTTGAACACGGCGGACGAGGTGTAGCGCTGGTTCATCTCAATACCGAGACCGTGCTCCTCGCGGTTGATGCGTCGTAGTCCCTCGGCGAGCTCCTGCCGGCGGGCTCTTCCGGCCTCGGAGTCTTCCTTCAGCACGTTGAAGCTTTTCATCCGCTTCTCGATCGTCGGTTCCATGTTGCCGAGGATTTGCCATATTTTGGCATGGTTGCGGAGTGATGCATTTGCCCTGATTGCGGTGAGTAGGATTAGTCTGCGTAGATGAGAGGAAAATGGTACTTACTGCGTGACAACGTCAAGCCCGACTGGTTGGCGTTCCGCGTTATAGCTGCTTAAGAGCTCTTTTCCAGCGTATCCTACAGTGGAAAGAGATCTTCCGTCAGTTCTCCCGTTTCATTACTATGTGCAACTTTTGGGCCGCGTCTCACCTTTATCAACGTATGCCACTTTCCACGCCAGGTTGTGAGCATCCTGAATGCAGGTATTGGATCCCAATCCGTGATTAGGAGGATGTCGATGCACAGCATCACCGAGTGCAAAGACGTCGCCTCTTGAGTATTCCTCGGCCGCGGTTTCATTGATGTTCCAGTACGAGATGCCCTTGATCTTGAAGTCGACCGAGTCATCCCCGATTAATTCCCGAACTCGATCGACATAATCAGATTCTTGCCAGATCTTCTTCTCAGCATTTGGCGATTGGAAGACAATACACAACCACTCGTGCCACGGTTTCACCATTCGAAAGCATCCAATCCAAGAGTGTTCCGAGGTCGCTTTGTCCGGAGTCAAGACCCAGTGTAGATTACCCATACGATTCTCCATGAGATGTGACATGTCAGCTTCCAGCAAAATATTGGTCGCACGACCCTGACCAGGACGTATAATCATGGGCAAACCAAGTTGCTGGACAATCGGACTCCGTGCTCCATCACATCCGAACAGATATTTTGAGCGGACTGTATACGTTTGATTCGTGACCTTGTCGAATAATGTCGTTGTGACTCCGCCTTCAGGTTCCTGCTTAAAGGACACAAATTTCGTATCCCACCGGACTTTGAATCCGTTTAGTGTCGCGTACCTTATGAGTAAGGGTTCGAGTAGTGTCTGTGGAAGGTCCAGTGGCTCCGAAGGACTTGCCAGCTCGTAGTCGCCCTGATACGATGATGATCAGCTCACTCACTTCCTAAAAGCCTTTGAGCGCTTTGAGGCGTGCCCTCAAGTCGGGAAACCCACCTTTCGTTTCGGATCATTGCCCCAAGAGTAAATACGTGCGTACTCCTCCCCAGCCATGCTATTCGACCAGCGAGTATGGACCATCGTATCGCCTTGTGTACCTATTGTGTAGCACTCTTTGTCGACACCGATGTCACGCAGACAATCTGCTGGGAGTTAATCGATGATCGAAAGCCACAAGCAGTGAGTTATGGCTTTGGAAAGTATTGAACTTGCCTAACGCTGCCATGTTGGTGATGTGCGCTCGCGGTGTATCTGCATTCCCCGGATCCTGGCTCACAATCAGGCCCGTTAACCCTACAAAAGCAACATCGTCAGTCAAAATTGCTAGAATTGGTTGTTCTTCCTCGTACCATGTTGCGCCAAAAAGCATGCAAGCGATCCGCCAGCAGGCCCGGTTCCGACAATCAAGTAATCTGCCTTGATCTCGTATGTTGGCTCATCGCTGTGGAAACCGTTTGTGATCCCATTGTGTGTCATCGTTGCTCGTTAATTTCCCTGAAGATCAGCTCGAAATAAGATCAAGCAAAGTTCATACATCTAAAGGTTAGACTATTGCTAGAGGAATATATCCTTTACTGACTGCCTTGTTCCGAAGCTTTTCAGGCCGCGGTAGTGGCTGACCGGTTCCTTACGTGATGATCGCATAACTGGCAGAGATAGTATATTTCAACCGTGGACGATTGCCACCCCCATGAAGTTTGAATATGCCGGTGTGGAGAACGTAGAAAGCACTGAGACTGCCACCTCCTCAGCTGGGGTTCCGGATTGGCACTATGGGGGTGGGAACTCTCCGATGAACGATTCCGATTGGGTTCTGGAACAAGTCTTTGAGATTCTGAGGACTCTCGTGCTCTTGTCCAGCGTACTTGAGCAATCGGCCAAATAATAAGGACTATTATGATCAATCTATAAGTATCTCAGTATGGCTGTTCCATGCTATTTGTCTTCCTAAAGTTGCGATGTAGCGGTAGCAACATGAAGATAAGGAGAATAAACGTGAAAAATGCTCTGCCTCACAAAATTGGCAGGATTAACCGGGTGGTCCCCGGGTTCCTTCCGCAATCCCTCAGGAACGAGGCAGATTCCCATACCCCACGGGAAGCCTCATTTTACTGACTATTCGAGCCCCTCTTGAACTTTGACCTTTTGAAAAGTCTTTCTTCAAGATATAGTTCTTAAACGACATTCATGTATCACTAGTCAGACGCTGTAGTAACTCGTTCCTGGCGATCCAGCTGCGCCAACGCTTGCCAAAGATCCACAAGGGGATAATCAGGGCGCAGGTGAAAAGTGTGATACTGCCAAACACCACAAAAACATTGAGTATGCCAGATGTCATCAGCCATGGCGCGAGCACGTAGAACAGTCCAAAACCCAGGACGGCTCGCGCGTTGATAACGACAAAAGCCTCCTCGTTCAACTTGGGATGGCTGTCAAGGACGTACCCAAACATGCAGGTAGAGACAAACGCAAGTGAGAGACTGCAAATGCCATAAGTGAGAACGGGCCCAGCCCAATGAGTTTGGTAGTGGACAGTCAGACCGAAGCCATAGAATCCCACTGCACCAGTAAGGGCGACGACCGCCATCAGGACTAAACGAAACTCTGGCTCGTAAATTCCCTTGTTCTTCTTGGTCAAACATAAACAAAGTGCATCATTGAGTGGACCAGAAATAACTTCGCCAATGATAGAGAAGATAAGAGGTGAGAGATTGACGAGACCGACTTGTGAGATCGTGAAGTTGTATGGCGGGGCAACGAAAATGATGCCGACGACGACGGAGAAGGCAACGTACCATGTTATCATGACGCCGTATGTCAGAAAGGTTAGTCCGATGGCCGGGTACATGAAAAGGACGAAAGGGCGACTGAAAACTGTAAAAATTGATGCCTTGCTGTGACGACCGGTGAGAAGTCGCAGAGACCGCCAGTAGGACATCTTCTCTGGTACGGTAGCCGCCCTGTTCAATGGGTCGCCGTGCTGATCGTCATGTTCAAGATGCACAGCAACTGTCGATCGTAGTACGCCCTTCTCATCATCAAATCTCTCTTCGACCGAAGGTTTCAAAACCACATTATCTTTTCGTTCGTATGTCGTTTCTGGTACGCAGAAAAAGATAAGCAAGCCGGCGATCCCATAAAACACGGCAGATATCCAGAAGCACCAATTCCAACCGATGTTCGAGATTACATATCCTGAGATGATAGAACCTAGGGATATTCCAACAAACAGGCACAAATTCCAGAATGCAATTCGAGTCGCGCGCTCATGGACAAAATAAAGGTCACCGATTGTGCACTGGATGAGAATTTCGAAGGGACCACCGCCAATGCCTCCCAAGACACGGCTGGTCAGGAACATTTGATCATTTTTGGCAGTGCCTCCAATGAGCGCGCTGATGAACAGCAGAGTGATAGCGAAAAGGTACATTGGTCTTTTCCCGTAAACCTTGGCCAGGGCGTTGAGAATGAAGAGTGCAAGTCCACAGGCGAGAATCATCCATGCAGTAGCCTGAGCCAAAGCGGTGACGGAGATGTGAAGCTCATCAGCGATTTGGACGAAACCTGGTGAGAGCATAGGACCGTAGGCACCTGTTATCGCTGATGAGAGCCCGACAATCAGAAGTATCATCTCCTTTTGCCACCACGGCCACTGGATCTTCATGTTAGGCATTGAACATTCCTGTCCACACTGTTGCTTACGTTCAAAGGGTCATTAGGGTCATCGGAAGGTTGCGGTACTAAGATGACATGAGAATATCTGCCTGTGCCATGTTTGAGTTGGCTCTTATCCAAGCCAGCATATTCTCGAGGAACCTCGTTCTGATCATTCAGGAAAGCTAGACATGTCAAAGTTAGCCACTTCTTCGATACAGGGATTTCATAGACTTGCCTGTGCCAGGCACAATCTCGAGCTTATTGCATTCAAGGATACCGAAAGGCATATTGGAGTATCTGCGTCGCGATTGTCACTGAGACGCAGGAAGTTGACTTTGTTGATGATCCTGAGGACCACGGCTAGAGTCCTGGTTACCAAGATATATCTACCTCGAGAGGCGCGAACTGCTGACAGTATTTCGGGAAACATCACCGTGGGACTTCCCAACGTCTACTGGCATAAGGGTCCCACGCCCCACCATGAAAGTCTATATAGCTAAAGGACTTCCAGGCGCAGACCATCCACAGATCGGTCTAGAGCCCCGACATCCCCGACACACGCGACATAACCAGAAATTGTCCATGTTCATCTCTGACCTGGTGAAGGCGGAGAGTGCTTGGAATGTGGAGCATTGTGACCATCAGGATTATGTTGCAAATCGCAATATGCGGAACTAGCGCTGGCAGGTCAGCGACTTTGCGAGTCAACATGCGAAATTTAATGGCAGTGGCTAGGAACACTTGAATTAGCTAGACATGTAGCGGCGTCGACTCTGTGCTCACAATCTGAAGCTAGACATGGTCCCGGACTTGAGGTTAGTAGTCCCGCACATCACAAAGAATGCGTATTATGGTCGAAGCACGAATCACAGGAAATGCGAACCACGGTAGCCTAGTCATGAACTCCGAGTATCCGACTATGTTGAAGCGCGATACTTTACTACAATAGTTTCATAAAGATATTTAGTACTCAAAACTAATTACTACCTAACGGAAACGTTTACCTGAAATTTCATACTTTGCGCGTCTATTTCTTGGAGGTGAACTTATCTACATATGTGTATCATCGAAATCCATATAAACCTACCCTTTATGCTATACTCATAATGGAATGAGTAGCGGTGCTCGTTATTGTTGGTGTAGCATGTAGTCAATAAATCTGTACTAAATCACCAGTCGATTCGTGAGCGCGGTACATTCGTGCTTCGACTGGAACACAACCAATTTTATACTAAGTAGACTTGGCACATTCAGATCAGCGCATGGAGCATGGAGTTCAGAATTGCTTTCATGCCATGATACTCTTGGTCATCCGAATTCAACAATAAGACATCCTCTCTCAAACCCGATTGAATATCCATCTCCTTGCTGCTGACTCCAATCCTCCAGCGCCGAGTAAAAAGTACCCAGCCAACGTAAAGTACCAAAATAAATGGTGCGGCCAGGAACCATTGGAAAAATACTTCGGCATTCGGTTTTCCTTCGAGCGGCTGAACCGAGAATGTCAGTGTCATCGTCAACCGAACAGATTGTGGCCACTCACAAAGAGAGCCACATAGAAAGTGGCAAGAATGCAAAGAATGCTAAGAACAAGGCCGATCCAACTCCCAATGATAGTCGCCCGATACGGGAGTTGTTTGGTAGCGCGCCCTTGGACGCCCCAAGCGCGTCGAAAGCGAAGATGTGCTGCACAAATGCTTCCCCAGGTGAAGAAATTAGAGAGCCCGGCTAGAGCCAGCATCCAAGCAAAGATTGTTGACCCTTCCACAGCCTCGTTAATAAAGGCAAGAAGGCCGAAGGCGAAGCAAAGGAAAATACTCCATCTATTGGTGTCAGTACCTTAATTCGCAGTCATTCTGATCCTTAGGGAAACCAAGTTCTGAATGTCGGTGTGTATTTTGAATGGATCGTTGAACTTACATAGGGCGACCTTTCGAGTCAACTCGGCTCAGAATTTTGGGAGCCATGCCTTGCATGGCTAGAGCATGTAGTAATCTGCTTGAGCCGTAAGTCACCGAATTCGCAACAGACAGTACGGACAGCGTTATGACCGCGTTGAAAATCGATGGAAGAGCCCGGATCCCAGCTGACTTGATAGCACCGACGAACGGTGAGTATTTGGTGGCGTTGCCATGAGCGGCGAGCAAGTATGTTGAGTTAGACGGAACAATCAGCCCGACAATGAACAGCGACACCAAATATATGACCACAATTCGCCAGAACACCTGTTTACATGCCTTGGGCACCGCCTTTGCCGGGTTAGCGCACTCTGCAGCAGCGAGTCCAACCAATTCCGTGCCGGCGAAGGAAAAAGCTGCTGCAACAAAAACGGAACAGAAGCCTTTAAAACCATTGCGGAAGGCGCCGGGGTTGTGCCAGTACTTTGCACCAATGTAGCCAGTGTGCTGAGTCGGCACTCCTCCACAGTCGATGATGATTCCTAGGATGATGAATCCTACAATTGCGCAGATTTTGACAATTGCTAGGGTGAACTCAACTGTACATCAGGTCAGTGCTACTGTTGATGCCAACATGGAGATGGCTGCTTAATTCACCTTCCGCGTATCCTCTGACGCCAAAGGTCTGGATGACAGCCAGGACAACATAAAAAACTGCAATCCAAACGCCGATGTTCACATTTGCTGCTCCAGGCCAATACTGGAGCGTGATGCCGACGGCAGTAATTTCGACCGGAAGGGTGATGAGATATCCAAGGGCGTAATCCCAACCAAGAGCAAACCCCCTATCAGCGTATGAGATTGGTCAATCACTCGCACAGAAGTGAAATGTCATCTCTTCGATGCAACTCACCAAGCAGGATCCAAAAATCTCACTATATACTGAAAGTAGCCTCCTTCGACGGGAAAAATAACGGCCATTTCCCCAAGCGCTTGCATTGTGAAAAGTAAGAGGACGCCCACGAGCCCAAAGCCAAGCAACTGAGGACACCTGTTAGCATCCCACCGAGTCTTGATGCATCGTCTCAGGCGCTTCTCACCAAGCTTCCCGGCCCTCCGGTATAGAGCGCACTGCCTGAACCCACGAATAGCCCAGATCCGACTGCGCCACCTGAAATCCAGTCATTAGCCGGATCAAAGCGCACAGTTCTGAGAATCTTGCGTACACATAGCTATCATTTGCATATGCCGGCTCTGCAATACTCGAGACAGTTCTCCAGACGAAGCTTTAATTTGACCCCTCTCGACATCTTTGGCTACATAAGCACTTTCATCGACAGCCGGTGACTTGACGTTGTTATTCATCTTTTCCTGATGGCTTGGTGTGTTCCGTGTCACGATTCTGTGGCAAGCGCTGCAAGGCTCTGAGGTCGAGTTACATTAATCCTTTTGCGCCCGTCGCTGTGCAGGGAACTCGTTTTATAGACGCCATGCTCACAGGTGCTAAAGTTGATTTCGTGTCGATCTCGCCTTCAACGCCGAATCCCCACTAATTCATGCAGGGACTTCTAACTTGTCCGATTTGGGCAAACGATTCGTTAGCCTCCGACTAAGACTTATTTAGTGATTAGGAGCACAATCTCGATCGTCAAGAAGACTATCATCAAGAATTGTTGACTCCTCTTATCTAGTCGTGTATGCATGGAGCGCTGCTACCTCCCACTAGTTATTTGTTGTCATGCTCGGGAGGGGTAAGATTGTTGCCTAACCTGCCAAATTCTGCCGGAGTATTTACCGCATTTCGATGTTATCAGTCTACCACTGTTGACTTATATGGAAATCTAGTTAAGCGAATTCTATCATGCAGGCTCAAGGGTTCTCCTTCGCCGTTTTCATTGCTGTACCTGGCTAGTTTAATGCCTTTGCCGTAGATTTGTACCGGTAGAGAATTTTATTCTGCATATTATCGCGATATTTCGTATCCATAGAAGCTCTGAATATCCATTATCGTGGCTGTTCAAGTTGGTTTGCACTCTACAAAAACATGGAGTTTCCCGCCTTAGCCTAATGTTCACCAATATCTGCTACTGCCCGAAACTCATAGACTTGTTCGCTTCGTCGGTAAGGCGAAATATGCTTCGATAAATGGGATGCCGCCGCTCTAAGGTCTAATCGAAACGTGAGTGGTGTGTGAATTTGCAATCTATAGGTAGCAGCGTAATGTAGTTTAAATGAATGCAGATCTCTTCGTCAAATGATTCGCAAGTGAAATCGTCCGCAGCTCCCATCGGGATGTTGTGCCATCTCCATGTCAGCACTAGGCATAACATTAAAGCTTGCAGTCGGACGGTTGCTGATCTCATAGACTGCGGTATGGAAATGGTGCTCTGCCGATCGGGGCGAAACCTGTAATCAACACACACAGGACATAGGAAGTGCAGTATTATCACAGAACGTTGGTTGCATCTCAATGCTAAAAAAGATATTCCTAAACACATATCCTCGATCAGAGGAATCATGATGAATGAGCTCAAGATTTGTGCAATACTGAGTATTCCTGAGTGTAAGGGCTCCATATGTATATGAGGCTCCTGGCAGGAATACCTTCGCGTATGAATAGTTTGAGTGGTCTCCTGAGAGCTTGTTCTAACGAATAGATCAGGGCGTCTATGCTTACAGATAGCTTGTTACAAACAGCAGCAGCAGTTTTAGTCTAAAAGATTTGGAAGGATGGGTGAAAACCGGATCAGGGTGTGCGGACATGAAACCCCTTCTGAGTTTGATCAATTGAAGTCATCTAACAAGTATGAGCTAAGCGAGCCCAGCGTATGTAATGGGCTTTCCCGGTGCCTTGAATAACTTGCCACTCTTCCACACATGGGTGATGTTCTTTGGGTCTGTGAGTACCTCGATATCCTCTAGAGGGTTCGTCGATACTGCTATAAAATCAGCCTCGTAGCCTTCCTTTAGCTGGCCTGACATCGGGGCTTGAGGTCCAAGTGTGAGAGGACCGTTGGCTGTCGCCGCTTCAATCGCTTGTAATGGAGTCATGCCTGCCTCAACCGCATGGCGCAGCTCAAGACCGTTGCGCCCGTGGCCCAACAGCGTGCCTCCTTTGCCGTTCTCTTGGTAGCTCACTCCTAAATCGGAACCAAGGGCGATTGTTACACCAGCGGTGATGGCGTTGGAATAGGCGCTCTTATGCACAGGTGCTGCTACTTGCAATTTGGCTAGAGATTTAGGGGACCATGCTTTTGCCAGCTCCAGCCCCGCCTCAATGATGGTACGGGTTGCTACCAAAATGGCTCTTTTTTGAATCATGAGGTCTATGGCCTCGTCGTCAAGATACGTTCCGTGTTCAATCGTAGCAACTCCATTTCGGAGGGCGGCCATGATGCCAGATTTTCCATGGCAATGTGCGGCCACGAGTCGCCCCGCACGGCCCGCTTCCTCGACAATAGCTTTGATCTCTTCATCTGAAAATTGTTGGTGCTCGGGGTTATCTTCCTCGCTAGCAACACCACCACTGCAACAGATCTTGATGACTTTGGCGCCCTTTCGGAGCTGCAAACGAACCGCTTTGAGACATTCCGGAACTCCGTCAGCGAGACAGAAACTACCGCCACTCGCGTTCGAATGAGTGAAATGATCGATCGGAACTCCATGTGCGTCAGCGTGACCAGCCGTTGGGCTGATGAAGGATGAAGCCGAGTAGATATGAGGCCCCACCAGTGCACCCTCGTTGATAGCTTGTGACAGCTCGATCCCGAAGCCGCATAGCTCACGACAGGACGTGAAGCCAGCATTCAGCGTTGCAGCAACGTCTCGCGCAGATCTCGCTCCAGCGAGAGATCTGGGGATTTTGTACATGTGCTCAATTGAATATACATGGTGCCCCTGAAAATGGATATGGCAATCCCACCTGGTCAAACATTACTACTTATACCTCACTCTCGTAAAGTCTCTCAACAATGCGATTGAGACTTACATTCCCGGCATCAGCACAGCAACACGCATAGTCTCACTTCTTTGATATTGTTTCGGCACGTCGTCACGGTCACCAACAAACACAATGCGGTTGTTCCGATACACAAGAACTGCATTGTGAATGGGGCTTCCCCGTCCAGGGATCAATATATCTGCTTCAATCACCTGGGAGTCAATGGACTTCAGTATTTCTCCCATATCGTTTACACAACCGAGAGACCGAGTTTCGTTGAGTATTTCGGTATGTGATTGCACTGATCTGACGTATCAAGGATTTTCCTGTGCTTAGCATAATTGAACTTTGTCGCGGCTGAGACAGGGTTATATTTGTTCATCTGGGGAATCAACATCTCGTTGCTAGCGGCTATAGCTTGTTGTGTATGTAGCACAGGAATGTGCAACATCCACACGAGCCATATCCGAAAGGTCTCAGATCGTTCTCCATTTGTGGTATAATGTTCCCATTCGACCATGGCCGCAGGCGATCTTTTCTGATTTCTCAACATTAAACCTTATCTGGTGGCAAGGTGGGATAGATAACGAGCCATTCATCGTTTTCAGCCTAGTCGCATGGAGATATCGGATCGCTTCTAACCGAGGTTTGTTGTTGAACCCTACCCTCAACCTTCCAGATGTCCCTCCGGATAGTTTAACGAAACGACAACTCTTTCTGTCGTGATCACATTATCACGATCAGTCGATAATGGTTCATGCGCTCAAGTCACCCTTCTGGTCGCCGCATCCACAGACGTAAGCGGATATCAGAGTATTTGGTACTCCTACATCTTCCCGAGATCCCACATGGTTTATGGGGGCAGGCCGTCGCGGGGTTGTTTGAGTTGCATCGGAAGAAGAATCAAAGTATGTTGCGTTGGCGTCATACTTCATTTTCTGTGGACTAATGTGCATCTAGTGCGATGGGTGTCTGACAGGCTGTTCTCAATGCCGACGCGTGGGAATTGCCTGTCCTGGGTATAGGAATCAGCTCGATCTAAGATTTCATGACCAAACTCGCACAATCAGGTCAAAGGTTCATTCAAATCGCCAAAAAAGAAAGCCCTCATCGAGTTCAGCGTTGAAAGTCTCAGCAACGCCGGAAATTGCGCCACCACCCCTACAATGCCAAAATGGCCAACAAAAGCTTAACATCATCAGCCCCATTAGTTCCATCAACATTTCCCTGGACGATGCGGCGCAGGGGATCTTCTACTCTCAGCAGGTTTGTGGCACAGTGGGCACTTTCGAATATCTGCGTAGAAGCGATGTGCTCGTCAACATGAGCGAACATGTTGCTTCTGCTATACGTGCAATTGGACTCATCAGCTTGTCCAAGGCACACTTTTCCCCTGTTGTACAAAGAGAGGCACTCAAAGCCTATAGTGTTGCTGTACGACGATTGTCCGATAAGCTCAATTCCCCATTCGCGACGGAAGATGACACTCTTTTGGTAGCACTGCTACTTGACAGATATGATGCAATCGCCGGAACGGAGACATGTGATAGTCAGCATTATGAGACGACAGCTCATCTAACCGGCGCTATTGCGATATTCAAGGCAAAGGGGCTGTTGCAATTCCAGTCGAGATTGGGAAGGCGGCTGTTCCGCCACATGGCGTCCCGCAACCTGGTCAATTCTGCGAAGGTAGGTCAAATGATATCGAGTGATATCATAGCGCTGCACACATTCATGTCACGGAATGTGAAGAAGGAGGAACGGCCCGCCTGGATCATGTCCAGTATTGTGTCTCGGATGGTTAACTTAAACGTGAAATTGAGATCCGGAAATTTTCGTGGTCCTCATGAGATTGTCGCTTGGGCTTTGCAACTGGACCAAGAACTCGAGAATCTTTTGCACAACATGCCTGAGAATTTCTCCTTTGACGTCCAATATATCGGAAAAACTGAGTTTCCGGCCTCGGGAGGACGCTGTGAGATTCACAAAGACTTTCGGATCGCCCTGATTTGGAATTTGATTCGAGCCAACAGAATCCTCCTCAATGAAATGGCATATGCGCAGACACTAGAAATGGATAGGCCAGGCTTGGATACGGAAAAAAATATTCTGGAATTTCGGTCTGTGGCAGCTCGCAGTATGGACGCCATCAACGAGATGGCGCTTGAGATTTGTGCAACAGTCCCACAACAGGCAGGATTTCTGAGGCCATGGTTCGAATCTCGCCTTGGAATGGTGTCAACACTACATACGACTACTGAAAGCTCTTCCTTAATAGACATTCATACCAGAGCGCTATCTCTAGGACCAGGAAATCCGGCGTCAAATGTGCTGCAATTCCAGGGCTCGGCATACTCACTCATTTGGCCTCTTTATGTCATTGGCCGTTGTCCAGGCACACCATTCCATGGCTTTATCCAGTGGGTCATTGAGAATCTGAAATTTATTGGCAATACATTTGGAATCTCACAATCGTTAACGTTAGCGCAATCGCTGCAAAAGAAAGATACGCTCCCCGTCTGGTCAGCATATGACTTTCTAGGAAGCTACAGTCGGCTCCCAGAAGAGAACGATTGAACACATACGGCCATCGAAATGCCTTACCTGTTAAGGCATTGGTTCTGTCATAGAATCTATGGTAATGCATAAACATCAAGAAGCAGTTCCTTTCCTTTCAGAGAGGCAGCAAAGTTGTCTTCCGGCTCCATATCGTATTCTATCATACCGGCATTAAGGCGTAGATCCAACCGTCTGACAACTTCACTGGTGATAAGCAATAGCTCAGCGTTGGCCAAGTTTTGGCCTATACAATTGCGAGGCCCTAAGCTGTATGGGGTGAACGCTTTGTCCACATCATTACCTTGGCTCTGACCAATCCAGCGCTCGGGGCGATAAACATCAGGGTCGATATAAACAGAAGGATCTCTATGATGAACATAGTTCTGCATTCCGACAGTAGTCCCTACTGGTATTACCGTTTCATATGCGAGTAATGGAGACGTGAGGGTCCGAGGAAGCGTGGAGATGATTGTCGGATGCAAGCGCATTGTCTCTTTGATGACGGCATCAAGATAGGGTAGATCCTTGACATCTGCCAGCGTAGTACCGGCCCCCTTGAGTTCCTCTCGGAGACTTAGTTGGACACGACGATTCTGAGGTCGCGAGAGTTCATAGAGAAGATAGATGATTGTGACAGAAGTGGTTCCGCTCCCAGCAAACGCCAGGCTCATTGATTCTTCCACAGCCTCATCTTCATTTAGCGTGCGGCCTAGGTATGAGTCCTCATTCTTTAACAGAGGCGTCCCAATGAATCTTTCTGTGCTATCTCCTTTCGACTCTGACTCAAATTCGCGATAAAGTTGCCGAGTATACTGCTCGAAGAACTTGTACTGTCGGAAGGCGTGGCCTATTGAGCCAGGAAGGTATGCACCCAGTCCCCAGCTTCTCAGGAAAGGGAAGACCGAAGATGTGATCAGCATTGCGGGACTATCCTCCATTGCGTGCAAGAACTTTATTGCGGCTTCTGGCGAAGGCGACGAGATATCCTTGTTGAATGCCGCCCTGCACAGCACTTCAAAGCTGAAAAGCTTGGCGGCCAGGAGAACATCGGTCGTCCCTGCAGGTGACTCCCTAGCGGTCGCCAATATTCTAGTTATCAGTCTTTCAACCAATTCTGTGATAAGTGTTTCGTTTTCATTGATAGACCTTTGGGAGAACGGGCGGCTCATTAACTTGCGCCTTGCGGAATGCATCGACTTGTCCCTAAAGATAGCACACCGTCAACAATGACGAGTAAACGTGTCTCATTGACATACCTGATATTTGAAATGTTGTCGTGCCCCAGCAATGATGCAGCTTTGTAGAATGATTCCTCTTTAATACTGGCATCTTGATTGTATATTTGTCTGTAAATTCGAAAGTCTGAGAAAGAGACTTCATTTGGCCCGACTCTGACGATAGGCCCGTAGGTCTTATGCAGACTTAGCAGAGACTAGCGACAGAAGGTCAAAATAATCCTTGCTCCCCTTGTTAAATTGACTCACGAATGCGCGACGACCTTGAATCATGGCTAGACTCATATACTGAGGGAAAAGTTTTGCCAACACTGGCCCCGGAACAGAGCGTAGTGGATGGGCGAAGACATTATACCATGCCTTTACGCAAGTTAGTTTGAGACACGAAGTAGATTTCCATTGCAAATAAAGCCACTGACTGTGTATAGGAGACGGAGGAGAACACCGCCACAGCATACAGCGACCAACAAAATCGACAGTTTGACAGGAAACATCTCTAGAATCATAGCTACTGTATACAAGTGAAGATACAGCGATCCCAGTGATTGCAATGGCACTTTTTCAAGGGTAGGATTGCCTTTCAGCTCTTGTCTTTTTTTTCTCCGCCGCGACGAGTCGGAATAATAGCATGCAGCAGAATCTCCCCGTTACCCACGAGAGAGGTCGGACAGGCCCACGGGTCCTTTGGGAACAATGACAATGAATTCTTCCTCTTTTGTGAACTTGTCCCACATGTCTCAAATTTCTCCCTCCAGTGTTGGACAGAAACCTACTCTCCCCGCCGTGGATAGGTCGGGGTGGTGTATCGGCCATGGACGTCCCATTTCATACATACGGGAGAGTTCCGAGATCGTGAACTTATTACTCCTCGAATAGTATCGCCAGATGAGGTCTGGTGCGAACTTCAGTAGAAGTTAATCTTATTCATGATATCCTCCGTTGTATGTAGAACACTCATCCGCCTTTACTCCCTCGAAGAGTTTCGCCCGATAAGGACTAGGACTAATTTGAATTTCCCTCGCGAAGCAATTTAAGTGGATTATACCCCGCGTTTCAGGCGAATAAGAGTTTCCAAAGGTTCCTATGCCGGTAGCGTTCAGCAAAACAAAAAGTTTCATCTGAACCACCTGGGCATGTTTCCCCGTATTCCTTGCTATGAGCACCTTACATGCGCCATCAACATGGTAGACTTGAATAGCACTTTTCCCACCTCGCTCAATGGCTTGTCCCGCCGAAACCATGTGTCAAAACATGGTTTTTCGGTCGTTCGGCATGCCAGCATGCCTCTCGTACTGTCTGAAGCAACTCATCCGTCTCCTCAAGTCCCACACTGATGCGTATCTGTGCTTCTCGCAATCCATAGCCGACATGATACGGGTATTCGTCCACATCGCTGCCCCACACCGTGGCGTTGAAAGGAATAGCCAACGTGCGATGTGCCCCAAGGTGTGGACCACCGTGGAAGTGTAGGTTATCGAAAAAGGCCTCAGCGCTTTTCTGAGTCTTGAAGTTGACGGAAAGCAGGCAGCCGTAGCCTGAGCTATAATCAGGTGTCGATGGGCGCTGGAATTTGGCATAATTGGCAAAAGTGCTAGAGTAAGGTGGGTATAGCACGTCTGTTACTGGTGACTTCGAATTAACTGCCTGTGAGTGTAGGTAAGCCGCGAGACTCGCGGCATTTCTGTTGAGTGCAGCAGACCGAGTGAGGTAATCGTTGTTGTTCTTAAGCAGATGAGTGGCGTCGAGAGAGAACAGCTCATTACGGAAGCGAAGCTTGAAAATCTTGGCAAGAGCGCCATAGCGTGGAGATGATGAGCTGAGGATTACAGACCCTGCCATTACATCTGCGTATCCAGAAAATGTCTTGGTGAGCGACGTAACGATAGCGTCTGCGGCAGGGGCGACATCAACGTTGTAAAACGAGCCAATTGTCTCGTCGACCACAAGAACAAAATTGTGCTTGTTGGCCTCCACCAAGATTAGGATTAGTGTAAAGACAGCAGATATGCTGTGCAGTGTTCAGACTTACAAGTGTTCGTAGTTTGCTCAAATCCAAGCTCACAAGGAGAGGATTACTCGGAAATTCCAGAAAGCATAAACTTACTGCCCTACCTGCGGCGGCCTCCTCGTCTAGCCATGCCTCGACTCTGTTCAACTGATCATTGTCTCCATCCACTTGACCAAAATGCTTAAATTTGGACTTCGAACAGCGTAACAGGTGAAACGTGTTGTGATTTACCGCACCAAGTACCAGGATTGTTCCCGGACGGCGCGTAATCGCTGCCTGATACGTCCAATATATTGCTGCCATGCCAGTTTGGTAGAGAAAGACATCTTCAGTCTTTGTCGTTGAGAAGTCCTGTCGAATTATAGAATGGTCCATGAGTAGACAAATACGTTCTTTCAGGGCTTGGTGTGCTGAAGTTTCAGCTAGCCATGTCGGTGACGGAAGATCGGACAATCCGCCTGTCCACAGCATCTCGGTAGTGTTTTTGATATATGGGAAAAGAGACTCTGCTAGACGAGTCGAAACAATAAGACCAGGATCTTGCCACGCCCCTACCATAGCAGGCGCTTTTGAAACTGGGTAGGAGACCACATATAAGAGTGTGTTATTGATAACGACTGTGTTGTAGGAGATCTCTGTGGTGGAAAGCCTGTGCTCCTTGCGGTCCTTCGATGTACCATACTCAGACGCAAAGATTACAGCATCTGGCCCGACAAGGACCAGTATGGCGATACTTTGAGGCATCCCAAGCATTTTATGAATCGCGAAGCACAGCTAAGCAGTATTTTAGCCGAGAATGTCTTAAGTCAAAGGAATACTTGGAGGCTAACATCCTTCGTTGGCCCGATTGGGCAAAATCGAGGATAAATGAATTTCATGCCGGCCAGAAGGGTAGGGTCGCCATCGCGAAGGCGCATGCAGTCTTGCCAGCTTGGAACGTGGACTGTGACAGTATGTGGTCCCTCTGGAGGAACGGGGTGAAGAAAGGGGGTGCTTATATGCTTCACAGGCATCTTGAATATTGTATCTTTTTGGGGCAGATTACTAAGAGCTGCCACGGGGAGCTGAACAAAGGCTACGTCAAATCAATAAGTATGCGCTGGTTCTGGGTAACTCGGATTGAAGGCCGTTGCAAATGGAGCAACACCCAAGGAATTGAAGCCTTCTTGTTTTATACGAGCCGCAAGGTTTTTAAGTTCTGATATCCCCCTCTTACATTGCGTATATGGTCTGTCTCTGCACTGGCGTTTGGTCGCTGTTTTCAGGGATCAAGTAAATTTTTGACTGGGAACTGTAACGTCGCTCGGAATGACATGTATCCTTCGATGACCAGGATACCTGGTGCTAGTAGAGCCGATTTTGCCCCGGTCCAACACGTTGATCTGATAGCCAGGAAGGTAGGCCATATTATGAAATGCGATAACGATGGGCAGACGCAGTCTGACTCCTTCGCGAAAGATGTATAAGTTCTGGTCAAGTACACTCGCCTCCCCATTGTCCTTCCCATGTATTTTTCTGAAGCACAATCGACAGGGAAGCCATGCTCGAGAATAGAGTCGACACTGCGTACACATTTGCTGATGGCATCCTATCGCAGTGAGTCTACCATGCAATTCCTGTACGCACTTGTCCCTTGGAAAGTGAAACATGAGACAGTTGAAAGGCGGGCGGCAGGAAATGAGTGCTGGGGAGATTTGATAGAGACCATGCTGTGTGAGAGTTGTTTACTTTCCTTGCATCTACCTGCTTTGCAGCTAAATATCTTACGTTGAATGTGTAGGTACTGTTACAGCCTTTGCACGCATGTGAATCGGCGAGGTATGACCATATGGAACTCCACCTTCCCTAGACATCCGTCTGGTCGGAAAGAGATGGTAGGAAGTCCTGTAGTACATTCAATAGGCCGGTTGAGCTTAGTAAATCAGGAATTTCTCGAGGTATAAGTACAAGGAATATCTAGCAGTGCCTGTGAACACCTGTAGAGTTCAGGGATAGCGAACTGCAGTAGTATCGGGAGCTGTAATACATGACCTATTACCCTTTCTGGGGATTCGTCTCTCTTTAGAGGTTATTGACTGCAGATGACACAGGATCCATTGTACGATCGCGTATGGACATGACTGAAATCCAGTTCATGATATTGCAGAGTGCGTTCTCCCTGCTGTAGTGTCGACCCTCCGTCCCAGCGCCAAGCGTAGCATCTTGCCTCGTCTAACTAAGCGGGTTCGCAAAGCTAGCCAAAGGAAGGAGTTGCTAAGACTGATTGTCCATGAGGAGGGCGGCTATGCGTAAGAAGCCCCTGCAATCTTGGGGGCCGATGGACGATCCGTACCGTCATTTGGCATCGTGTTCCCGCATGATTGCGCTAATCACTCGGCATCAAACGTTTGCAAATAGGCGGGCACATCCACATTCAAGGCCACCCATAGGCCATACCAATAAACATGTGTGCAGTACATCAGATGCTTCTTGATGTCACCTTCGTCCATAGCGAGGCCTGCCAGATGGCCTTGTCTGCTGAACGTGCACTTCTGGAAATGTCTCAGCCTGCATGCCTGTGCCTGCGCCACTGGGTTATGTTGCCTTTTGCCTTCGAGCCTTTCTTAACAACATCGGTTCTCTCGAGCCCAGACACTGGTATTCGCCCTTGGTGAACGTAAGCAGCCTTTAATGCGTTTTATCGGGGTTTTCCGTCAACGGCTACCAGAATCGACAGAAATCATCATAATTTGATGGACTTTTTTCTTACGGCAAGCTGACCTTTGTTTTGTTTTATTTGACTGTACCCTGGACACACCGAACGATTTCGGATATGGGCAGCAAAACCCAGACGACAGCCGAAGGGCTATCAAAACCACATCACCCCGAAAATGAAGTAAACCAGGTCATCGCACCACACCCAAATACGAGGTTAAGTCCAGAAGGATCCTCTGCGGACGATGAGGCGCCATCTAAAGAAAGCACGAAGATTAATCAATCACCACCGCAATGGTTACCGAGGTCGCTGAAATGGCAATATCTATGTGTGGTCCTTGCCACAACTTTTGTGATTTTGGCTGTTGTGATTGCACTCCATGCCACGTCCCAGGCACAGTCTGGACTTGCCGATGACGATGGGAGCAGTGGAACCTATTTTATTTCCCGGTTTGTGCCAACTCTGGTTGCTGTTGCCTATGTCTTCTCGACAACTGTAATCCTTGACGATGTCAAAAGATCCGAGCCATTTGCGCGCTTATCATCTCAAGCTGGAGCGCCTGTGATCAACACATTGTTTTGGGTTCCCGGAGCTTGGTGGGCTACGCTTTATGATAGTCTTCCAAGCACAAAACGAAAGCAGGCTTTTAGCTTTGCCATGTTCTGTTCATCTTCGGTGCTCATACTTGGATTTTTGATACTATCACCATTTTCCTCTACTCTCCTAGTGACCCAAGATGTCGTCTTCTCCCAGGATACTACGTTCGGTCAATTGTCGTTATCTTCGAGTTTGCCGATTCGGGCAACTGCCTCATCCACGACTTATTTCCGGACAATTGGAAACGTCCTCCAGAATGTCACAACATCTGCCTGGATTACCGAAAACTACGCAATCCTTCCGTTCTGGCCAGCTGACGTCAAAGAGGGGCCCATGGGCGCATTCGTTGGCACGGGGAGTGAGGTCTGGAGTGCTGAGACGCTAGTGATCAACACAGAGCTGGAGTGTGAGGCTTTGGATCTCGCTGAGGTTTCCCTAAATCGTAATCCTGAAATTACGATGGATGCTGCTCCATTCATCAGCTTTGAGAGTTCATCTGGGTGCAGGCTGTCAATGACTGTTGACAATTCCACCTCTTATGTACCCTTTGCTTCATGGACTGCCCCATCAGATTTCGCATCAGATGATGCATGGGCTTCTAACACTTCTGGTTGCGTGGGAGATGATGTCATGCTGTATGCAACTGCGCTGTTCGTCGATAACGACAATATTCCTGCACCTGATCCAAATGCGCACGCCAAAGGATCCCTTTGCTCAGCTCATTACTACCTTGCAAACACTACTGTCACGGTATCGGTCGGTTCAGGCGAATCTGTGGTGTCAATTGATGAGGAAGCCTACAAGAGAACACGTCAGCCAGTTCCCAGCAATTTCCTAGACGTGCCGGGTTTGCAGACACTGTTTCTCAACACGACATCGTGGCCTCAACGATTATTCTCTGGATATTACATCGAACTACGAGGTCCAGGAGCACTGCTAGCCGCAGGCTATGAATACTCGCTGGGAGATCTGGTGCAAGACCAAATGTCATTGTCGAAGGCCACGAGACTCAAGCAACGCTTTTTGGGCGAGGTCTTGCGTGATACCTTCGATTCAGCATTACTTTTGGATGACCCTAGAATTCAGGTAGTTGGAAAAGTGAGAACCAATCGTCGCCGAGTTGTCGTGGTACCAGTAGCTGCGGTTACATTGGAGGTTGTTCTGTCCATCAATTTGATACTACTACTTGTCACATTTGTTGCCTCGCGGCCTTCTAGGCGTCCCCTCCAGCTACATGCCGATCCAGCGACGAGCATCAACATTGCCAGTCTCGTGTTGCAGGATCTAAACACCCTACGACCACTCAATGATCCATCTATCCTCACACCCGCAGGGCTTCTGGCGGAGATCAAGGACCTCTGGTGCAAAAATATCGACAACGTACTCTACATCTTTGATTCCGGTCATCGCAACCCTCAAAACACAACCAAACTTATTGAAAAGGTCAAGAAGAAGAGCAGTTTACCATGGGTCCTTCACCTCATACCTGCTACGTGCTTGTTTTTCATTCTGTTGGCCATATCTGTTGCTATAGCGGCGCTATTAGGCTACTCTGAAACAGATGGTCTGTATCAAACAGCGTTCGTGTATCAGATTGGATTTGAGTTTGCTGGCATGCAACTTGACGCTATCAATCCTGCATCCATTCTCACCACCTTACTCGCCTCATCCATTGCATTGTGGTGGGGCTCTGTCGATTCGAGCATCAGAAAACTTCAGCCATTCTTAGCCCTGGCAAAACTTCCTCTGAAAGGGACGGACGGAGCTGGTCTGTCTTATGAATCATCATATATGCTCTGGGCAGCTGCAAGAGCTCTCAAACGAAAACAGTGGATTCTTGTCCTAGTCACGTGTGGAGCCTTCCAGGCCGAAATATGTAAGTACCTGAAAAACAGGTCTCGCAGCCGCGCTGACCACTTTCATAGTTACCATCGCAATGTCTGCACTTTGGTCAAGGACGCACAGTGTTAGGAGCTTTGTAATTGATGTTCCAGTTTCACTAGAGATTCGACAAGTGCCTTTGCTCATGGTGGGGCATTTCAACGACCACGACTTCTATTCTAGCGCATACGAAGGCGAAGTTCTGAGAGAAACGTTCATCAACCAGACCACATCTTGGATGTATGGTGCAAACATTCAGCTGACTTTGAATGGGTCAGAGCCCGCCTGGAGCTCAAACGGTTGGAGTTTTGCTCCAGTCGACCTGAGCAGTGTTCCTTCGAGAGTCACACAAAACATAGGCAAAGACCCATCGACAGCCGACGAAACAGGCGCACCTCTTCCTTCAGCAACTCTTGCGATTCTCGACACAGCTGGTGTCCATGCACGACTGGAGTGTACACCTTATGACAATCTTGACGATAGCAGTAACTGGACAACGAAGCAAAATCTCACAAATAGCACGTACTGGAATACTACTGTCAACCCTAGCTTGGAGACTGCTTACGAGCTGGGCACGATTGCTTGCTCCACCGATAATCCCAATATTGGACTTGGAATGTTCTGTGGGAGCGCAGGAGGCATCAATGTCTCCACAACTTTCTACGTTCAACCTCCACAGCTCGCTTGTTGTGAGAATCGCACTGGAGATGCATTCGGACCAGCATCTGTAGGCTATTGGTCAGCAAATCGACCTCCTGGACGCTTATACCCTGAGGTATCTGATGTTTACCCCTTCAACATCACCATCAAATGGCTTCGTGGCACGCCTCAGGAGGGGTTTGTTATGGCAAATGCTTCAGCCGAGTCTCGGCGCCTCTTATGGCACGAACCGCCGCAGATGACTGCTTTGAATTGCAGACCTATTCTTGAGACTGCGAACGCTCACGTCACAGTCGACATAGCATCACATAAGGTGCATGACTTCACGATAACTTCTGAAACTATACCAGTTCCCAATGCATGGACCGACATTTTCTCATATCATATTGCCGACGAAGAATACCCTAGTGACATTAACGGATATCCCGTCAATATCACCGTCAGCTCTGGGGCCTATTTCTTAGCTGCCATGGTCGGCGCCAGCGACACCTCCGCTTTATCTGCCACCGCACGATCGGGCTACCCAGACATCGAATCACTAGATGACCAGACCTTCAACATCCGAGAGCCTGGATTCAATCTAGACTACATGTCTTATAGTATGTACTCGCTGGTCGGTTTCGATCCTACTGCGTTACTCGACAAGGGGATATTAGAGAAAAAAGCGCAACAAGTTTTTTCGACTTTCTTCCAGCACTTTGCGAGTACTTCTGTAACAACCACGGGAGGGGGCTGGGCATTTCAGAAACTCGACGAGCGACTACCCACAGACTTGACAGACGTTGCGGACCGATCAATGGTGGATCCTCCTGCCAATCCACGAGCAGGTGAAATGGTCACCGTCGAAGTGCTACAGCCCATAGAGGTACTACGAATGTCGAGAGTTGCGGCGGCAATTGCACTAGCGATACTTTTGTGGCTGCTAGTAACGACCGTCGCGCTAACCTACAGGAGTCAAAATTACAAGGCTAGACTGCGGTGGCGTATTGAGACGATTGCCGATGTCATAATGATGGTATCGGGCAGTGAACGGCTGATAGAGCTTGTGAAGGATAAAGGATCACGAGGGGCTAAGTATGACTCTGATGCCAGGGAGATACTCGGAGAATTTGTCACGAAGGCAGGAACGAAGAGATGGGGAGTCGAGCTGGTAGCGAACGAAGCGGAAGAGGCGCAAAGCAGACGGACGTCTGTCACAGGAGCCATAATAGGCAGACCAGCCTCATCTTCGCTCGCTCGGCCATCAGTCTCGGAGCCTCTGCTTTCAGAACGCGTGCAGGACCAGTCTATCGCTCATGGTACGAGAGCATAGAGCAAAATCTTCAATTCGAGACAACCAGTTCCGCAATGTACAATTTTCCATATCAATAATGATGAATATAGTCTACACAGAGCAATTCAAGTGCCCCCGAAATTTCGAGAAAGAGTGAGTCAGTCTTGATGTCTCCTAGTAATTGACAATCGCTAATTTAGCGATTCAGCGATTTACTGCAAGCCAGTCTATCATCGTGCGGGGTGGAAAGCTAGAGTACCGATAGGAAACTCCAGCCGACTTGGGTGTTTCTTGCATCCGCATTTCTACATCTAGGAAGCAAGTATAAGTCGACAGGGACTATGGTACCTCTAGGGTACCAAGTAAGAGATGCATGATACCATCATTATCTACTATACCCAGTTGCTCAATAAACTCCTGACAGCTGCAAACGACTTCCTCAGTACGTCGAGGGCAATCGAAGACTCTTGATTTCAAAGTCACTTGCTACGAAATTGCTTCTTATCACCTACAAATTCACTCCCTCGGTCTCTATGACATTCTTTCTCGGATTGTGGAGTAATCCGTTCGCACAAAACTCCTCGCCGTCGTACGCGGTGGGTGACACCCGCAAATGCGGAACCTCACCCGCTAGCTCCGTGGCGTTCAAGGTCTTCCGTTGAATTCACAAATGGTGCCAACACGACAAGAAAAGAAGTCTCGTCCGACCAATCCCGCTCACGATATTTGCTTCTACCCCTCATGTGTGATATTCTTCGCCCCGTGTTGGCTAAGTGGACAATCATGTCACCCCAGTTCGGCTCCAGATTTTGTAATCCCCGGTTCACGCCAAATGATGTCGAACTCCACCTCAATTTTTGCTTTGGTCTTCCCAGATGGAGATTCCGATGCTGAGACTCGAGAATATATTGCATTTGGAACTCCTTTTTGAGCACACTTGGAAGGTACTACGCTCTCGTTAGACGCAGGGAAGGAAACATGGCCTTTTTGATCACTGGTACCGCCGTCCTGCTAGTTGGATTTTTGCTATATGCCGTTCTCTTTACAGGCAGAAGAGGTCGTAACTTTCCTGATGGTACGTTGACTAGATGATTGATCCTGTCGCATGACTAAATTGTGCCCCCAGGCCCACCGACGTTACCGATCATTGGCAATTTGCATCAACTTCCGAAACAAAAGATTTACTTCCAGTATGTAGACATACTGGAGTTACGGTGATCTTGGCCATAGACTGACCGCTTGTAGGTTCACTGAATGGGCGAAACAATATGGAGGAATGTTCTCCTTGAAGATTGGCTCAGGAAATGCCGTGGTTCTCACCGATCGACGCATCATCAAACAACTGCTCGAGAAAAGGAGTGCGATTTCCAGTAATCGTCCAGTCAGCATGGTGGCTCAGCAACTCATCACCGAAGGTGACCATATGCTGTGGATGGATAATACACCCACATGGCGAACATTTAGAAAGCTCCTTCATCAAGACTTGACCGAGACCTTGTGCAATAAAGAACATGTCAAACTGCAGCAAGCCGAGGCTGTGCAGTTGCTGCATGACATGATTGACGGTGCCGATCACTGGGTTGACCACCTCAAAAGATTCAGCAACAGTATCATCATGAGCATAGGTACGTAAATTCAAGAATCGCCAGTTCAATTACTGACTCTACTAGTCTATGGTATCCGGTCTCCCTCGATCGATGCACCGCACACGAGAAAACTCATCGAGGCCGCCGAAATCTGGGCAAGAATAAATGAATTCGGTGCTACACCACCGGTTGATATTTTCCCCTTTCTGAAATGGATTCCGGAACGCTTTCTCGGCAACTGGGTGACTCGCGCGAAGGAAGTCCACGATGCGTTACACGACCTTTACGACGGTCTGCTAAGCTCCGTAATCAGACGACGACAGTCTATAGGCTCTATTGACAGTGTCGTAGACCGGGTTTTAGACCAACAAGAGAAATATGGGTTGACAACTCATCAAGTCACTTTGCTTGCAGGTGTCACGATCAAAGGAGGCTCAGATACCACCGCCTCCGTTCTCAGTTCAACTATTCAAGCTCTGGTCACGGATCCCAGTGTACTCAAAAGGGCACAAGCGGAAATGGATTCTGTTGTGGGTGAAGACAGGACCCCGACGTGGGAGGACCATGAGAGGCTTCCCTACATCTGCGCTATGGTCAAAGAATCTCATCGATGGAGGCCTGTCGCGCCGCTGGCAGTTCCCCATGCCTTGTCTGAAGGTAAGCTTTTCGTCGACTACAAAATATGTCTAGATGCTAACATGAACTGAAATTAAGATGAGATCGTCGACGGTAAATTACTCGTGAAGGGGACAGTGGTGTTTGTCAATGTCTGGGGCCTCCATCAAGACGAGACAAAATTCGCCAACGCCCATAAGTTCGACCCATCTCACTACATGGATCATCCACTGTTAGCTGCGGAATATGCCAATTCTGCCGATTACGAGAAACGCGACCACTATGGATACGGTCTGTTGTTGCTCTCCGTATACACTTTGATATCGCTGACACTTTTTAGGCATGGGTCGACGGCTATGCCCAGGAATTCACCTGGCGGATCGGAATCTTTTCCATGCCATCTCGAAGCTAGTGTGGGCTTTCAATATCGAGAAAGGAGATGATCCTCAAACGGGGAAGCCATTCACGCCTGATACTAGCATGGAGACAGGGTACAGGGAAGGCTTGACGGCGTGTCCGTACGAGTTTCCGATCAAGCTCACGGTAAGATCGCAGAAGAGACACGACACAATCATGAAGGAGTATGCTGCTGCTCAAACGGAGGTTTTCCAGAAATTCGACAAGTCGGACTTCTTCAAGTAGTGTTGGCCGATATGATCAAGGAGGGGGAAGGTCAGGGATTGCGGCGATGTCAGCGACCTATTCATGAAGGAGGAGTACTTGTCCAAAAAGCTTGCACCAAACCAAGCCGCGCGAAGCTCAGATCAGGACTGAGTTATTGGAGAAATGAGCATTAGATGTCGGTCTGCTTGTGAGATCAACTTCTACTGAGCCCTTGCCTTTGCCTTTCTTCGCTCTTTGATGGCATCGATGACTCTGAAGAGAAGTGTGACCAGTCCACCCATTAGTGCAACAGCCTGGTCTAAGTCGGAGATGCGTACATCCCCTTTAGGCATGAGCCTGACAGTAAAATAACCAAAAGTCGGAAGAAGCCATCCATATTTGATTCAAAGTACACCAATGGCTCCAATTAATGCCGAGAAAACCGAGATCCAACTGCTAAATCGACCTGGCCATAGTATTTGCCTTTCAACAAGTGTTCCAGACTCAATCTCACGAGTTGCTGTGGTCCTGGCTCGTTTGAGTACACCAGATATAACCTCGATGGAATAAATGATTGCCGTAAGCAGACTCGAGGAGACAACGACGCCGAAGAAAGGTAGCAGGTGGAATATGAACGGACGCAAAAGCATGCCTGATTGGAATGATACCCAGTCACTCGAAAGGAACAATTCCACCGACACACACAACATCCAAACGACGAGTACTGAAGTCATCCTTTTTGATTGACGTCTTCTAGAAGCCAGGTAGTAGAGCAATGCACCCCACACAAGGAAGTCCTCGCATATAGTAAGAGGAGCCTCAATTGCAGCAACAATTCTCACGTTGTCCTGGTCGGGGTTCGTGAACAGTTTTCTTAAGGTGGCTATGTTGGTATTACCACTCCTATTCTGTTTGAAGATCTGAGCATAGAAATGCGCCGCAGCCACGATAGGTAGAGACAAGGCCATGATGAAATCGCTTGTGATTGAGTCCTTCTTCCTACACGATGGATTTATAGTCCAACTGACGCAGACGGAGGTGAGGAGGAGGGCCCAGCAAGCAAAATTACCCGGGCCATAGAATGATGATACTAATAAGAAAGGTTGACTGACATCAGGTCGGAGATAACTGGTGTGAGAACCTGGACAAAGTGTCGAGAATTGGTTTCTATTAGCCGACCATTCTTGAGAAGGGCGCTTGTATGCCCAGTAGTCGTCGTAGGCTACCAGTTTATGCTGTAAGGTCGTACATGTTTTGTCAATATTTGTAGAAAGGTCGACCATCTTGCAAGAATAATTCGCTGACGAATGTACCTGGCCGTTCCTGCGATGGGTTTGCAAGGGCTTCGGTTTTCTTTTGAGCGAACACTGCTTTCGGAATGGAAAGGGACACAGCCCCAAGGAGCCATCATTGGGCCGAGGAGGCGTCTGTCGGGCGGTGGCGAAGCCCCTTGGCCGCGAATCGACGATGGATCACAATTGATGGGCCAACCACCTTGAAACAATGATGGACCATCATAACCAACAACCTTGTGCTGTGCGCATCTTTTGCAATTTGCTTAGGAGCATCTTGCAGGATGCCAGAATCCGAAGTGTGATAGAACGAGATTTGACTAAGGAGTGAAAAAGAAACCTGGCATCGCAAGCAATTGTATAAGGATCATCATTCAGGCGCCTAGAAAGAAGAGCTGAGGGACTGTGGATGGGTTTACGAAGGAGCTATCTTGGCCTCAAGATCAAAACAAAAAAAGTATGACAATAAAGTTCGTTACACGGTAGGATCTTCAAGATACTTAGACAGCTATCTCATGCGGAACTGTGGTCCATATCAATGCGGCTAAAAATGAAATTCGTAATCGACCGAGGTAGCTTATACCATAAAGTGGAAGTTACGAAGTCGATCAGGCTGAGATTTAAGACAGTGGAATAGATATGAGGATCCCATAAGACGCAGATACAAGAGGGAATCAAAGAGCCGATTGATTTTGTGAACGCTTCTAGAGGGAGAAGGTGGCTTCCTTGTAGATGTTCACCACTAAGTTAGGGGGCAAAGCTACCCCCGCACTTCAGGCCACAAGGGCTGAGGGTGCCCCCTGGGCTGCAAAGCGAACCCTGCTTTCGGCACCGTATACCCCTAACTCAGGGGCGTTTCTAGGCTGCCAACCCTTTCAGCCGTCCGATGACGTAGAGGCAAGAAATGACTAAAACAACACTACCGAGTAGACGGTCTCTCAAGCCACCATAACTACAACATAAACTAGAGCGGAACCTAACCTCAACATACTAGTAACCCGGTTCCGGCGGAAACGAAGCAAAGCAGAACCAGCAAAAAGAGAGAAGAGGGTTGAGCTTCATCATCATCAAATCGGGATTTGTCCTGTTTTTCTTTCAGTTCTGCGTCGCAAGAGAGCCGACAGTGGGCATTTGCAGGTTGCGACCATTATGAAGCGAATGAAGCCTGTTCCAGCGAATCGGGCCGGCTTTTTGACATGATTGTCGTTCAAACATCGGCTAATTGGTAGCATTGTAAAGGTCTACAACCTCTGCAAAATATAAAAATGACACGAATTGTGCTTTTGAGTCTCGTCTAAGATAAGTCAATATCACGTTTACGATCCTTCTTTGATATTTCACAAAGCAGACCAGTCACAGCTATGGGGAGGCAAAACATTGAGTTTAAGAATTCTGATGGTGTTACGTTGAGAGGCTGGTTTTACACTCCTGGAAATGCTGGCTCCGGCAAGTTACCGACATTGGTCATGGCTCACGGCTTCACCGCATTGAAGGAGATGACTCTGGACTTCTACGCGGAGAAGTTTACTTCTGCGCTGGCAATCAACTGTCTGGTTTATGATCACCGCGGATTTGGCGAGAGTGATCACGTACCAGGCCAGCCTCGAGGCGAGATCGTTCCTATGCTACAAATCTCGGATTACTCAGATGCCATCACGTACGCCTCGACGAGACCCGAGGTCGATGCAGACAAAATAGGGGTTTGGGGAACATCATATTCTGGCGGCCATGTCTTAGTTGTTGCTGCTGTTGATCGAAGAGTCAAGGTGGTCCTCAGCCAAGGACCTTGTGTCAGCGGATGGGACAATTTTCATCGTTTGGTCCGTCCAGATCTGGTACCAGAACTTGAAAAACTGTTCTCAGCAGGTACTTAGACATCGTTAAAGCACCGAGAAATCTCTTCAATTGCGCGAAGACTGACTCCACACAGATCGTTTTGCGAGACTGGAGGGTAAGGAGGCTGGCTACCTACCAATCGTACATGAGGAACCGTTCGGTGTTTGCGCTCTGAATGGGAAGGATGTCTACGATTTCTTCATGGAATGGGAAAGAAAATCGACATGGAAGAACCAAGTGACCATCCGAACGTCAGTCGAGCGTGCTTATGTTGCGTGCGCTATTGTGGCTAACTTCTTCTGATAGGATGGAGTTATTCCGCGGCTATGAGCCGCAACAACTGATTGAGAAGATCTCACCGACACCACTGTTGATGACGGTTCCGACAAGGGACACCTTAACACCTCCAGATCTCTCGCTTGCCGCATACGCCAGAGCGAAAGAGCCGAAAGAATTGAATTTACTGCCTGGAGGGCATTTCGATTCGTATGCGGGCGAGACGATGGAAAACAATGTCCTGACGCAGATTAACTTTCTGAAAAAGTGGTTCACCAGCTAAAGAATAGCCAGGTTTTGCCCAGATCAATCAGAGTTGTGAGTGATGTAGAACATATCAAAGAAAAAGTGCAAAGTTGGCTATACAGTAAGATATCGATCTGGTTCTTCTCAGCAGAACATGCTAAGAATAGTATAATATGAAATTGTACTTCATTTGATGCAACAAGTGACATACGTCCGCGCTCTCATTCGATGCTTCAGGTGGAGCACCATCATTCGTAAAGACGCAGGGCTGTGGCGCGGCGCCACCCTCGATTTCTCCTCGAATAGCTCGTCGATTGTGATTTCAACTTTCTTGTCCTTCCAGATTGGAGGGTTCAGCCAGACTGCACTGTTGAATCCTTGCTTTGTTTGTTACAGAGCAGGAAGAAAGCTGTCCAGCTGTGGTAAGCCATCCCGGTTGAATAATATACCGTTAGTAAGCGAATTTGGGTCCGAAGCATTGTATGTGGCAAGGCTATGTCGCAGTCTTTCTCTCAATCGCTCAAGCCCCCAAAACCTTCAGAATATCGGCACTTCACATTCTGACTTTGGAATAGCCAGTCAGGATCGTTCGACCTCATGGTCTAGATAATGCCTTACGAGGCCTGCGCGGGGCTGGTCCTGTGGGTGTCTTCTTTCACTGAGTCTCATTCGCAACCAATCGAAGAACGTTTCGATCACCGTCCCGAGGCTTTCTTTCGCCTTTTGATTCACGGACAGGCAATTTATTCGCTGTTCCACAAAGCAGACACTTCGTAGTTCAATAAGTGTCCGCATAGTTTGTTCGTGAGATCTAAAATCCCTTCATACATCCGGCAAGAGTGCTAGGTTTGATGTTATGACGAAAGCTCAAACGGCATGACGTCGATAACCACGAGCTGTCTGTTCCAGATCAAAAGCTCAGAGCTCATTGGGGTGATGTAGCTTGATAATGGCCTTGGTTTCCTGGGGGCCCTGAGGTTACAACACTTTCTTGTGCTAAATCGCCCTCTTCGAGTGTTTCCAATTCCAAGTCTTGCTGTTCTATCTTTTCCATCTCTGGAGTCTCGTCAACACAAACGAATGTCTTTCCTGGTGCCCACCAATGGAGTGGATAACGACGACGACCAAGATTGTTTATGAAGAGAGCCCACCCGAGCATGATCAGAGATGACGCGAGGAGTGTTGGTAGATAGTGCCAAGAGATTACGACGACCTGTGGTTGAACCGCTGCGTTAAGACCTGTCGCACCAGCACTATACAGAAAGGTTAACTACGCCTCAAACCGAGAAGTAGCAGACACTTACGGAGGATGTACCGTCCCAGTTACCAGCATGGCAAGTAGTGAGGTTGCCATCGACAGGCCTCCATTCACGAATGTTGACGAGTGAAATTGGGTGTTCTCCAAATACCCGTGATAGCTTACATTCAACACCCATAGTCGAGTGATTGCCGTTCCAACAAGACCCGAGACGAAGTGACCGAAAACGAAGTTGCGTGGCTGTCCCAGTGGAGACTCGACAAGTCCGAACAAGAGAACCGCAGACGCACCAAATGACGTGATGATTGTCGGGGTGTGATATATATCACGAAAAGCGGTGCTGGTCGACATGATTGCTTCTATGGAGAGAATGCTACAGAACGCACCTATCCAGGAGAAAACCCAGACCTCGTACTCCATTGGGACTTTTTTCAACCATGTGAACGGTGGGAATGGCAAAGGTTCATATGGTGGTTGGGTACCAGGTAGCCTATACCCTGTGAACCTCGAAATTATCGGTGGCAGGCTCGCCCGGTAGTCTCTTCGCAATTTGAAGTACTGAAGAGCACTTTTTGACTTCTTTCGAGCTGGCATGCTTCCTGGTCTTAATTCTGAGTCTATAATACGATTGATTGTCGCAGTTAGGAGAAGTTGCAGAATTAACCTTGATTGCAGAATCTTGGGCAATAATATTATCCGGCAGCCATCAAGCTTGACGAAATTTGAGCCTCCCCCGCAATTTGCAGGATTTTTTTTAGTAATTTCTCCACAGTTCCGGAAATATATGACCACCTGGGTATCTGCTCCGTGTCGAACCTGGGTACATAGGTACCTGCAAGATCTCCTACTGCACTTTAAAATCAACATCACACCGTAAAAGTAGTGAAACAAGTGGCCAACCTAGAGCCTGTAAGATGTAGGCGTAGATTGCGGAGCAGAAAAAAACATATTTCATTTTTGACTTTCTTCTTGAGAAGGAAGCAGCTATGGTAGAGCTGGGCTGAATCTCTCGACACCGAAGGACAGCCCAAGGTGAGTTTCCTTTGACCCGATATGGGCCATTTCCTCACATCAGATGGCTGAGACTGGCACATGAGTCATGATACTTTGCGTAGACTCACCAAATGCTCTATGACTCGTGTTTCTATATAGGCATTCCGGATTTGTTCGCGTCGAAGCACAATTAGCACGAAAGGTGAATCGCAGCCACAAAACAGCGAAATGCCTAGTTCGAAATACTAAGACTGCAAGAATTTGGCAATAAATGGACCTTCGAATAGGTGAAACCCTCACTTCCTGAGTTGTTGAAATCAAGTTCGCTATCCCCCATTAATGACGAAGCAATGCTCTGATCCACAAGCAGTATATTGCTGAATGCAGGAGAATTATTATATTCAGGTTGAAATTATGCTATAGAGCGCCTATCAACATTGCAAAGTTCATGTATCGCAAGAAGGGCTACAACAGTCGCATCATTCGCCCGACCCACTATCATACATGATAGTCATGATGTACCGACACGCCTTTCGTGCTTGCATCCTCCTGGTTGGACACCCACTCCTCGTCCCATGGCTTGCGATATATGTATTATTGTCTACCATTAAAGCCGAGCCATTGCGAACGTCGGCTCCGGTTGTCCATCAATAACTGCCTTATCATCATTATGGCAATGAAAATACCCACGACTAGTTTCACTTAGGGCGAGTTCATCAACAAGATCAGCGAGATTACTCGCTGATGGAGCCCAGTCCTTCGATATCCGAGATATCATGAGACAATGGAAACTCACTCACAGGATCATTCAACAGATTGATAATAGACTTAACATGTGTTCCAGGATCCCAAGTTTTAATCAGTGCGGCTCTCCCCCCACACCCAGGGTGCATGGACACAATTAGTAACCTTTCTCATATCTCTCTCAATTCAGCAGGCGTTGTGGCACAGCATTTAGTTGTCCAACATCCGCATCCTGGAAGGGTGGTGCCGCCAGCGATCTTGTCTGCTGGCTCTTGTACAGAACTTTGCTCGATCTACAGTCTTGAATTCGAAAATCTCGGCTCTGCACAAATATTCTAGTCAAACTAGCTGATTGTCCTCGGTAAGCACATCCAACAGGCAACTTGTCGCGTTGTGAGCAAAGTGGGGTCTAGACCGCAGGATAATGGACATGAAATGAACAGGTCACAGCGTAGTGGGTCAAGTGCGCACCCTCGTGAAGCTTCTTCGTCTACAACAGGCTCGCCTGCGGGCTAGCTTCACTAGGCGACAGGAGTTGACGGGACTAGCGAGATAGGGTCTAGGTTGTGTTTGCCACAAATGTTATCGAACTATAAGTCGATCCGGATCGGATCAGAACCGACGCTAATACCCACTCCAGCAGACCCAAGAGCAGCAGTGTATCCAGAATGATCATTGTCTACTTTGCCCTGAGTAATCTCAACGTAATTCTATGACAAATACTGTTAATTCGAACTCACACATCTGAGCATAACAGGATGCACGGTATGTTGACCCATAAAATATCAGTCCAAACGCGCGCCGCAAGTAAGACGTCTTATGCCTGTTATGTACTTCATTCATAAATAAAATTCTCAATTGAGTGTCGGTAGCCCTCAGTGTCAACTAACACAACACAAGGTTTTAGTCAGTATAGACAGGCACGTCTGTCTGTCTGTGAAGGAAAACATCGGCTGTTTTCACTTTAATCACAAATTTTGAATCCAACAACCACTACCTCATAATGCCGCCGATCAAGGTAGCTCTGGCAGGTGCCACGGGCAACCTTGGAACTCCGATTCTCGACGCCCTTCTCCAATCGCGTGTATCGGTCACTGTTCTCTCAAGAACTGGAGGAAATTCATCAAAGCTCGCCAGACATCCGAACCTCAAGATTGAGGAGGTCGACTTTGAATCCGTTCAATCGCTGTCTAAAGCATTACAAGGCATTGAAGTGGTCGTCTCCTGCGTCTCTACTTTAGCCATCGGAAGCCAAAACCGGTTGATTGATGCTTCTGTCTATGCGGGTGTCAAACGCTTCATCCCAGCAGAATTCGGTATGGATTCACTGAACCCGCTATGTATGCAACTACCTGTTTGCGTGCCAAAAGCAGCAACTCAGAAATATCTGAAGGATAAGACTCGCCAGAATCCCGGATTCTCTTGGACAGGTATTGCCAACGGACTCTTCCTGGACTGGGGTATGAAGGTGGGTTTTATAATAAATCTCAAAGAGCATACTGCCAAGCTGTATAATGGGGGAGATGTACCTTTCAGCGCCACAAGATTGATCGACGTGGCGAAGGCGGTGTTAGCAGTCATACACAACCAGGAACAAACTGCAAATCGTCTCCTTTACATCCATTCAGCAGTTGTCACGCAAAATCAGTTGATTGGTTATGTCAAGAACATTGTTGGCAAACAGTGGCAAACCTCGCAGAAAGACACTGAAGAGCTTAGGAAAGAAAGCTTGGTTGCTCTAGAGAAAGGCGATGTCATGGCTGCGATGGACGGTTTCTGTGTCGCTGCTTCTTGGAATGCGGACTACGGGTGCGATTTCTCTGGCCATCTGGACAATGAACTGCTAGGATTGAAACTCCTTGATGAAGAGGGATTGAAGGCCTTGGTGGCAAGTCTTCTGATTTAAAAGCAGTATTATAGAACGACATCTGCTCTGGTAACCACGAAATGACAGCCCTATGGTGGGATAGAAATAGAGATACCATCGAAGTCTCATGATAGAACATGCATAGATGCTGCGGTTCGAGATACATAAGCGCAGACTTTCTCGTTAAAAAACCTTTGGAAGAATTGGTGGACTCTACATGTCTTGAGTATGATCCTGCTAATTAACATTGGCCAGCCTAAGGTAATATTGCCAGTCGATAGACCTTTTCCTGTCTTGTTGTCACTAGATGAGACCCCCAGGCAGCCTGAGATCCACCTTTCGGGGGCTTCGCGATGGATTCAGCTCTGACCCAACCGAACTTGGCCCAGAAACGCGGGGTGTTCCGTCCCCGCAGTCAATCGTCTCGAGGGTTAAATCTTCTCCTCCCCCACGCACACTTCGCACGGAATCGATCTGTGGTTCTATTTCTTCCTCATGTGAAGTGACAATTTTCTTGACCTCCTATTCTTAGCGATGCAATACGTCCCAGCGACACGCAGGACTCAGTTTTCAAGCTGCGATTCTTGCCGCCAATCTCGCGTCGCATGTGACGCTTCGAAAGCTGGCTATCAGCCTGGAGAAACTAGATGGAACGGCTCATGTTCGAGATGTAGATTACGAAACCGAAGTTGTACATTCGAGGTATGGACTCTATCACGGGTTGCCGTTATACTATCGATGTTCTCAGAGATAATGGTTCTGACTCGATTTCACTCATATTAGTGGATCAAAAAGACACCAGCACGACAAAGAGAACTACCATACCTGTATTCCGCGCAGACAGGACTAGATCCGGCCAGCTATGGGCATCCAACAAATACAGACGTGCCCGTAGGTCAGGTCGATGGCTCAACGAGAATTTTTAACATGCATGGTTCTTCAGTACGACAAGACCGGTCAGCGCACATACATCCTTACTCCTTCCGCCTTTACTAACTACGTACCTAGCTCAGCGTCTTGTGAACTATTGAACATCGATTCAATACCAAGTTCCGAGTCGATTAGCTTCTCTTCCGGGCACATCGAAAAGCTACTCTCACAGTGCTCAGACCTCGTCTTCAACCATGGGATTGGACCCATATTTGGTCGCTGGGTTGGGAGATACGGCTGTCCATTTTTGTGAGCTTAAAGATACTCTCAGGGATTCAAAAACAGGCTGATCTTACAAAATTAGACGTGAACCCACTAGCGATATTTGTACTCTTCCCACGAAACTCTTTAGGGAGCTTGATGCGTGTATGGCAGATCAACTCGACGACCATGCCGATGAGATATCCACAGCAGCTGCCAGGCAGGAAGAAAACGACCAGATCGACCAGTCATTACGTCGTTCAATGTACTCCTATGCGGCCCAATGGCTTCCATTACTTGGGGAGCAAGGCAATAGTCTCATGGTACCGTACGACCAAATTACGAGAGACTGCTGGCGTACAACCAGGAGAGAAATGCTTAGGATCATAAATCGCAAGTCATACCGCTCTGTTCTTGCACTATATCTATTTAGCCAGACTGCCATTCCGACAGGATTATCTGAGGATGAAGAACGAGACGGAATTAGTGGAGTGGTTTGCAACCAAACCGCATACTTGCAGATCCAGCAGCTCAGAGAACGTCTGCGTAACTCTAATTTTGATTGCTCAGAAGCTTCAGCTTGGTCAGACTCTATCTCGACTCCTGTTCCAAGTCCAAATATCTCAGACTCGTATCTAAGTCTCGAAAGCAGGGCATTCTGGGCGGCAATTACTTGGGATACTTGCAGCTCGATGACGTTGAATTTTCGATCGTCTTTGAGTTCTGGGTTGAAAGGCGCTTGTTTGGAGACATCATGGCGCCTTGCCAGAGGATTTCTGGTTGGATCTTTCCAGTCCAGAACCGAAGTGTGGCGCAAGCAGGGATTCGAAGTATCTGATGAGATCGCCCAGGAGATAACTTCGGCAGTTGCTGTCTGCATAATCTACACGTGGAGAACAATCGCAAGTGTGAAAGAAGCGCTCAGAGAAGGCGTTGAGGAAGAGAGTGTGCTTTTCTCTTGGAAAGCCGTCCTCGATGCACTTGATATCTTCAGAACCACTATCCACCCTCTTCTCAACACCATTGAAAGGCAACTTCACTTTCTCAGCCAAGTGAATCGACTATACTGGTACGAGATGATCATGCATTACTACCTCGGCATCCTGATGCTGGTCGAAGCCCTTGATATCGCCAAGCGCACAGATTTATCCTCGCAAGTAACAGACGCACGCCTCGAAGCTGAACATGGGTGTTTCAACAACCTTAAATTTGGCCTCGAAGGTAAATACGCGGTTGATACAGCAATTACAGAATCACAAACCAACTTTGATGACACATCTCCCTCAGGAGACTCCCATCAATTGATTGTCACATCATTTGTTGCAATAGACCCATATCCCCACCACGTCGTCGCGTCAGTCAGGCTTGCGTACAATGCAGTCAGCCGCAAATACCGACAAGGCAACATAAAGTATGAAGCTTTCTATCATCTTTCCTCCACACTGCTTCGAGTTCTAGCAGAACTGCCTCAAAGTTCCAAAGCTGTGATACTTGCCAGGAAAAATCTTCAGGACTCCATCAATCGTTTGGAGACAAGTTCTGCCACGGTTTCCACATATATTGAATAAGGAAGATCCCAAGCCCACAGGTCGTTTATGTCGAAACGGACTAAGCTATGGTGAGGAGATATGATTGTACTAACTGATAGATTGGAAATAGTGTACGGCCACGCAAATTGTATAACATATATTTTTTAGGGGGGGAAACCGTTACCAGGAATAGATATCGGAATAGACTCCTAAAACTTACTACTTCACGTGGCCATCCCTAATCAAGCCAAAACGTAAAGCCACGAAAGCTATCGGCAATGACGCCTTGTAACCAAGTGCGATAGCTGCCCAATCCACCAAAGTAAAAGTTAGTCGTGGGTTTACGACCCGGAATGTTGGCACCAAAAATCCAGCTACTCGTCTTCTTGAACAACGAGCCTTCCACAAGCTGATCACACAACGCAGACCAGCCCGTTTCAGCATCCTCAGTCGCCTCTATAGCCACATGCCTGACTTTTCCTTCTGTTTGCTGATCGTGCATTGATTTTTCTGCATGCTCGATGCAAGCGGTGATGAACTCAATCTCGCTTTCAATCACGGGAGGAAAATTGGCAAAGGGCGCCTGTGGTCCGGACACGAGGAACATGTTCGGAAAGTTTGCGCATGATATACCTCCATAGGCAGTAGGGCCATTCTTCCAGTGTTCTTGAATAGTTGTGCCGTTGCGACCACAGATTCCCAGTGGCTGATAGTTGCCTTCAATGGCGTCGAAGCCGGTAGCAAATATAATGATATCGAGCTTATGCTGCTCACCATTAGAGAGTGTAATTCCGTGCTCGGTGATTCTGGAAATAGGATTTGCCTTTATGTCTATAACGTCGACATTCTCGCGATTGAAGATTTGGTAGTAGCCGGTGTCGCATAAAGGTCGTCGTGCATATAGATCAGTCGGCTTCAGGATGGCGGCCTTTCGAGGATCCGTAACAATTTCATCTATCTTGCCCCGTATAAATTTACAAGCCTCCTCATTAGCAATTTCGTCGACTGTAAGATCTCCAAAGGCACTGAACATGAATCGAAACCCATTTCCACGATCCCACACCTCCTGAAATGCTGCTTGGCGCTCCTCAGGAGTCGCCTCCATGGTTTTTCGACTAACCTCGGGAATGCCGAACCCAACAGCAGATCCAAGGACATTCTTCCAGATCTCATCGTAGCTGGAGTTGATACTCCGACGATACTCTCGAGACACAGGACCTTGCCCACTAGGTACCGAATACTGTGGGTGGCGCTGATATGACTTGAGTTCCGCAACAATGGGCGCGATTGCGGTCATGACTTGGATTCCAGTCGAGCCATTCCCGAGGATGCCCACTTTCTTTCCTACAAGCTCTATCGTGTCGTCCCACCTAGCAGTATGAATCATGCGGCCTGAAAACGTCTCTATGCCAGAGATCTCAGGATATGTCGGCTGCGCTAAGACACCCAAACAGTTCACTAAGTATCGTGCGAAGATGAGACCCTTGGAAGTGATGACACCCCAGCGACCAACTTTGTCATCCCATGTTGCCGATTTCATTTCGACTTTGAACTCCATGTGTTTTCGGAGGTCGTGCTTTTCAACGATATGCCGCAGATACTCCAAGATCTCCGGTTGGTAAACATAATGATTGGCCCATGGGTACGTCTGCAAGTCATCTTTGTCCCATGAGTAGCGATAAAGGTAGCTTTCAGTATCGCTCATGGCACCAGGATACTTGTTCCAGTACCATGTTCCTCCGATGTCGCCTGCGGCATCTATACACTTGACGTGCAACCCTAGCTGTGAAAGACTATAGGTTGCATATATTCCCCCAAATCCAGCACCGACGACCAAGGCTTCGACAAAAACTTCTTTCGGCATATTGGAAATACCAGAGTTGCCTGCTTAGATTGATCAAGAAAGTTTTACATGATGAGATGTTGGTAGGAGAAACTCGTTAAGGCATGTTGATGGCTGGAGTTTTCGTCACCAATAAGGCATCCCATTTTTTCAAGGTCGGTGTCTGCCTGCTTCCTGCCTGCTATACCCCACGATGGGAAGCTTGGTGTTGCGGATCCGCCTCTTCTCGCTGTGTACGATTGTTTTTAACACATTGTGAACTTTGAACCGTTGCTTCCTATGCGGTTCGGGTGACAGCATAGCAAGGACGAAAGGGAGATTATCCCAGAAAGCGCGCAACGTACTATGGCGAAGGGTCAGCTTCAGCCTCGGTCGAGACACTTGATATTTCATCTTCGGCACCTTCGCATCAGAAGACTATCCTGGCGAGACGTACACCGAGGAAAGCATTCGAAGTCGTTGTCCAAGCTTTTCACGCCAGGGCCAAGACCCAGGAGATGGTATCAAGGTTAGCGTCCTCCACACAAGGGCAGTCTAGGATTTCCACGCCATGAGCTGGGGTTCTGCGCTCTCAAAGACCTAGCGTTGGATTTCGTGCAGTATCCTTGACTACTGATATCCTTGTGGTCGTAGATTTTTGCTTCCGCCAATCAAAATCTCATGTACCACAGCAAAAGCTCTACACTTTGAGTTACACTAATGTTGAACTAAATCCGGAACCGATCCGGGAAGCGATGACCTCCGTTTATCTCAGAACGAATCAGATATTTGCTGCCAGAATTAGCATCCTCCACAAACCCCAGGGCTATCCTTTATTCTCACTAGTGATTCTGCTGGTCAACATACTCCACAAATGGCAAGCTTTCGACTGGCAAGCGAAGAGAACATCAGGGGCCCAAACTAGGAGCACTTTCAGCACTTTCCCTTGTTTGTGCAGCATATTGATTGAGAACTTAAAGCTGTGAAGGCTTTGGCAGAACAAGACAGGTGACTTTGCACGCCGGTCCGCCCGGTACGAGGGAAACGTGTTTGAAAATGCGGGAGCTTGGGGTTCTGTGGGGTGTGGAGAGAGGCTGGCTGGTTGAAGGCAGCGGGTCTCGGCTTTACGTCTATGGCATTAAGCTGATCGTATCTCAATGCTTCGTACCTAATGTATATAACAAACTGCGGGACACGTCTCCAACATCGCTGATTTTCAACCTGCATCTCCTTACCCCGTGAACCTGCGTTCTATAACGTCGACGACAATGGCCTTTGACAAGACAGGTCAATGGACATGGAAACAATTCTTCATATGCTTCGTTATCTGCATGGGCCAGGTGGCTTTCGGGTACCCTGCATCTGTCATCGGAGTGACCCTGGCCAAAATACCATTCTTGACATACATGAACGTCGTGAACGCTGAAGGCCAATTCACGTCCCAGGGCAATGCTTTGATCGGAGCAATGTCTGGTGTTTTCCAGGTGAGGGAAACAATTCGAGATTGAAAGAACTCTGACTAAGTACGAGCGTTACAGGCTGGAGGATGCTTGGGAATACTCATGGTTACATACATCATGGACAAATGGGGTCGCAAAGCGGGCGTGCTTTTTGTGTCAGGCATTGGCCTCTTCAGCGGGTCACTGGTTTGTGCCTCGCAAGGAGTCGCAATGTTTCTCGTGTTTCGATTCTTCGCCGGAATGGCATCGTGGGGCGCTCTCACAATCAGTGAGTATCCGATGAGAGCAATTCCAGTGGCCAAGCTGACTCGCTTTCTACAGCGCCGGTATTCTCGTCCGAACTTGCTCCTCCAGCCATGAGAGGTTTCTTCGCGGGCATGAACGGAGTGTGTGTTGCAATCGGCTACAGCTTCGCAACATACATGGGGTTGGCCTTCCACGACACGGGCGGATCGTCTCTCGAGTGGCGAGGACCTCTTGCTCTCGCAGTCATCTTTAGCTTGATCCCACTTGCCAGTCTTTTAATTGTTCCAGAGTCCCCCCGATATCTGCTGATGGCCGGCCGCGTCGACGAAGCGAAGGCGGTAGTGCGAAAACTTCACGACGTTTCGCATGCAGATGAACAGCATTTCGCCATGGCGGAATTCTACCAGATGCAAAGACAAAGCGAATTTGACAAGACTTTGGACGCCTCGTGGTCCCAGATGTTCACACGGAAATCATATCGAAAGCGTGCGATTATTGTTGCAGGATTTTCTTTCCTGTCTCAAAGTACTGCTATTCTTGGTGAGCGAAAACCTAGGATGAAAATTATCACGGCGAGGTCTGACCATCTTAGTCATAAACAACTATGGATCGATCCTGTATAGAGCTTTGGGATATGGTCCCCTCGATCAGCTCAAGCTACAGTGTGGTTGGATATCCATGGGTTTTGCCGGGAATATCGTTGGCAAGTAGTGAACAATATCTATCCCTCGGTTCTACCGGCTAATCGAATCATCAGGATCTGTGATTATCGATAAAGTCGGCCGAAGGCCATTGATCTTGATTGGCTTCGCAGGATGTTTAGTCACACTGTGTATCGAAGCGGCATTGGTGGCGACATATGCAACTCCTGTGCCAGAGGTCGATCCGAATATGGTTGGGATCCGTGCCGCGGTAGCCATGCTGTGAGTGATTCCCCGCGACCCCACCCGTGCCCGTTCAGAGTGACAATTGATAACAAGAAAAATAGCTATGTATTCCAAGTCTTCTATGGAATGGGAATTGACGTACCGCTTTGGCCGTATTGTGCTGAGCTCTTTCCCACTCATATGCGCGCAAAGGGCATGGCCATCTGTACAGCAACCGTAGCATTGACTTCTTTGGTATACCTTGAAGTCGCTAGCACTGCTTTTGCCAATATTGGTTGGAAGTTCTACATGGTATGCTACACTTTCCGATGTCCACACTTCATACTGATTGGTCTTGACAGGTTTTCATTAGCGTTACCGCTGTTGGTCTGGTGTGGATCTATTTCGCGCTTCCAGAGACGAATGGACTCCCGCTCGAGGAAATAGCGGCACTATTTGGTGATCATGATGATGTCATGGTCTATAGTGAGGATATTCAGACTGGTACGAATGCTGGTGAGCTGGTTATCAAGCAGCATGGTCAGAATGAGAAGACTGTCGATCATACTGCGGAGAAGACTGATGCTTCTACCCACCGTGAGGTGGTGGGAGTGGACATCTAAGTTCATTCACCAGTACCATCAATTGAAGATGTCACGATGGAGACAGTGGAAATAAAGATTGGTGACTCGGGATCTAACTAGCTGCAAACCCAAGAGATCGACAACTTTTGTTCTTGACTTTGCCAAAAAGCTTCTATTAATTATCTTTATAGTAAGCAGCAATCCACCTGCGATACAGCGGGAGCGATTTATTTGCTTCTGCAGGGCGTCCCTGCATCGGCTGTCGGTGGTGCACATCAACCGCCTCGCCATCAAGACCCGTGTTCGTGACAGCGTTCTGCTGCTTGCCCAGGTAGAAGTCAGGCATGAAGAATGTGGCAATCAAGGGCACGACGGCTAAAAGCAGAGCAGTAGTGGCAATGTGGCCGTTGACGTAGGCGTACGCCCGGATAGCACCTTGTCTGACTGGGTCCTCGTAGGGATAGCCGGTTCGTAGCTTCCTGATGCTTCCGTAGAGCTTCAATATGGTTGCTTCGTCGACTCCAGCCATCTCCATGCGCATCCGGTCTAGCATTCGATTCGTCCAGATGGCCGACGAGACGGCACTGCCAACAGACGAGCCCAAAGTCGACCACAGCGTGAGCAGGGCGATTATTGAGGCCATGTCTTCATGCGGCACGGAAGCTTGACTGCCGACACGAACGCCAACGACATTGAAAGAGCCCAGGCAGAACATCAATTGAGCCACGACCAGCCTGGCGGTGTCTTGTATCATGCGTCCATCGGCCCGGACCAATAAACCGTACGCGATCAGCCTCGCCACAGCGCCAAATACCATCATGGACTTATATCGATGAGTCCGTCGTTGGATGAGACCAACGATGGGTCCCAGGATACTGAGTCCCATGGTTGTGATGCCTAAAAATATGGTCCATTCGTAAGTCGACCACTCTTTAATGACGTAGATGTACGAAGAGAAATAGGTATTGCGGGTTGCTGAGGCCATCTGGTTGAAGGTGTAAATGTTGACCGCGGCCAGAAAAGTACGATTTCTGAGAATGCGCTTTGTCATAAGCGGCTTCGAGGCCAGGTACATTTCGAAAAGCACAAAGGCAGTCAGCAGAAAGAAACCAATAACGAGCATGGCAATTATTCCTCCATTGGACCAACCACCATCTGCATCCTCTGCAAGGGTGAATGGCAGTAAAATAAGTGCAAACGATGTTCCAAGGATAACGAGTCCGATAATATCGATATCAATCAGCCCTTGGCGCAGAAGCTTCATCCAGTAGTAGAAATCCACGGAAGCTGTGGTCTCCTCAGAGTTATCTCCATCATTAACTCGTTGTCGCTTTGATGCAGCCATAGTGACCATGCCCATCTTTTCGCCTCTTCGCTGCATGGCATAAAGTGTGATGATGGCGGGTACAAGCATAATAGGCACGACTATTGCAAACATACCTAAGCCCCATCGCCAGTTGTCGACAAAGGCCTCGGCAATAAAACCGTTGATTGGAACTGTAATGACGAAAGGAATCGACAGCGCGGCACCGAAGAAGCCTCGCCATTGTAAAGGCGTCAAATCTCCAACGATGATGTCGCTCAATAGGTCGAGTCCTGACTTTCCAACCGAAGTGAAGCATATTCCCACTGTGTAAGCTGCGAAGGTGCTTGAGCTGGCCGCCACAGCAAAACCAACAACGTAGAAGATGAGAATCACAACATAGGTGGTAGGGCGAGAGGTGATATCCGCCAACTTGCCAATGAAAGGCTTACTCACGGCCCGAATGATCTGACTGGCGGTACTAACAGCCGCGAGTGAGCTGTGTTGTCCGAATGTTGAACTAGCCATGGTTGTGAAGATGGTGGAGGTGATGCCCTGGTCCAATGCATAGGCAAACATTGTCAGCCCAATCGAGCTACCCAAGAGCCATAACAGTATTTTCCCCGAGTTCCCAGATTGGTACAAGACCTTGTTGAAAGCCTCAACCCTACTGACACCAATTTCAGTATGCCCTTCACCTGCGAGTGGCACACCTGAGTTCGACTTGTTCAAGATCGAGTTTCTTTGTAAAGATGCGGATTTGGAACGGTCGTAAGATTTTTGGGCCTCGTCAAGCCTATCTTGTGTGGCCGTTAAAGAGTCAAATACCAGCTCCCTCTCGTTAACTCTATCATCACCACCGTCCAAGTTTCCAGCTGATTTCGACATACTATCTGCGTCGGATAGGTCGAAGTTCGTAATGAAAACCACAAGGGTGGAGGCTAAGGCAGATGGATGAAGAATGACAGGAACAGTGACAGAGATTCGGTCATCTGGGAACTTTGTGCTTCCTGCGAGAAACTAACCCCGTTGCAAGACCGGCTGGAACGTGGCGTGACTGGCTGGTGTCCATCCTTTGTAGCACTCCATATATCTCCTTAGGTGTAATGAATATTCGCCAGCCCGCCAAGTATGGAAGATCATTCTTTTTTAGTATTAGGTGATAGTGGCGAGCGGGTTTCAGGGTCTATAGCATGCCTTGGTGACGGATTGCTAAGACAGGTATAGGTATGATCAGCCCAAACAAATCCACTAGTTTCTCCATGCCGACATCGGCACGCGCTGTAAGGATGATCGGCGTATCCGGATCACAAAGTCTGGGGTCTGTATTGGCACGCCAGCCATTCGCTTTCAATGAACCCAACGCAAAGTTAGGGTCTCGGGGACTATAGGATCCTTCATTGATTGACCTGATCAAGGCAGTGGTGTGATCAAATTAGCACAGTTGGATATTCAAGAGGCACTGTGAGAGAGATTGCGAGTACGCTCAGCGCACTTGACAGGATTGCACAAGAACAAAGCCGACAGGTTCGTGTTCAGTGCATATTGTACACAAAAACTCGAATACGTATGATCGCACTTTGATTGACAAAAATGGGAGTGCAACAGGTGGGATGAGATTCTTAAGTGAACACGCATGAGACTCGTCCTAATTTCACCTCGACAACGTGTAGCTGATACCAAATCCTTTCTTTGTTGAATATCCTCCAGGAACGTTATTTAAACGCTGGAAGCAGTCTGGATGCACATGGAGGCGTTGCATCATTGATCATACCGATGCTCACGCAACGAAATGACCCAGCCTTCCTTTGTATACAGGTCCAGTCAGGTAGACGATAGACAAGGCATAAGTCGTCTGAATATGGCACACTTGCCAGGCCGTTGACCTCTCGATGAGAGGCACTACCCCATGAGTCATGCAGTACTCCTTGCCCAAGTGGAAAAGTTGTGACGCTGCGTAGGACAATCTTCGGCGTCCCTGGACAAGGTCAATCAAGTCTATTAAAGTCCGATGAAGATTTTCACCTTGAAGAGGATATCGACCTCCCACAACCTAGTTAGGGTGACGACCACAAACGGTGAGAGCGCAATATTTCCCATAACTGTCGAGACATGACGGATTGAGGAATTTGTAACGGCAAAGAAAAGTCTCTTCGCCTTTGCCTTTGGCTGAGCCAAACTGTAGTGAGTTGCCTGGTGATGTCGTGGCTATTGAAATTTTCAAGGGGACAAAGTGGTCCGAAAATCAGAATCTGTTATTCTGCAATGCTTAACTTCCAGCATCTAAGACTCCCGCGTTGGGCTCGATTCTCAGAGAGTTGGGAGCAAAAGATAGCACATTTCTCGTGTTGCTCTTGCTGCGCTTGACACGCCAAGCTTCCCATTTTGATGCACCGTTGAATGATTGTGGTTTAGGGTTTCAATTTAAGCAAGTCGTCGTGTCATGAGAGCTATCAATGAACTCGCTTGGCTGACCATTTTCAAAGTCCTAAAATTCATGCGAGTAATGATGATTCCAACCTTGTTCATTCGTCCACGGCCTTACAGCATGAATCAAGTCGGACATTCGACAGTGTCCAAGACATTCTGGATCACCTTGACTGGATCCAAATCGCTTAGGATCTCCCTTGCGGAAGCCATATCTGTCCCGTACTGAGTGCTTCGTTCTCGGCTCGGGGAGGCCATCACAACTCGGTGTGGGTAGATCTTCTTAGCCGCCAGTGCGACCAGTGAAGGTGTGACGTAGTCGATACCATGGAAAGGGGCAAGGTACCTGCGAGCCTGTCAGTCTGTTACGCGGCCGGCCTCTGGGGTACACTCACTTTGACAAAGCTAACAACAAGGTCGTGGCATATGGTGAGACACCCCCGTCTACACCTCTTTCTATGCGTAGAAACACAACAATGTCCTGCAGATATCTTCTGATCTCTGGAGTGATGGTCGCTTCCTGTCCTCGGGCCCGTAGTAGTTCAATAGTCTTTCATGGTGAGCATTCATCTCCAAGCCATATGATCAATACTTACATCTTGATCAATGACTCGATCCGCGATAGCTTCCCGGTACCTTACGCTTGGCGGCGCCCCGATAGAATAAGAAGATCCATGGTCCTCGGAGTGGCTATCTAGCTCTTCCAAGTTGAGGAACCCATCTTCCACCTCATGGTGGTGAGACATGAATATTCGATCATTCTAGATATGTGAGACATATAGCAGCATCCTAAGGGTTGCACTTACAAGGTGTTTAGTGAGCCTGATATGCTTGGAAGAGGATGTTACCAAAGGTACAAATAGGAAAACTCTTGGGGCTGCATGGACGGTCGTTCGACTGTATACTCGTCGCTTTCGGATGATCTTCGGGAATCAGCATAGACCGCATATCTCAATAGTGCTACTTACCTCGAGAGTCTGGATTTGAACATCCTCTTTGGCGAGATTGAACTCCTTCGCGATGATTACATTCACAATCTTTCGACTATCAAGGTCTTGTCGAGATGGAGAAACCGAGCTTGATTGACGAAAATTGATACCTGCGAGCTTCGAGTGCAGGGTTCCACCCTGGGCAAAAGTAAGTTTCTTGTTAGGCGGAACGGATAGTAGGGCCAACAGTGTTGTAGTCACTCTCTGAAGTGTTGCTTGAAATCCCAGGCTCAGAAATGTCTCGATTGAGGATGAGTTCTCCAAAACGAGCTACCGAATCCAAATCTTCCCGCTCAAGGACGACATAATTCAGCTTGAAGACTTGCGAGACGATCTATCTATGGTAAGCCGTCTGCCATTGTTCAATGGTTAAAGAGGATCCTACTAGGGCAAGTTCCGCCGCCAGATCATCCAAAGCGTCTTCTCGCGTCTCGATGATACAATGTTGCTGTGCTATTAGGCTTAGCAGCACGGCCAACTCCAGATCAGTCAGATCCTCGATCCTCTCAAGGAGTGCCTGGTCATCCATGGTCGTTGATGACGCGTCATTCAGCTATCATTCCGAGTTGTTTCATCAACCTCGGATACCTAGACATTTGTTGCGTATATGAATGACATGAAGTATCAAGGAATTTCTGACCTAGGTTTGTGCGCCTTTGATAAATCTGTACAAGATGGAAGTTGCTGGCACTACAACTCGGGAGTTCAACTTGAATGAGGCGAGGTCGCGCCAAGATATGTGCCAAGCCCTGACTTCATTGGCTGACATCAAACAACATCTTGTTGCCTTCAAGATCACCACCAACTTCTTCATCTTCATCATCCCATATCATGATACGCTGATGTTATGGACCATCGTTCCAAATGACCAGTGTCAACCCCAGGGCAGGCTGGGAAAAGATCGGCGACCAATTCTACCAAAAGGCACAAATCTACGAATCAGTCTTTGATCAGGACCTTGAGCTTGAGAACTATCTCGTAGTCGGTGCTCCGTACGGTGGAGCTCTTGGTATGTCATTGCCTTCATCTACGACAGTGTGGCCCTAACTCGTCATAGCACTATGGAGGGATGAAAGCAAGATAACGCGCTACCGCACAGGCCAGTCGTTGAAAACAACCATCGACATTTATTCGTCGTCGGGCCAGCTTATCAGCAACATCAATTGGGATAAGGGCTCGATCAAAGGCCTGGGCTGGCTGGATGACGAGAAACTTATCGTGGTGACGGAGGATGGCACGGTGCATTGCTACTCTGGATTGCACGGGGATTTCAACCCGTTTTCACTTGGCCATGGCGCCGATGAATACGGTGTCAAATCGTGCCGTTTCTGGTCGCATGGTTTTGTTGCGCTACTCTCTAACAATGCCTTGATTGCGGTGTCCTCCTTTGAAGAACCGCGACCCCGTCTTCTGGCTCATGCTCCGGATGGCGAGGTCCACTCCTGGTCCCTCATTCCGCCTGCATACACGCTGTCCAGATCGGTTGAAGTGCTGCTCGCAATAGGCAAGACCATTTTTATGGTGGACGTCAGCGAAGCTGAAGATCGAGGACTGTCAGATGGCCCATTCATGCACGTCAGCGTGTCACCAAATGGCCGCTTCGCGGCACTATTTACGGAAGACGGTAAAGTCTGGGTCGTGGGAAGCGACTTCCAGAACAAGTACAGCGAGTACAACTCCAAGGCCAAGACTACACCGAATCAGATATACTGGTGTGGAAACGACTCTGTCATCTTAGCATGGGAAGATGAGATCCATATGGTCGGACCAGATGGCGCAGCAGTCAAATACTATTATGACGATCAAGTCCATGTGGTCCCAGACATCGACGGTGTGCGCCTGATCACCAATGAGACCTGCGAGTTTCTACACAAGGTGCCGGATCCATTGGAAGAAGTGTTCAAGCTCGGCTCGAATTCACCTGCATCAGTACTTCTCGACTCGGTTGAGCTCCTGGAGAAGAAGTCGCCCAAAGCAGATGAGAATATTCAACGCATCAAGCCAAATCTACCTGAGGCTGTGGAGACCTGTATCCGCGCTGCCGGACACGAGTTCAACCAGGTTTTGCAGAAATTGTTATTACGAGCGGCGTCGTTCGGAAAATCGGTTCTGGACCTATACAACAGCGATGAGTTTGTAGACATGTGTGAGGATCTTAGGGTTCTCAATGCTGTTCGCGACTATCGCATTGGGCTGTACATGTCGTATGAGCAATATGTTCGGCTCACACCAGAACGACTGATTGCACGACTGGTCAACCGGCGAGAATACCTGCTTGCTATCAAACTGTCCGAATTTTTGCACCTTCCGCTCAACAAGATCTACGTCCACTGGGCGAGCCAGAAGGTGCGGGGATCATCTGCCGATGACGACGCCATCAGAGATATTGTTGTAGATCGGCTTCGGGGCAAGCAGGGGATCTCATTCGAGGTCATTGCCAGAGCTGCGTACGATGAAGGTCGCAGTCACCTTGCGACAACACTCTTGAACCACGAACCGAGAGCAGGAAAGCAGGTCCCGCTTCTTCTGAACATGGAAGAAGACGAAATCGCGTTGAACAAGGCTATTGATTCTGGAGATACAGATCTTGTATTCTTTGTTTTGCTGCAGTTGAAACAAAAGTTGCCATTGGCTGCTTTCTTCCGCACGATTAGCGACAAGCCGGTGGCCGGTGCTCTCGTGGAGAGCTCTGCCAGAGCACAAGACAAGGAACTGCTGAGAGATTTGTTCTACCAGGACGACCAGCCGGTGGAAGGCTCCAATCTTCTTCTCGAGGAAGCGATGCAGCAGCCGCAAGTCTCGGCAATCATCGACAAAGTCAAACTGGCCATCAGGTTGCTCACCGATGCCAAGGACCCAACAGCTGTGCTCCATTCCAAGGCTTTGACAGAAGCTACTCAATTGCTCAAAATGCAGGAAGTCTTTGACAAGGATATCACAGATAGCAGTGGTAGTTATGTCGGATTGAGTGTCAACGAGACCATGTTCCGCCTGATTCGGTCCGGGTACAGCAAACGGGCAGCCAAAGTTCAGAGTGATTTCAAGGTGCCAGACAAGACTTGGTGGTGGATCCGACTTCGTGCGTTGACCGCTGCTCGGCTGTGGGGAGAAGTCGAAGAAATCGGGAGGGCAAAGAAATCGCCCATTGGTTGGGAGGTATGCTGTCCTGCGTTTGGGAGGTTCGAGTCACCTGCTAACATTATCCAACAGCCATTTTATAACGAAGTTTTAGGTGCAGGCAATACTCGTTTAGCATCGTCGTTCATTCCCAAATGCACAACACTCCAACCAGCTGAGAGAATTGAGATGTGGGTGAAGTGTGGAATGATTGTCAAGGCGGGAGAGGAAGCACTGAAGGCCAAGGACCTAAACTCTCTTGAATCGCTTCGGGATAAGGCCAATGGACAGCAGTTGGTGGAGATTGAGAGGCTCATCACACAGTTGAGACCAAGGAAGTAGGGGCGGTTCAGGTTATGGTGTCGATATCATCCTCTGCATCAGTATTGTGTGACGACGCCGTGCGATCGACGATGACCATTTTTGTGGTGGAAGCAAAGGCAGGCAGCTTGACACTATCAACCACCTTGGTTCCTGACTCTTCCATCTCTTCATCTTCCCACCCATCACCCTCCATTTCATCGGCATTTTCATTTTGAACACTCTGCTCGAGTATTGCAGCTGCAGCGGTAGAGTCATCCCATTGGGCTTTCCTCTCACGGATCCTCTTCAGCCGCACTTGGGACACGTCGACTTTTTTGGCCAGTTGATCCTGTACCACCTCGGCTCGAGCCAACACTCTCTCCTGTCTCTTCTTCTGCCCTCTGGTCAAGGATTTCTGCTTCCTCTTTGCTTTGTGGATTCCGCCATAGGGTTTTGGCGCTAGAACTGGTGTAGCATCCGATGCGCGAGGCGCGTCTTTGAGGGATTTGTCGATGTCTATAGACGGTGAAGAAGCTCGTTTGGAGGCTCGAGATCGTGGATTCGCTGTTGATGTCCTATTAATTGCTTTGTGCGGGTAATTCGATCCTCACGACATACCTAGAGGGTTCTGCCTAGGCTTAGGATTCTTGGTCATTTTAGCCATCGCGCTAAAGATCCTCCGCAGTAAGCAGATGAGGCCTGTATTAGTCTGAGGTGCTTCGTAGCGGCAACGAAGGTGCAAATAAAGATTCTTCGTTGAACAACAGACTTGGATCGGATATTGTAAACCCGATGCTTTTTTGGTAGGGCTACCCTTGATACTCGCAATATCATTTCTCCATGCCGGGAACAGGTGCTTGAGCCGCTAGTAGTGCCATATTAACGCTTCTCGCTCTAGATCAATCCTACGGAGATCCTAGCGTCTTGGGCACTCTACCACGTAAGATACACCTCCAAACCTCGGCAGTCGAACTTCTCCCCGTCTACCCCCATGCTTTGAATTTCTCTCGCATCCACTTCATTGTGTATACGGATAGGAGCGATATGCTAGGCGCCCCCCATAATAGTCTGTATATATGGAGAGGAGCTCTAACGATGAGGCCACGGCGTTGTCACATTCTAGGAAACGACCATTCACTCCAGCCTCGTTGACTCGTCGCAAACGTGTGGCAATTGCTTGTCAATTCTGTCGATTGCGCAAGACAAAGTGCGACAACGTCAGACCTGTCTGCGGCTTCTGCGAGTATCACCAGGCCGAGTGTGTATACGATGACCATGTCCCGTCTGTAGACGAAGGGCATGCAAGGAACTTCGATGGCCAGAAAGGCCAATTCAATGAACAGATCTTAAGCCATTTAATTGACATCAAGCAACTGCTTCAGAAGCAAGACGTTGAAAATGATATCTCAGTCCACCACTCGTCTCCTAGAAATGGACCCATCTCGACAAGGCTCCTGAGCGCTGAGAATTCCTACCCAGCTCACACCATAGTGCCATCCCAAACAACAGACTCTCGGCAAACATCCTTCTGGAAATCATCTGCAACAACTCGATGTGAATCAATAGTGATTTGGCCGATCTTCAGAGGAATCATCCCACCTAGTGCGCTATCCAGCCAATTGTTTCTCTTCGAGCGAAATGCCAGTAATGAGTCTCCAGAGAACTCTAGTGTCCACGATCCTGGCAGTTCATCAGCAGCTTCTAGGATACACACCAATTTGAGCTTCCAAGATGATGCATTTGTTCCTCTATGTCGCCATTTTCTTCTTCATGTGTATCCACGAAACCCAATTCTCGAAAAGGAGGAACTATTGGCATACGCCAGGGATGTGACGGAGCATGGCTTAAGTTGGAACGGAGCGTCATGCTTAGTGGTATCTTTCCCCTGAACCCTCGCACACTTCATCACCCGTGATGTGCCTTTCGGAGCTAATGTTTCACGTGCAGCTACTTGCGTGTGCGCTTGCATGCTGTACGCAGCCATACGAATCACAGACTTTTGACACTCATGGAACACCTTCAGAACGTATTGTTCGCTCGTCGTACACCTCCCTCATTGGAGACCATGACGCTGCTGAGGCTTACTACCTGGCCGCAAAGAAACGTCTATCTCTAATCGGGTCGTCTCTCTTGGGCGTCCAATGTCTTTTCTTCGCGTCGATCTATGAGAGGCACTCATTTCGACCATTAGAGGCCTGGGTATACATTCAACAAGCTTGCACGAGGCTCCAATTGCACCTTATCCAACTGAATCATCCTTTATCACGTCCTTCCGGCTCCAGATTAGACAATACTCATCATCTGGAACAGCGTGTTTTCTGGACTTGTTACAAGGCAGAAACGTGCGGCCCTTCTCCCGAATATTTATGACTGTACTGATGCCATGGCCAGTGAACTAGTACCAGAGTTGGGGTTACGACCCAGCAGCCTTGTGGACTTGGAATATCCAGACCTCTTTCCCACGCCGCCAGCATATCTTTCGGACTCCGCAGAAGTATTGGATAATGCCGCCATTCAATCGCCTCAACATGACCGCTCCGAGCAAAACCGTAGTTGGTTATTCTACATCGCCGAAATTTCACTTCGACGCACAATCAACGACACCATTTGGCTGTTCTACCACAAAGGTGAGGAATATTGGCTCGAAAACATCGGCCTGCTAGTCCGACAGCATTCCGAGTCTGATTCGCAGATTGGCTTGTGGTATTCTCATCTGCCAGATGCGATCCGATTCGATCCCATACATGTGCCAGAAACCGAGTTTTCGTTTCATCTACAAACCCGCTTTCTTGAATGGAGGGAATATACCCTCCGTCCACTCCTATACGTCTATCTCCATCATCCTCAGAATCTGCCATTGCGAGTTCTCGAGCTTAGTCAGGAGGCATTGAATATTTCGCGCGACATCATCCTCCAAGCCATCCATCACCATAGACATGGTGGCTCGTGGTTCGTGTTAAGAAGATCATTCTCCTGCGCATTGTTGATTCTTGCTGTCGTCGTCAAAGCTGGTGAGGTTCGACCGCCGGAGAATTGGCCTCAACTAATCCGAGTAGCACTAAGCACCCTACTAAAGTGGGAATCTGAAGCTCGAGATGTGTTTCTTATGAGGAAAGTCCTGGAAAACACGTTTGCCACCATCTGCAAGCGAGAAGGCCTGGCCATTAACAGCCCCAGCTAAAGAAGGTGCCCCGAGGTTCCTGCCCATGTTGAAGACAGACTCACAATTTCTTTCCGAACACTTGACTACTCTTAGTAGCTCAGATAGAACAGCGCGAGGAACACCGAGAAAATCGCATTGAAATCCACACGGTTGAAGCACCGACAAATCTAGCTCAGGCACTACGCGTACTTCACATACTTGAACTCATGTCCCGGGTCAAACATGCCCGTCTCGGCGTAATAGGTTTCCCAATGTAAGACCAACTCCTTCAAGATCTCTGGCTCTTGTTCCGCAAGATCATGCATCTCGCTCACGTCAGAAGTCAAATTGTAAAGTTCCCAGCGATCTTTACCCCTGGGCGCAGTCTGAAAGAGTGCTTTCCAGTCGCCTTTGCGGATTGCTCTGAGCCCAAACAACTCCCAGCCCGTGATGTGATTCTGCGCGTCGTGGAAAGAGGGCGTTTTGCCGAGCAGATGAGGGACCCAGGACGAGCCACGCACAGGCACAACTTCACGTCCTCGATACTGTGTGCCGGGGTGCGCGACGCCCGCGAGATCGAGAATCGTGGGGAGGATGTCCATGACGGTGGCGAAGGAATTGGTCTGGAAGTCTGCTGGGCGGTCGAGCTGTGGGAAGCGTACGATACATGGACAACGAATGCCACCCTCGGTGATCCATGTCTTGAAGCCTCTGGACGGCGCCATCGATGCACATGCCCATTCGGGCCCGTACCAGATATACGAGTCCGCGGCACCCATGTTTTCGAGGCTGTTGTTGTAGTACTTGTCAATGATGGCGTTGACGGTCGTTTCGCCACCCATGATCGGCATGGCTTCCAGGAGGGCGCCCTCTGCGCCATTGTCCGACATGAAGAGGATGAATGTGTTGTCGAGCTCGCCTGTCTTCTCGAGGTGGGATACCACTCGTCCAACGTTGGTGTCGATTACGTCCACCATTGCGGCGTAGACTTCCATTGACTTGGCGGACTTGGCTCGCTCTTCGGCGGATAGTGTGTTCCACAGGTCGTGTGTCATTGGTGCGGGTTCGACGTCTGCTGGGACGATGCCAAGTTCGATCAACCGTTGGAGACGCTTCGACCGTAGTGCTGCCGGCCCGTCGTCGTACATGCCCTTGTATTTGTCGATTACTTCCTTTGGGGCTTGAAGAGGCCAATGTGGAGCCGTGAAGGGCAGGTACGCGAAGAAAGGCTTGTCTGAATCATCTCGATCCGAGAGGTAGTTTACCAGTTGGTCTGTGAAAGATGTCGTTGAGTAGAAGTCCTGCGGGAGCTCTTTGGTCCGGTCAATGTACGTTTGGTCCTCCATCCAGAAGTTGGTGGTGTTCATCGGGGTAAAGATGGAATGCTTCGGGTCGTCCAGCTGTGGTTCGTAATTATAGTGATTACAGCATCCAGAGAGAAAGACAAAGCTTTTGTCGAAGCCTCGAGAACAAGGAGCAGTCTCTTTCGTCAAACCTAGATGCCTGCATGGTAGAAAGGCTGGCGTCAGTCATGCAACATCGAGGGATTAATACCGTTCAAGTTGCATTTTGGGGGATTTTCGGTAGATATCCTACAACGACCATCACTTACCATTTGCCTGACATGATAGTCTCATATCCTCCGTCCTGCAGAATCTCCGATAAAGCAGCGACTCGAAAATTAAGATATCCCTCGTACCCTGGTTTATCATGGTAAATCGACCTGCCGCCCATGTGCTCAGTCATTTGGCCTAGACCCGCGATATGGTTGTCTGTGCCGGAAAACAACATCGATCTGGTTGGTGAGCAAGCAGATGCTGTATGGAAGTTTGTTAGTCGGACACCTGTCTGGGCGAGCTTATCCAGCGCAGGAGTCGCGATCTCCGACCCAAAGCATCCTGTATCGCTGTATCCTAGATCATCGGCGACTATAATGAGGAAGTTCGGCTTCTTGTTCTCGCTATAAGATCCCATCTTAATGCAAAATTTCTCGGATAGAAAGAAAATGATGTGGTAGGCTACGTGAAATCCTGCTGAGCAATGTTGAGTCGTTCACGATGAGATCGAAGTGGCTTCGCAAGTATATTGTCACTCAGGCCGGCTATGGTTGTTGCTCTCAGTTCGTTGAATAGATCAGAGCTACGTGTGAACCATACCTTGACTAAGATAGAAAACCTGGTCCGGAAGAACATACTAGGCCTTGTGGTAGGGTGCGCAGACCCACCAGAAGATCAACTATCTCCCCGTCTATCCCCGCCCACCATAAGAATTCGTCTCCCCGTCCATCCCCGTGACAAAATCTTGTCCAATTTCCTCGAGTCGAGCACTCCAGAGCCCATTAACTCAGCTTTCTACACCCCACAACCTATAAGGCGTGATGTGTGTCCCCAAAGTCGTGATCGACTTCGTGAATGATGGTTATGTTTATGGGGAAGCATAAATTCAACTCATACCCTGACAACTTGACCATGATGAATCCCGAAGCAGATAGCACCACAAGCCGATCGTCAATCAACCCTACCATTCTCTGGTCAATCAATGGCCTAATCAGCTTAACCTCACTCGACCTCGAAGTTATTCATCACAATGAGTAGTAGGAATCACGCCCTCGTGGTAGATGGCGCCGACAAAGGCCGTGGAATGGCTCGTGTTCGAGGCTGCTTCAATGGACGACTTCTGTACGCATGTTCACTCATAGCGCTATCTCAGGTCAACTTTGGCATGGACCAAGCGGCCTTCAGCAATACTCAGGCCATGGATCCATTCATTCGCAAATTCGGAGTCCTGAACGCAAAGACCCAAAAGTACGCAATCGAGCCGTACTTCCTTTCATTCCTGAATTCGTTTACCTACATAGGCTTTGCTTTTGGTCTAGTCACTGGAAATATCATCTCGCGAAAATTCGGCCGGAAGATTGCCATGTTCACAATGTGTCTCTGGGCCATGGTCGGAGCCATAATACTAGTCACCTCTCAGCATAAAGAGCAAATGTTGGTTGGGCGGATCGTTGCATATGTGTATATTGGAATGGAGCTGGCTTTGGTGCCGGTTCTTCAGTCGGAGCTGACTCCGGCCCCTGTTCGAGGCCTTGTGGTCGGGACCTACCAGTCAGGTTTGTTGGTGAGTTTTTCACTATCTCGGTCCTGGAAAATCCTTGTCAACTAGCTAATGGCGATTTCAAGCTTGGACAACTCATCATGTCCCTCATCTGCCGCGGTACAAGCACGATCAAAGATGATAGGTCTTGGCGAATACCACTTGGCTTGTTCTTCATTGTGCCAAGCATCATCGCAGTTGGGGTCTGGTTCATGAATGAAAGTCCACGATGGCTGCTACTCAAAGGCCGAGAAGAGGAAGCAAAAGCATCCCTCCAAGGTCTTCGAGAGGGTAAATTTACTCAGGCTCAAATTGATGCCGAGATGGAGGAGATCAAGATGTCGTTGCAGCTTGACCAGGACAAAGGGAGCTTGAAGGAAGTCTTCTACGGCAGTATGACTCTGCAATTCTGATTCCATGGATTTCTGCTGATTTTTTGACCCTTTGCAGCCAACTTCAAACGAACTCTGATTGTTATCGGAGTCAATATCTTCCTTCAGCTTACCGGTCAGAACTTTGCTTCTGTGTACGGTACTGTGTTCATCAAATCCATCGGCACAGTAAACCCGTTCACCATGACCTCTATCAATACGGCCCTGAACATCGTCATGGTATTGATCACTCAGTTACTGACCGATGTCACGGGCCGCGTGCCCCAGATGGCTGCTGGTGCCGCTGTCCAGTGCGCTGTCCTATTCACCATGGGCGGTCTGGGGACAACGACTCCCCAAACAAAACCCATCGGTACAGGGATTGTGGCAATGGTGACATTATTTGGAGTGGGATTTTCGCTTGGTTGGGCGCCTCTCTCACATGTCGTTGCGGCCGAGATTCCGACAACAAGGCTGAGGGATGCCACTTACGCTTTGGGTTCCATCTTCAATATAGCCATCCAGTTCACGGTCTCGTTTAGCATCCCCTACTTGTTGGACGACAAATATGCAGGGCTGCACTCCAAAGTCGGGTTCATCTTTGGATCGACGGCATTTTGTGCTTTTATTTTCTCTCTAACCTGCATTCCTGAGTGTAGGGGAAAAACCCTGGAAGAGATTGACCATTTGTTCCTGGAAAAGGTTCCAATCGGAAAGTTCGGCAAGACGCACCCAAGGACGTTACAACATAGTTATGCCGTTGCAGAGGACAAGGAATTTGGACAAAAGGTTCGAGTGGACACATTGTAAAGGGGATTGTACTGCTCAACCCACTCGGAAATTCTTCCCAGAAATATGATATTGGTCTTGCGGTTTTATAGGGTGCTGACCTTCGTAGTAGCGGCACATGAGGTCTAGCAGCTGAACATGAACGTTTCTCCAGAGGTTTATGCATGTCCAGAGGCTCACCTTGATTCCATTTTCTTGGTTGTGACCACGAGCTTCCAGCTTAACCTTGATGAGTCTATGCAAGCGAACTCTGGTGAGGCTGCAAGGACAAGGCTAGACCGTAGGGTAGGGTAACCATATGGGCAAGTGTGCCGAGGCCAGCCGGTAGTGACGTAATTGGCAAGCGGGATCGTAGGTGCCAGGCATAAAGGAAGGTGCAGCCTGACACATGACATACATGATGGTCAATACGGAAGTCACCAACCAACAACACCCACCTGCGCCTGATCTCATTCGATTATCTCTATCTCTTCCTACCTGGATCCCTATCTCTGCCTCAACCAAGCCCTTCTACCGCCGCGTCTTTTGTCCTCATTCCCCACTACACATCCTCGGACGGCTACACTTGTCCCGCCCAACAAATTCGCAGCCACGCTGTCGACCCATTTTGAGGGTTCATGGCGCCCGCAAGACCATTGAAACGACAAAAGACCAACCCGTCCGAGGTCCCCCAATCATCCCAGGTGAACGCGACCCAAGCTCCTCTCCCTCCAGACCCTCCACCTGCAGTAGCCGTGTCGAATAATATTGAATCGCCCACGTCGAAATCGGAGGCTCGTTCAGTAGGTCTCTGTCTTCCCAACGCAGCTTTTGATTTGAATTGACGGAATTGTAACTAGTCCTTCTTCAGCCGGACATGGCCTCGAAAAGCCGCACCCTCAACGAATGTCGCTCGCGAAAGTGCCTCATCCGTTGGCGTTGGTAGCGCTAGTGCGACCCAAGAAACCATTGCAGTGATCAGGGACAAAATCAAACCACAGCGCTCCCCTTCAATAGCCATGACTTTGGGAAAGTCCCCTTCGAACCAATCCAATCGATCACTACCAGCAAACGCTACCACCACCATCGTCAATGCTACTCCCAAAAGCCCAACACAACCTGGTCAAGCAAAGCCCGAGGCAGGGCTCCCAAAGAAGTCCGGGAACGACGAGCTGGTTGATCAGCCAAAGGCGGATAACGAAGGCACTCCCCTCCTGAGCACTGATCTGGGTCCGAAATCACAGCCGGAGATATCACCCCCAGAAGAACCTCAAGGGCCAACCACACAAGAGACACAGGCGGGTTGGCTTGCTTGGCTTTCAAAGAAGGATGTCCCAGATGCCAAATCTACTGAATCAGAGCCGGTAAGAGAACAGCAAAAAAGGGACACGTTGAACCCGTCCATCAATGGACCGATCCATGGATCCGTCAAAGAGCCAGATACTGCAGCTACCTCCTCAGTTCAGGTCCCACAGCCCGAGGAACCAGTGAAGGAGGCTGCAGAACAGGCAGAGCCAAATAACAAACGGAGTTGGTATCAAATGTGGAACAACGAAACGTCCACCCAGCTACTCAAATCTGACCAGGAAAATCAGTCCAAGACTATCAACACGTCTAATGACCCGCCGCAGCGTGAATCAGCACAAAAATTGAACATCCCGAGCACCCCGAAGCCGAAAGATGTATCCCAGGCCTCCTCGCTAGAAACATCTCCACCACCCCCTCTTCCTGGTGATTCTTCAAAGTCTTCGGGATGGGTCTTCTGGTCGCGGGATCGGAACAGACCAAATACAGTAAAGTCTGATAAGGAGCCGCACGTTGGTGAAATTGCTATCTCTGATACCCCCTCACAAGCCAGACCCAAACGAGCATCCATAAGCCTTCAGGACGATGAGCAGAAGCCTATTTTACAAAAACCCACCAAGGATACACCGGCCAAAAAAGTCAAGGACTCAACATCTACTGAAGTGAAAGGCAGTCCTGCTAAGAAACAGGATGCGAAAAAAGAACCTGCTGACAGTGCAGCCTCAATACCAAAATCAACTAAGACCACAAAATCAAGTACATCCACCACCAAAGCTGAGTCTTCAAATGCGGTTGCCAAAGCGAGAGACCCTGTTCAAGTCGACACTCCTAGGGCTGCTTCACCTGCACCATCCAAGAAGGAAGTTCCCAACGCACTATTGCCACGATTAGAAGACACGCTTAGCCACAAAGAAAATCCGTCTATTTTGCAACAGCTTGCGAGGTTACTTTACTATACGAAGGAGCCCGAATTCAAGCACCTCCATATTGTTAAAGACCCACCACGGATAGCAAATGCACTTGCAATTGGAGTTCATGGGTATTTTCCAGCTCCTTTGATTCGAAGTGTCCTGGGTCAACCGACTGGCACCTCTATCAAATTTGCCGATATGGCGGCTTCAGCAATCAAGAGATGGACAGCAAAGCAAGGCTACCATTGTGAAGTCAAGAGTGCAGCTCTTGAAGGTGAAGGTCGAATCGCTGAACGTGTCGAACTTCTCTGGAAACTTCTTCTGAACTGGATTGATGAGATCCGCAAATCTGACTTTGTCATGATTGCTTGCCATAGCCAGGGAGTTCCAGTTGCCATCATGCTAGTTGCAAAGCTGATTGCTTTTGGCTGCATCAGTGGTGCTCGGGTCGGAATATGCGCAATGGCAGGTGTCAACATGGGGCCTTTCCAAGAATACAAATCTAGATGGATCAGCGGCAGCGCTGGTGAGCTTTTTGAGTTTTCGGACCCCAATAGCAAAGTTTCCCTCGACTACATGGCAGCGACTGAAGAAATCTTGAAGCACGGGGTGAGGTTGACATATACTGGGAGCATAGACGACCAGCTCGTCTCTATGGAATCTTCCATTTTCGCCCCAATTACTCACCCACATATCTACCGAGCAGTCTTCATTGATGGTCGGATCCACGCGCCAAACTTTCTGTCACATCTTGTTGGATTTGCTCTAAAGCTGCGGAATGTTGGTGTGCCAGATCATGGCTTGATTCGGGAACTATCACCTCCTCTTGCGGGAAGCCTGTACTCGGGAGAAGGGCATTCGCGGATATATGAAGACGATACCGTTTACGACTTGGCCATTTCATTTGCCTTGGAAACGAATGCACTCAAGGATATTGATGTTTCCAAGCGACCAACTACCAGTAATCCTGGAAATCCCTACATCTTGCCTTTTGCGATGCGAGGCATTCTAGAAGAAGATTATGTCAAAACCGAACTTCAGCACGAGGCGCGAGAATTATTAGCACAGTTTGATGAATGGAAACCAAACACCAAAGCGTTGAAGGACGTGAAATTCCGCCTGGAAGGGATTAGATCAAAACTCTGATTTCAGGTAGAACAGAATTTTGGGTACAGTGGCAACCCTGGATTAATGGCATTTTTATACTTTCACTCTCGATTTGTCGCATTGCCTCGAGATGGTTCAAGGCTGACCCTGAAGTGCAAAATGCGATCAACGCTCATATTTTAACAGACACGCTCTTGGAACCTACTATAGTGCCCGACGGTGATCGATCGGTTGGCCAGTTGTCGCCTTCAACACTAGAACTCTGAGTGCGTGAACTCATGGTGACTCCCGCCAATTACAATCTTCCTCTGATTGGGCCTTTGCGTGTCGCTTTTGATTTATCCGATGCGCCCAGACACCTGATCTTTTGGGGATTTCCCCAATGCAGAAGTAATGTGTGACCGGTGTACGAAATGATTGCGTTTGACTTGTCGGCCTCAGCATGGGTGGTTTGTCATTTGCCCAATTGTGGCTTTGGAGAAAGCACCTTCAATCTCTCAAACATGCAGCACTTCGAACGCAGTGGAAGGGTTTCGACCTTTGAAAAATCCCTCTGGGTGCATTCAATGGTTTAATACTCTATTAAGCCCATTTGCGGTCACATTGATTGTTCTGTGGTTACGATTATCACTATACGAGCAAAGCTATCGCTCTGTAATGTTATCATGGCTACTGGAGTTGAATGTGCGGCCGCAATTCTAGGCATCATACAATTTTCTGTGCAAATGACGGACGTCAGTGTCAGGAGCTACCGGTCTTATCGTGGAGCAAAGAAGGAACTCCAAAGCTTGCAACAGAATGTTTCCACCTTCTCGCAGACGCTCCATTATTTCGGACAGACAATGCAAGGAATGTTCGAGAAACGCCTTGGTCCAGCAAAGGATCCTGGGTTTCGAAGGTTAATGCTAGAGATCTCAGTCATGGTCAAAGGTCGAATGAGAGGAATTCAGCTCAACCTGCGTCGGGTAACCGCTCTTGGTAACCCCAGAGTCTCAGCTCTCTCTCGTGTACAAGCAAGAGTGCTGTGGGTCTTGTTCGATGGACGGGATATGAAAGAACTTTTTGCCAGCCTTGAGCCCGTTAAATCAACTATGAACCTGGTCGTCGGGATATCGAATACGCAGCTTTTTATGGAAGAGATCAGACAGTTGCAGAAAGACAAGGTCTCGATTTCTATGGAAAAATTCAAGCAGTTGTAAGTTCTGGACTCCTCTATTTCTTCCAGGGGTATACATCTCTTCAGTTACTCATATATACATATAGAGAAGCCCACACCGCTCAGATCAGTATGCTTGAGAAAGAAGTTAAGGAGAAACAGCAGCAGTATGAATCATTACTCAAGCTCAAAACAATTACTCCCAGCAATTCGCTCCATTCCCAGGCCAACCAAGTTCAACTGATACGAGAGATCGTTGAACATGTACAGCAGTTGGCAACAGAGCGGATCTCCGATTCAGCCTCTATCGTGAGAGATATCGCATCGGAGGAGAAGCTTTCAGCCCATACTAGTAATGGTAGCAAAAGCAGCACCAAATCCAGGACCACACATAACCCATATAATTATCACGATCGCTCTTATCCCTCACCACCACCTCGAAGACGTGAACAGGGGGGAAACGAAGACAGGGTTTTCTCTCACAGGATTTGTCGCACAAAGCAAGATACAAACCCGGTGACCATCGAATCTGCCAGAAAACCCGGAGAACCTGTGCAAGAGGTTCATTCTTCAGAAGAGGGTATCATGCCAGTGGAACCTTCAGAAGTGTTGGCCACTGGTTCAGATGATCCCACGAAAAATCAGTCCCATACAAATCCAGCGACTGTCGAGATTCATCATTCTCCTCGGGAGCTACCACCAGAGGAGGTAGATCGTAATATTCAGATCCAGCAATCGCCACCACCGCTCTCCCCCATCCATTCCCAATATCGGATTGTGATTAACCGAAACGGGAAGATGGTGACCAAAAAATGGCGACCTGCTGGAGACGACAGCAGTTCAACTGCTTCATTGTCTTCAAGTTCGTTGTAAGCGGTGCGATAATATGATAGTTCTCGTTGCGAGAGCCTCTCTGACATGAAGGAGATCTTTATTGGTCGCTCTGCGCCAAACACCTCAGGTAGCCAAAAGCCGAGTGATCTATTGTACTATCCCAATTTCAATGGTAAAACCCCTCTTTCTTTGTCGGAGGTGGTTGTCAATCCCCTGAATTACATGCCAGCAGCAGCCTAGTGGTTCACACAGCTCAAAGCACTTGGGAGTTTGAGCACACGGACGTTAGCGGCATTGAAGGGAGTGTACACTTTGAGGCTCAAACATTGTTCTTGGATTCGGTGCCCTGGCGAAATCAGCACAGAAGCGTGCACTATATGGTCATTCCAAAAGGACGATTATACAAGCCCAAATTACCTGGCGATTCCCAAGATGGACCTGGTAGAAATGTGGGAGGCACGTTGATCTAGAGAACTCTCACTCCCTGTCCTGCTTGCCATCCACCTCGGCAACGATAGCTTGTTCAATTCCATGTCCCTGCCAGGCGCAGAACATTCTGGTGGGGGTCTTCTGCTCGAACATGAGGTCTAGTTGAAGAGGAGTGCGATGCAGCATTTCGGGAACGATGAAGTAGAACAAGACAGTCCCAAGCCCAGCAATAGCCGCCCAGACAAATCCTATCTTAGCACGTAAATTTCCCGCATCTGTGTTGTAGATGAAGGGTGGTATCAGACTGAAGACGAGGTTGGCAACACTGTGGCAAGCCCACCCGATCCCCTGAGTCTTTGCGCGGAGCCGCAAGGAGGAGGTTTCACTTGCGACAACGTACGACGCAGGCCAGACACCCAGAGCGGCGACTGCTACAGCTGTATTGAGAGTCGCACCGACAAACCTATGGGGAAATTATCAGCGTTTCCCGGGAGAGCTAACGTCGAGGATCAGGGTTTCTTACCACGGCACTGGCTCCGCCTCAAAACATCCAGCAACACCCATGCCCAACCACAGGAAGGACAGAATGGTAGGGGTAACTAACGAAAGCGGTCGCCTTCCAAATCTCGTTAAGAGCCACATGCTGATGATAGTCGAGACGATACCTCCAGCAATTCCTGTCATGAGATAAATCAGACTGTTTCTGCTGTTCATCCCGGTCACTTGCAAGAAGTACGGTCCATCCCCAAGGATGGGAAGGCCAAAGAGTTGAGGGATGATGGTGGCGAAGATTACAATCAAGGTTCGCCGTTTGTCTGTCCCTCTGAAGCAGTCCACATATCTGCTTCGGTCAGACTGCGCAGCTTCTTGCTCATGAATGATCCAGGCGCGAGTCTGGTTGACATTAGCCTGTGTGTCGTCTTTGTTAGTGTCGAGACGTTTCTGAGCCTGGAATGCTCTCCCAAGCATCATGCGTCGGATCAAATAGACTGGACTTTCGGGCATCATTGCGGCGCAAAGAAGTGGGAGAGCTGCGAAAGGCCACATACTGATCAAGCACAGTCGGTAGGCTGCAGGACCCTCCTTCTTCTCGGCAGCGAAGGCGACAATCGCGCTGATAAGCTGGCCAAAAAGATAAAAAAGAGGAAAGAAGGCTATAATAGGCCCTCTGAGTACCGAAGGCAGCACCTCAGAGATATATGTTTGGGTAGTAGTCACCACAACGCCGAGGCTAGTTCCCATCACAATTTTGCCGAGCATGAAAACTCCGGGCCTCGCCTCTCTCGAGGCGTATTGAGATACCCAAATGATGGCAACACCAACAGCTGTGGTCAAGCTTCCAGCTGCCAGATTGATCCGTCGCCCATAGCGATCGAGGCAGGCACCAGAGATGATCGCACCGAGCATGGTCCCGAGTGGACCGGTGGCATTCCAACCGCCCAACCATTTTGAGGGAATAATCCATTTCTTACCGTGAAGAACCCCATAATCATACCTATCACACATTAGCTTCTTTATTGCCTACACCTTCACAGAGACAGAAGTTCGTACTTGAATTGATCCAGTGCCGCAAGGTTGCCTGCCATTGCAGCATCATAACCCCAAAGTAACACTCCACTCGTCAACGCTAGACAGTACAGCGTGACCTTGGGCCACCTTTTCGTTGCTTGCCATAGCGTGAGGTCAGTGGGTACTTCTCGGTTATTGAAATGATCTGACGCAGTATTCTCGATGCACAGTGCTATATCTTTGCTGACCTCAAGTGGAGCATCCATCATGTATATGGGTAAAGGGGATAAATCCTGACAACGCGCTTAACACTTTAAATAAGGTAAAAGGTAGGGAATAGCAAAAGCTATAGCAGAGTGCTCCCTTCTCTCGCTTCAAGCACAATAGCCCAGAACCCAAGGTCCACCTATTATTACTTATAGTGAGATCCACAACCTAATTCCCTTGCCTTTGCCCGAGGCGCTACCCCATGGGGATATTTGAGGCGATCTTAGGCCAATAAGCGAATTTCGCTTTTGTCCCCCTTGTGCGAACTCAAGCTTCAGCTTGCATTTATAAAGATATCAAGCTCCGCTCCTGCATGAGCCATGGAAGGAGGGCAGAGACCACAACCCTCAATTTCCCGGAATTCCATGTAAGAGATGATTCAACGAGGATGTGGTTGGGCTCAGACGGTACTAATCATACTGAGTTATAGTTTAAGTTTTTCTAGGCTGAAAGATCATGGAATCAACATAGTTAGCGCTGGTCATTCCGAAGTGGATAGCAGATAGAAAGATCTGACAGGAGTTGGTGTCGTCGAAAATTTTTGATAATGCACTTGAATTACAGCTGTTGGAGACCACAGATATTCAACAGAAGCCCATCGCACACCGTGTCTTCTCTGTACATTGAAGATTGCGGACCTAGTCCTCCGTGTTCTTCAAATGTGGCAATGTCCTGAAAGGGCGCGAAGTCCGCACTTGCTGGAATGCAGGCAAGTCCGGGCGAATTTCGCTCAAGTAAAACTCACGAGCATGTCTAGCCACCAACGGAGCAGAGGCTGCTCTAGCATAGAGGTTGTAGAGTTATCTATGGTTCTATACGCTAGAGGAAGACGTGATCTGTCTCTGTCGGAGGTGCTTCCTAAGAGAACTTCAGTCTAGACCATGAAGGAATAAAGCACAGGCTGGTGCGCAGTATAATGATAATGAAACATGTAGATATCGGAAGACATTGGGTTTAAATTCCATCCAAGTTTTGTTGAGTGTATCTACTTAACGATGGCATTTCTACGAGGAAATGCTTGAAAATGGATGGACTGTTTAGGTATCTCTGAGACTTCAGCATTTGGGAGCCCGTTAGGGTAGTACATTGTCCTAACTAAAGGGAGGGACTTGGCACCTTAGTCTCTCCTTCATCGGGGGTTTTAACGTCTCATGAATCCAATGTCTAGTGATAACAGGATAGATATTCTTGTATAAGTTTGTTCGGCGCCCTGGTCGCCCCATTGCGCGCCGCACTAAATACTTGGAGGATGAAAGATTAACCCAATTATAGTGTCTTAACGAGCACAACTGCTGGATACATAACTAACTCTTTGTCACTTCGGCATACATGCAAAACGACGAGAAGGCCAGTCACGAGAAAACAGCTCTTCGACTCAGCACTCGTGGAGAGAGATGCCACTTGCACCTTGAACCTCAGTACTCGGTGCTCCACCTCATAATAGGACTAGATCTAAGGCCCACTGACGACGGTTTGTTTGGCGGCCGTTCCGGAAATGTTGGCTAGGGACCATATGTGCGGTTGAAGGAATGGGCCATCTGGTCAACAAGCTCTACCCAGCCATGTCTCCAGATTCGTCTAAGCACGCAAGGGTTATGAATCAGATGTGCGACAAGACCCGTACCGTAGATCTTGTCGAAGTCGCGACTAAAATTTCTCAACAAAAGTTAAGTCAAAGTCAACTTATATAAATCTATCTAAGTCGAATCCACCTACGATTTCATGAGGTCGGATTACTTTGCATCCGCGGTGTGGACTCCCCTCGACGCTAGCCGGATATCCATGTTCCGGAGGACGGCCGTATAGACATCTTAAAAGGGCTTCATAGTCAAGCTTCCCTTCCAGAAGTATGGGAATTTGATATCAATTGTGCGAGTGCTGAACCAAGGTCACTTAGTATTGTCACGGCTCCGCTATTTTCATCGCAGTGGTCGAGCCAGTGTATCTTGCGGCTGATAAGTAGAATACCCACATTCAGCGATTTTCAACATCCCCTGTAACGCTGGGTAGTTCCAATTCCGACTCAGAGAACCAGAGGTTTGTAAAATTGACCGACTGGCATCTTAGATGATTGATGAGTACGTGCGATGGTCGACAATGAGCTACTGAGAGACCAATATCGGTGAATATGGCACTTTATGATGCCTTCCCGAAGAAGGCGTCAATTTCCGACGGGCCAAGGGCTCAAAAAGATAACTCGGATGGATGAGACTTTATGTTTATAGCAGCACAGCTATAGCGTTGAGGGAAGATGAGACGCCTCCATAGATGTTGAGAGGTGTGCTCGTCACTAAGGACCCCTTCTGATTGTGAGCACAAATCGTTGAGTGCACTTCCAAGTCCCAGAGTTCCCCAGCAGGAGTTCCTCAGTGATTTAGAAACCACTTATTTAAAAACACATCGTTCTCGTTGTCCCTGTTCACGGCACAAGTCTTAAACCCTACTGCATCGCTTGCCACAGCTGAAAAATGATAGTTCCATAGCCACTTTATCCGGCTCGACACCGATAAAGGCACTGTTTTTGAAGGACTGCGCTCGGCTTCCATCGTCCACTTGATTAAACCACCGCAAGTACCTGCTTCTAATAAAAAGGATATCACTGACTTCAAAGTTGTAAAGTGAGGTTTGGATGCTGTGCGACCTGCTTAAGCTCGGCCGCGGTATTTCCAAATTGCTCGTATGGCAGAGCTGGTGGCTGATTTGTATCCTGCCTCCACCGGCAATAACCCAGAGCTACCCCTCGTTCGCAACTATTGCAACCATGTCTGCTTCTGCCGCCCCATCAGTGACTACGTCGTACAAAGGCAGTGATCCAGGCGGATACCTGATGGGCACGCCATGGGTATGAATTCATTCGCTGACCCAACTAATGGACTAACTGGGCAATATCCGGGGGCGAATTACGGAGTAGGTGGACCAGAAATACTGTAGAGTTCGCTACTGGCTTACGCATAAGCCGCGGGCATTGCCAAGTTATGCCACGAGGACCCACAATCTGCCCTGACTCTTGATTGAGCCATACGAGGTACGTACGAGTGCTCATAAGAGTAACCCAAATCGGGTCTTAATCCAAGGCACCAGGGTGAGGCGGCGGGCTTTGCCCAAAGTTGTCGACAGAAAGCCAGTGGTCATGATGGCCCCCTCGGCCCGAGGCGCTGGGTTGGGTGAATGCTTGGATGGGCATGAGTTGGAGGCGCAACTTGTAGTGTTCAATGCATACGCTTATTTCGACAGCTGGATAGATTTGAGAGAGCAAAGGATGATGCCTGCTGTTTCACCTTCTTTTCTCGTCTTCGGCATGTGTTTGAATGCTAAAAAGGCTCCGACGCGGGGCAAGAATAGACCGATGTTTATAAATGCTCGATGGGTCCTGCATCGGCAGTGCAATGGACAAAAGCATAATTCCAAATCTGCCCCTCTTCCGAGGATATCAAATACTGTGGCAGAGAACGCTTTCTAGAAATCCCGTTTGGCTTCTGTCTACCACCTGTGGCATTTACTTAGATTCAACAACCTTACCAAAGCAACACAGATCTCCATAAAAATGGCCCCTCCATTCGATCCAGAGTTCGCAGCCGCTTTTGAACCGTTCATTCCTTTTCTGGCAGCTCAACCTAAACCTGCGATCCACGACATCCAAGCACGAAGAGAGCGCTGCAAACAAGTACTTGTCCCCTTGGCCAATGCTGTTCCCTTGAGCCCGGATATTGAAATTACTGTACACCACGTCGCATCATACGATGGCCACAAGATTGAAGTCCACGAATTTCGGAAGAAGTCCGCAACATCTACCACTTCAACCTCGGCCGTCGTTCATGCGCACGGTGGCGGGATGATCGTCGCCGATGTTCACACGTTTAAGCACCTCGTGGCAATGATCGTCGAGAAGACAGGTGTGCCGTTCTTCAGCGTCGACTATCGCTCCGCACCCGAAGTCACAGGCACGTCTCTCGTTGATGACTGCTACGCAGCACTGCTTTGGCTGAAGGAGAACGCGGTGAAATTCAACATTGACCCAGCAAGAATCGGGGTCGCGGGTGAAAGTGCTGGCGGTGGGATCGCAGCGGGAGTGGCACTCAAAGCACGCGATGAAGGTCTCAGTCCACCACTGGCAAAGCAGGTCCTGACTTATCCTATGCTCGATGACCGGAACAATAAGCCCATCGAGTTCATTGAAGCGCTTCAACCTTCTTGGAGTTTGAATGATAATATCACCGGTTGGACGGCGCTATTGGGGAAGGACAAGGCAGGGATCCCCGATGCAGATGTATCTGAGTACTCGGCACCTGCGCGCGCAAAGAGCGTAAAAGGCCTGCCTTCAACTTACATAGATGTGGGGACATTGGATATCTTCCGGGAAGAGGACATGTTGTATGCGAGTCGCATTGCGGCAGAGAACATCGACTGCGAATTCCACCTGTACCCTGGAGTACCGCATGGCTTTGAGCTCATCGCTCTCCAGTCTGGTATTGTGCAACAGGCTTTTCAGAATCGAATAAAGGCAATACTTTCATTCTAGACCATGGCGAGGGAGGTCTGGGAAGGCACTGTTTGTTTTAGACGTTGAAAGACGCAGCCGTCTCGGAGCAGAACATGTAAACTTCTCAATGGAACCATGCGAAGAGTAGGGAAAAGCAGAGAGCCAACACCTCTAGCCGCTTCAGTTGTTTGATCCTTAAAGACTGGACCCCGGAAGAGCGGAGTTATGCAATCCCCGATGTCGTTGAGGTTTCTCCGCAGTCCAAGAGTTTCTCAGCCTCGTCCCAATCTCATTGCACCCAACTCATGGTTACATTCTCAGCGTCCATGATATAATACAACCAACGCCGCGCTTGTCGCATAGCCCTATAGATATGCGTATCTCACAATGGAGCAATTTCCTCAGCCTACCAGTTGCTCTGCGCCTTGCATGTGCGGAAGCAGCTTCTCCAGACCAGCTCGATTCCCCGGTCTACGATAGTGCACTTGACGGTGATCAGAAAGTCTTCTCGAGCTTATGTCCCGACTACACAGACTATGCTCGACATAAACAGTATTTGACCGCCCGTCCAGACCCTATGCGTATTCTACTAATAGATATACAGCAAGCCCCTCAGTCAAGGCCCCCTCCAACTACCCTACCAGCGACCACATCCCAACTGTCGCAAGTTCAGCTCTCCAGCAGCCGAGAGAGTAATAGATGATCTTTTCCCACATTTCAAAGACCCAGACCTGGCGCAGATCTTCCGCAATGCGTTCCCAAATACTCTCGACACGACCGTACTGTGGCACGTTGACGGCCTCAACTCACAGATACCTCCGCCACGAATGTACACCCGAGACAGGGATAAATGGAAAAAGGACCGAGCATATTCATTCATCGTCACCGGCGACATCAACGCCGAGTGGCTGCGTGACTCGACGAACCAGCTCACGCAGTATCAGGCCCTTGCGAAGTCTGCTCCAGACATCAAGAATCTCCTCCTCGGGGCTATCAATGTGCAGGCCGAGTTTATCATCGCCTCGCCCTACTGCAACGCCTTCCAACCACCCGACCCCTCGCGCCTCCCACCAGTCCATTCCGGCATGGACGATACTGTCCACCCGGCCTACGAGCCCAGCGTGGTGTTCGAATGCAAGTATGAGCTTGACAGCCTCGCGAACTTCTTGTCGTTAGGGAACCAATACCACGCCGCGACTGGGGCCCTCGACTTCCTCACGCCATCCTGGTACAAGGCACTGGATCAAGTGCTCCGTGTGATTGAAGCGCAGTCGACACCTACATTCGACCGCGAGACAGGAAATTTCGAGACCAACGAGTACACGTTCTCGCGGTCCACTCGAACAGGCACCGAGACGTTGAATCTCAACGGCATTGGCAACCCGCTCGCAGGCAGGACCGGGCTCATCCGCTCAGCGTTTCGCCCTTCCGACGACGCGACGACCTTCGGCTTCCTCATCCCCAGCAACGCAATGATGTCCGTAGAGCTTGGCCGCACCGCCGACGTTCTCACCCACGCCGCCAAATCCCCCACGACGTCCGAATCCGACGCGAACTTCCTCGTCCAAGTCGCCGCGGACCTCCGGCGCCGCTCCGAAGTCATCCGCGAAGGCATCTACAACTACGCCGTGGTGAAACACGCGGAGTTCGGCGATGTCTTCGCTTTTGAAGTCGACGGCTACGGCAGCAACCTCCTCATGGACGACGCGAACGTGCCGAGCCTGTTGTCCCTACCGCTGCTCGGCTTCGTGCCCGCCGACGACCGCATCTACCAGAACACGCGGCGCATGGTGCTCACGCAGCGCGGGAACCCGTATTATCTGTCTGGCCCCAAGTTTCACGGCATCGGCGGCCCGCATATCGGGCTGAAGAATGCCTGGCCCATGAGTGTGCTCGTGCAGGCCATGACGAGTGATAGCGACGAGGAGATATTGGATTGTCTGGAGCGGGTCAAGAATGTCAGTGTCTTTGGGTTGATCAATGAGAGTGTGGATGTTTATCGCGGCGTGGGCAGTACCGGGGACGGAATGACGAGGAGTTGGTTCGCTTGGGCGAACAGTGTTTTCGCGAGGACCCTGTTGTGGCTCGCGGAGGAGAAGCCCAGGTTGGTCCTGAGCAAGAAAGGGAAGTATGTGGTTGGGAGTGGATGGGAGGCGTAGATGAGTGAATGCATGATATCCCTAGAATGAAGCAAAAGGAGGTATACAGTGTCATACGTATCATTATACAAGCAAGACACCTTGCTCAGCTATTCAATCGTGCAATGCGATGCAACCCATATCGCTATCCAGTATTTCCTGAAACCATGCAAACATGAATAATAAAGCTCACTGTCATCAACACCCTTTCACTAGATAAGTGCCCTATGCTTTCTTCCCGAAGAAGCTCATGATATTTCCACTAGCTTTCTTCGCACCAGCTTTCGCGCCCGCTTTGCCTTGACTCGGGGTCGGTTGTGGCTTGCCAAAAGCAGGCTTCGTTGGTGCGGGCTTTGGTTCAGGCTCATCCTCACTGAAGCTTTCCCAAACTGCCTCTTCCTTTGTGACTAGGTATCCGTCTTCGTCTTTTGTGGTTCGCTTCTTCATGATCTTGCGTTTACCACGACGACGTTTTGGACCTGATGGTTCACTGGGTATCGGCTTTGAAGTGTTCTGAGCTTTCTTCTCCGTGTCTGATTCGGACCACGCGACATCCTCCTTTTCCTCATCGGAAGCATCTCCGTTTGTTTTCTCGCTCGCTTTGATGGGCGCTTCACTGCTGGCTTGTTTGCTTGGCTCCGTAGCACTATCATTCTCATCATCACTATCCATCATTTTTCGCAATTTGGCTGCTCGATCGTCTCGTTCTTTCCTGACGTCACTGGATCGTTTCTTCGTTCCTGCCTTGTGAGTCCCTGTGTCGAGGAACAAAGCCTCCTCTTCTGATTCTCCCTCATCCTGATCTGAAGTTGGCGCGTCGGACATCTTGGTGTCCTCATCTTGCTTCCGTGACAGTGTGGACTTGGGTTTCTGCTGCGACTGTTTGGCGAATGCTTTGAATAGATCTGAAGAGTCACGTTTCAGGGTGGCTGGTTTGGCGGAACCTGCGGTGGATGTGCTATCGCGGGAGCTCGGTCGAGATGCTGCGGTGTCTTCTTTTTCCTGTTTTGATTCCACTACAGGAGCAGACTGTTTCGCTGTAGATTTTGCGGGAAAGAATGAGTTAGGCTTCTTTGGCTCATCTCTCACGGGCTGGAACTTCGGAGGTGGCTCAACAGGCTCGACGGGTCGCACGCCTTTTCGCCTTCGAACGCTAGGATTTTGTATTACACCATAAGTCTTGTTCTGCAATAGTGGGTCTTCCTTCGAGAACGAGTCTGTGAACAGTCCACGGCCAATATCAGTCAGGGTGACGAGATCTTCTATTCGTGCGGGTGATAGACTGTAGATGTGTATTGATGTGATGGTCTCATATTGTTCTTTTACTGACTCCAATCTTTCTTCTCTTGTCAGCGTCACGCTTCGCACCGAGTTTCGAACTTCGTCATCCGCTGGAGTATTCTGACTGCTTTTCTGGGTAGGTTCAAGCATGGAGCTGGTGAATGGAGGGGGGCTCGAAGGGATTGGTTCATCCTCGTCATAGCCGTGAGTATGGCCATTGGTGGTGCCATTCTTTTGGAGAGCAAGTTTCTGATCTTTCTTGACTCCTGATATCAGGTATGTTGCATATATTGAGTTCGTCTTCTTGTCATTCTGTATCTTGTGGAATTCATAGAGCATGCATTTGCCCGTATTCACATGGACTTTGAGTGCTCTTGCAACATTTCTGTAGGAAATTGTGCGCTGTTCTGAAAGTATTTCGGTCGCAAGGTATTTCTCGAAATCTTCATCCATGTTGTCTATCTCGTTGGTTGAACAATGAGAATTGGAGGTCCTTTTCGACAATCTCTCTCAATACATGAATTGCACCGATCGGGCTTCAGATTCTCAAAAGTTGCGGGAAAGCACGCGTACGCGACAGGGTCGCGTAAAGAGGCTTGGCATTGAGATACGGTGGATCATTCATGCGAGACTACCTAGTGAGGCACTAGCAACTCGGGATACATTCCTCTCGGGGAAGTCGAGAACCGCCTCGGCATCCGGACTCCTTTATCACAGCCATCACGAAGGCGTCTACCTTGCTTCATCCTACCTCCTATACTATAGATTTTTGAAGGCGTCTGACTAAGTTAATTTTTGATCTGTTTCTCGCAGGTTTCTATCCATTTCTGCATCCAGATTCTCGTTTTCAGGTCATAAACCGTTTTGAGTGTGGAAGATAGTATCTTGGACACTTTTCTTCCCGAGTCCTGGCAACATGGAGTTCGCAGGACCAGAGCCCGAGCTTCATTCGGGCGAATTAGAGTCCGACCCCTATCTTCAAGAATTCCAACGCTTAGGAGAGCAGATTTTTCATTACGTCCCCTCCACAGAAGCAGAGGACAAGGGCCAGACAAAAGCACCAGATCTTCTCATTTTCTGCTCGTGGATGGGTGCATCATCGCGAAACATCCGAAAATATCTTTCCACATATCAGACTCTGTTTCCGAACACTCCTATCCTGGTTCTCAAGCAGAATGGCGGCGATTTCTTTTGGCGTTCGAAGGCGACTTTGGCGAGTAATCTAGAGCCGGCTGTCTCAGCAGCCAGGCAGGTGGTAGAGATGAAAAATCCGGAACAACCGCGCATATTATTACATATATTCTCAAACGGTGGCTCTTTCAGTTCAATAAATCTTACAGATGCGTATCGTGCACTTACGGGAGAACACTTGCCAATCTCAGCACTTATCCTTGACAGCACTCCATCACTTCCCAATGCAAGACGTGCTCATGAGGCCATCTCAGAATCGTTCCCCAAATCAGGTCCGCTTCGTCTGATAGGGCAAGGTGCTCTGTGGGCATATATTGGGGCTGGAAAGGCTGTCGACACTGTTCTTGGAATCGAGAACATAACTTTGTGGTTGAGGAGGAGACTGAACGATCCACAGGGCGCCTTTATGCAGGGCAATCTCAAGCGTGTCTATATCTACTCTCAGGCTGACAGACTTGTACCTGCGGCTGATGTAGAAGCTCATGCAAGAGACGCAAAAACCATTATTGGAGAGGACCGAATCCAGTTGGAGGATTTTGTGACAAGCAGACACGTCGGCCATGTGCTTCTGGATGGCCCAAGATATTGGAAAATCGTGGAAAGATTTTGGGAGGAAATTACGGGTGTATGATGTTGCATGGGTTGGTTTTGGATTCTTGTGCTTGATGAGTTGGTGCTCAATTTTGATGGACTTTCAACTTGTGCTAATAGTCATTGTCCATGGTACTTCAAGGGCAATCAGTCATAGCTACGGCACTTCTATTGGATACTAAGCGAGGCAGACACAGATATCGCTGTTCATGATGCGGAGTCAGCATTCTGAGAGGGTGCGAATACCAATCACTTTTTGTTCATGCACCCCGAAAATGCCTTGGGCGCTAAACTTGGTTCTAGGTATCTCTTTTGCATAGCCAACAAGTCTCAGCCTCATCCACGAGCTTCGCATTATGCCCCTCCTCACAATTGCAAATTCTCGCAACCTAGCCTTTAGAGTTAGTGTGCACCTTTTCAACCACGATATTCTTTTCACATAGAGTCATGGAGCCTGTGGGCGTGGCAATCGGCGCTGTCGGCTTGATCGGCTTGTTTTCTACCTGTATTGAAGGATTTCAACTGGTTGAGAAAGGCAAATACTTGGGAAAGGATTATGATCTACTGGAAACGAAATTTTCTAATCAAAGATTGCGACTCAGAGCATGGGGCCAAGCTTGTGGGCTGATGGATTCCGAAGATCACGACTATGATTCTCGACTAGATGAGGCTGAACTTCGGTCGAGTATCGAACGAACACTCAACCACATCATGATAACATTACAGAATGAAGAACTTCTGACTCGCAGATACGGTTTAAAAGAATGCTCAGCTACCGGAAACAGGCTTCTTCTCCCCGACCATGCCATCGGCCCTATCAGTCGAATGCACCTAAATGCGACTTTGTGGAAAGACAAGTTCCGTGAATTCAAGTCTCGGCTTGACAAGACACAGGAACAAGCCCCCTTGACCGCAAAAGCACGGTGGGCCATTGGAGACAAGAAAAAGTTTGCCGAACTTGTTCAGGATTTGAGGGAACTGATAGACGATTTGGAAAGACTTACAACATTCGCAGGATATTCGGACATCCTCAGACGACAACGGGAGATTATCAGTCAAGACGTGGCTTCCATAATAGATGTCGAGACCCTGACATCAATGGAAGAAGCGTGCGAGACGGGCACTGATGCTGTCTCGAACGCCGCAACTTTCCGACTGTCACAACTCCACGAACAGGCCTTGCTTGAGGGAATCGTACCAGCAATCTCCTGTCAAACGAAGGAAGCCCACATAAGCGAACTAGGTCATACGGTTCCCGATCTGCAGGACTGGAATTTGATCCACCAGCAAGCCGACCAAACCACTCAATTTCCAGACCAAGTCCATCATCTTCTCCAGCGGGTCAAATGCCATAGAAGCAACTCTTCACGACTGTTCTTTGACCCGCCAGTCACGCCATCCAATACTGCTCATGACCCCGAATGGACCTTCTTCGACACCAGTTCCTCTCAGCAGGAAGAGCTGAAACGGGACATTCAGAAGGACCGGCATGGTCATTTGTGTGGCAGGCGCTCGCTCCATAATCTGGAAGCATATCTCAGACAAAACGTCTCCTTGTCGTTCATCATATTTCATGATTATGAGTGTTGCTATAGAGAAGATCGCAATCCATTGACCGCGTGTGCCGAATACTCCATACGCCTTCTGTCTCAAGATTTGTGCGAGTCTCTTCTATCACTCCCCTGGGACGACGCGCTACTCTCAATCCGTCCCAAATTCACCCTCGAGAATGAACTGAAAGGGCCGTTCATATGGCTGTACCATTCAAGGAAATCCTGGAAGGTTCTTGAGGACAGCACTAACACTATTTCGCATGAACACTTGGTACTTCTGCTTGATAGACTCGGGGTTTGTATGGCAGAAGAGTACGCACAGGTTGACAAACTGCTTGGTGAAGGCTGTATTGACTGTCGACGATTATCATATATCTTCGTGAGTGTGCCATGAGTGACAATGTTCCTCTGTCATTAACAAGAAGTTTCCGCATCTAACACCTCTGAACGTAGTATCCAGGTGTTCTGTTGGTTCAAAACTCAAAAAATAAAGATGGATATCCAAAGGAGCTCGTCAAACCTATCGAAAGCATTGTGTTCGATGAACTAATAAGTTATATGGAGGCCTACCGGCAATCTTCAGCATTGAATGTTGGTCACCAAAGTTGGGGTGAGGCACAAATTTCGATGAACGTCCAGAAGCTTTGTTTGCGCGATAGATTTACCCTCGTCACCGAAGGCCGGTCTTTCTTAGCCCCTGTACTTGAAAAGCTCAAGATTAACGACCTGTTCGTTTATCCGCTACAGTATACAAGCGACAGGACCAGACTTGAACTTGTTGAAAGAGGAGCGCAATTTCTAGCCTGTCAAGAGCTGAAGTATGTCTCTTATAGTGGTCGCATTCCTGGACTGAGGACAACCTCACCTGTAAGTCATCACCATCAACTACATTACCCAGTAACCTGAGGGCGGTTTAGGAAAACAGATTTTTCATCAACCCTTCTCCTTCGATCGAGAGGATTTATTTCGGTTTTAGGAATTACTTTCCTTCAGACAAACACTCAGTCGATGTTCCAAAACCCGTGGCTGACGATCGGGCTGCGTACGAAGAGTTCTTGTCACTCCTACCTGCGACATATCCAAGCTTCAGTCCAATTCTCAGCAAAGGGGTGGACCTCCATGTTTGCCAAATAGAGCCAGTGGAATGGGTAGCAGATCCCTTGGGTGCATTGGATGTTAAACCCGACATGAAACACCTGCTTCTTTCGGTACTTTCGGATGATACGTCAGGCCCTGGAAAACAAGTATCGAGTGGAGTTGGAGTTGGTGCAAGGGTTCTCCTATCCGGCCGACCTGGAACAGGAAAAAAATTCATTGTTGATTTGCTTGCAGAAGCATCCAAACGGCCTGTATATCGCTTGAACCTGGGGTTACAGATGGCTTCGAGGCCGCGCCCAGAAGAATTTCGCCAGAGGCTCGAGTCGTTCGGGAATGTCGCAGAAACCTTCAACTGTATTTTTCATTTGACCAACGTGGAATTGACAGGAGCGGACCAAAGCAAAGCCCTTTCACCATCACTGACGGACATCGTCCTTGACTTCCTGCGGGTATTCAATGGACCGCTATTTCTAAGCGCCAATAGTGATACATGGAAATCTTCGGTATTCAGTCCACTGATGGATTTGAAAATACCTTCAGAGCCGATATCAAGAGTGCATCGAATGAAAGTTTGGGTGGAAGCGCTGTCACTGGCAGGCTTTCCAGTTGGAGTTCTTCCATCCCACCGCTCGTCCTACCTGGAGTGGTACGAATCGGGAGAAATCGATGACGAAGTTCGCTCCGTAGGAGAGTTTGCGGACCTCCATTTGACCGACGACCAAATCCGCAAGACGGTTGGGTATGCTCAACGAATGGCATTATCCATGAAGTGCAAAACGTTAGACCTAGAGTTAGTGAAGAAAGTGCTGACCATGTCATCGGGCGACTCGTCAAGTATCGGGGGTACAAAAAGAGGTCGAAAACTTCCTTAGTCCTTGTGTACCTGTTTGTGAGAAACCCAGGTATGTAGGATAGGTGTGATGGGCTGAACAGGAGAGCTTTGGGGCTGCCTTGGTTCACAATTGAGTGATGATGTCAACACGTATTCCTGAGAGAATCTTTTTGAATTCATGCTATTCTGGGAAATTCACTGCGTCTCCCTGTCGAAGTATTTCAAGCATGAGAAATTCATTTTCCATTTCTAGCACAATTGAGTTGTGACTTCGCTAACCATTGCACGAGACACCATGACTTGCCAAAACGCCCTACTATTTACACGTGGTGGCCCAATCACAATATGCTCTACCCCCATGGCAAAACCACCCAATCCAACTAAGCACTCAGCCGTCCTCATTTCGAAAGATGTCTCTCCAAATACTCCTTGGGCGACAGGCCAGCGGCGCCGGCGGGAGTGCCACTTCCACTCTCCCTCCTGCCCTTCCGATCCCACGCGCTCGGACCCTGACTGTGGGCATCCGACAACGACAGCTCATCGGGCTCGACGAACCCAGACGTGACATTGCGCTGTCCGGCCATGGACGCATTCTGATGATACGAGGGCGGCGGATAATATCCGTTTTCATGACCCTGTGGTAGTGGGGCGTTGTGGCTGTTACTTAGGCGCCATTGCTGTTGCTGTTGTTGTGGTGACGAGGAGCCGCGGCGGTCGACGAATTCTAGGGCGTAGGGGTGTACGGCGGCTTGAGGGGGTGGCGAGTATTGCTGCTGTCGTTGTCTTGCTGGGTAGTCGGTGTACTGCTCGGCGCCGGCATCTAGGCCACGGGATTTCTCATTGCGGCTCTGGTGCTTCTCATCGTAGTACTGATGTTGTTGCGGTTGTTCGGGATAGTCTCGGTACTGTGGCTGGTGTGGGCCCGAAGCCATGTTCTGGTCGAATGCCATGCGGCCCTGTTTCTTCTGCTCGCGGTGTGCCGAGATCTTTTTGATGGCGTAGGCGCCGCCGCCGACTATTATGGCTGCTTTGATGAGACCCATGGTTGATGGTTTGGAGTTGGTGTTGATTGGTAGATAGCTAGTCTAGAGTTGAGTGGATGGTGAGGCTGGGATGTTAGGTATGGAATAGTCAAGCTATGTCTCTTGGTGTAGTGATGTTCTGGAATGGTTGGGAACATAAAGCAGGAAGCATCGAGCAGCGCTCATGATATATACAACCCATCGAGACATACGGTAGCATACAACGCATCAAATGTGGCACTGCAGGATACAACAGGCACCTACCATTCCGCTCCCTACAAGCGAGGTAAAAGCCGAACCGTGATGTCTCCACGGACGGACAGTCGGGCGTCCAGCGGGTCCGAGAAGCGCGGTTAACAACGCATTCGAGAAGTTCCATCATACTCTGGGGACTCGTGCTCAGGATTGATAGACGGGTATCACTGGGCACAGCAGAGAAAAGAGCTTACGAGTACGTACGCGGCTAAGGTGTGGAATTCGCGCAGTCGAATGGCAGGGCTGTGCATGGGGAATGCTACCGAGGATTGTGGTTGGGTTTAGGTTTTGACTTACGTAGCCCAAGAGTTCCCTGAAGCTAGGCTCGTACGCGTATTTTCTTTGCGAGACGTTGCAACTTCACATCCATCTGTAGCCTGTAGGAGAGGTGTTTCATTAGGCACCAGAATTAATGATACTTAGAATTGTGCGTGAGTGGCCGAAGCTTCTGCATCGCCTTTCCTTGGTGTTCATGATACGAGTGCTCGTACTTATTCCTTATTAGAGCTTTCAGAGCACCAGCAGACCATGCTCCGCGATACATTGAGTCCTTAAGAAAGGCCCCAGAGCTTAGTTAGAGTCGCATCCAGCACGCCTAAAACTTCGCTATCCCAAGGGCAAAGCTTCGGGGGGCACTGCACTAGCCATACAGGCACCCCATAGGGGGGGCGCAGTACCGTAGAGTCTGTGCCTTTGGGGAGCAGGCTCCCGTTCTTGTCCGCAATCTATTTTTCGCCCCTGAGGCTGCTCGGACTCGGTTTCTAGCGTGTCGATCCGCCGGTAGAATGATTCCCCGAGAGACTGACGCTCGAACTTGGAAAGGCTCAACGCTCCGCCGTAGTGCTACAATAAGTTAACCCTACATTGGAATAACATGTCTACCTCGTACATCTATACAACACAGATGCCTGGAAGGAATCTGTCAATGGGGCCGTTGCCAAAGATGTATGTTTATAGAGCGTCTAGCGCATAGATCAAAAAGTGGCGATATGGGATAGTGCTGATGCAGTGCCGTATGCTCGTAGAAGTCGAGTGAATAAGGGTTTAGAATATATTTATATGAAATTCAACGTGAATCGGAAGAAGAGGTCAACTCTGGTCACTTTCTCAATCGGTGCCACACACCGTCAGCCTTGACTTTGACCAGCTAACGGCCTGTGTGGGTCTAATCCCACAGTGCCCTGATCTTGGGCTATCTAAAGTGAAAATCGAGGTGGACAAGTGAGGAGCGATAATAGTCCAGGACAAGATTCCATCATCTCCGTCAACTCACACCAACAATTTCGCATTCAGACTCTACGGCAAGGCGATTCAATCGTACGAGAAGTCTTAACTCTTACATGTCGACTGCTTAAGGAATAGTGTAGTGTCCTACGTGGCAATCAGGTGAACGTATAAATCATATATATTTTGCGACATAAGTCTTGCTACTGAGAATTCGTGCCTCCACCAGTATTGCGTGCATCGGCAGAAGAGTTTACAGCTGCATCGTTCTGTGGAGAGGCGTCAGTGGGACCATTGTGCGGTCCAGGTGTTTGTGACAGTTCTTGCGAGCCAAACGTGCTCTCAGAGGCATTCAAGGTTGCGGTGTCTGTATCCCTGGGTTCTTCTTGAGTCTTCACACCTTGAGCGGCTGCATTGTGTGGCTCTTCGGGTACTGTACTCGCTGGCATTCGACTATAAGTTGACCTTCGTGGACTTGAGACTACTCGGGCCTCGTTTTCCGATATAGTCAGGGATCCTCTTGAGGTATAAACATTTTGTGGCACAATAGTGTCGCTCGTTGAACCAATTGAATTTCGAGTAACCACTGGCGGAGGTCTTTGGATTCTTGAACTTGAACCAGTCGGTGGAGTCTGACTTGTTCCATGACTGGCTATATCGTCGGGGGACCAAGTCCTACCTTGGATTGGTACTGGGATAACGACCACTCCAGAGGCAGGCTCTTCGTGGTAAGTCTGCGCCTGTTGCTGCCGAGCTTCTGGGCCGAAGTCGTCCATAGGCACGGACTCGTGAGATGGTTCATCTCGAAGATCATCAGGAGACCAGGTTCGATCATTTGTCTTTGGTGCAGGGATAACAGTGACAGGCAATGGAACAACTGATACACTGCCACGATTCGTCAAACGATCTTTCTGGGCAGCAGCGAATGCACCAAGACGCGCTCGCATATTCAACCGACTATCGATTGGTGAGCGCCTCACACCACTGGCAATTTGAGCATCGGCAACTTCTGCCGGTGGTTCTGCTCGCCGTCGTTTGAATGGATTGGGGACTGATTGCCATATTTGTCTCCCATGGTGACGAGTGTCGGGGTTTCCACTAATCCGAGCTCTCTGTTGTTCAACTGCCATATCCTTATCAGTGCTAGAAGGAGATATCTCAGATCCTGAAGGTTCATCAACCGGTTTTGGAATGTCAACCATAGGATTCTGGTGTGGCTGTGGAGGTTGGAGATCATGTTGCAAGTTGGGCGAAGGACTAGTGAGGTTGTGATATCGAATAGCATAGACGGTACTGGTGGCACTGCCAGTATCACTCCTGTTGGGGGTGACAATCTGTTCGGTAGGGACAATGAGCTGAGCATTGGGAGGAATCCTGGTACCATTGGAGTTCGCAGCATCCGTACCAGGAGTGATTCCATCCGACGGGCCAGCCTTCCGTCGTTTGCGGAGAGGTAGACGTGCATGTAGCCGTCTGGCTTGAAGAGTGATCGGTCTCGTCATACTCTTGCGGAAACCTCCGTCAGAACCCGACTTGGGATCTTGCCCACGCCAACTCGCATCTTCTGACGGTGTCATGTTCAGCATCTCATCACCGTCAAATAGCTCTCGTCCGAGAATGCCATCTTTTCGCGAATCTCTCTCCAAGGATTCAATTCTTTCCACCCATTCCCACACCACAACGCTTGCCGCAGCAGCGCCCACCCAACGTATATATTCACCCCATCCAGCAACATCAGGTTGAGATATGTCCAAAACAAAAAATACAGCAGGTATAGCAACAGAGGCGAGAGAAATGACCGCCACCAAACAAATGTTCTTCATCTTTGGATGCCAAAAAGCATATCGACGTTTCGACAGGCAATAATACACCACGCAAGAGGCGTATATTATAGAGATTGCGAGTTCGAATAAGTAATTCAATGCAGGAATTACATCCTGAAAACTTCTGGGTCTCGTTCGGGGATTGCGACTGACAAATGAGTCAAGGATACTGAAGATTGTATCCGAAGAAACCATGGCGAAACCCAACCATTTGATGGTGACTTTCTCTTTGTGCCGTGGAAACAGTCGAATTAGCGTCTGAACCTGGGCCAGCCAGAGAAAAGTGTCGGAAATGACTCTGATTATGCGAATCTCAAGACTTCCCACAACATCATCCACCAATAGACTCGAATCCATATATCCTTGATTATATTGATCTTTAGCCACACTAAAAGTGTCGGCGGTAGCGATCGTGAGAGAGATAGCAACTGTCAGCGTGGCGATTTTCTGAAGTAGAGGCCTCCGGCCGACACCTATAATATTGGAAGAGCCCTGTATCATTCCACGTCGACCCAAAAACCCAGCTCCTCCACCAGGCCCTCCAATGACAAAAGTCCTTGGTGTGATGAAGATGAGAATGACAAGGATATAACTGATGACGGTAGCGGCGGCCAATGCGAAGATCTGAGGCGATATGGAGGCATAGAAAGGGTCTTGAAATCCTATTACCGACGAGTTGCCAGTGGTGTCAGGGCTAATGATTGACTCGGGGTTTTCGCAAGGGAGTTTGAAAGTCACACGCGCCGAAAGCGTACTCGTGTCGTTATCTCCAAAGACAAGGATTCCCCCACTGGGTAGGATCAGAGGCGTACACCAGGCACCTCGTTCGGCATCCTGAACGGCCGTGGTCATTTGTCCCCATAGCTGACGAGCGGTGACTTGGGCATTGCCGGTAGTGGTAGCGGTAGGGGACATGGCTTCGCTACCGTTGGGAGAAATTTGAGGATAATCTCGAGTGCGACATGGCGGTTGCGACCGTATAGTTGGACGACTTCATGAGGGAACGCGCGGATAGGATCAGTGGGCCATGATCCAGGCGAGACGGGCGGGAAGGGTTTGTGATAAGTTGGCGGATGGTATATCACGGCGATGAGTCGAAGGACCAGTGTGCAATGTAGGAGACAGGCCTGAGAGTAGTCGAGGTTGGAATCTGGAGCGTCGTGGTTGGGAGTGTGCAGTGAGTGGTTCAACTTGAAGGTGTGAGCATCAAATGAAAATGGCGCAGTTGGCAGTCTTCGTCTCTCCTTCTGCGGGGCGACTTTGGCGAGGTTGCACTTGCCTGGAAAAGTTAATTCACCCCGGAACGGTATCACCATGATCCGGTGTTTCGATATGGCCAATCAAATCCGGTCTCATTCTAAACCTTATCTTAAGCTTGAATTTACTTCTTGGCATTCTCCGGCGGAGCAAACAGTCCGTCCACGCGGCTTGGTTGCCTTTCCCAGATCGGGGAACTTTTGATTCGAGTTCTGATGCTCGACATATCTAGAGCAGTCATACCAGTCGAACAAGGGCTCGGCCTTGGCCTCGTGAGGAGGAAATTCACCTCCTGCAGCATCAGCATAGCCTACCCCAGTATCATTACAATCCACCGTAGCCCCCAAGCTGATCAGCTTTCCACTGCATCAAGCTGTAATCCTGGTTCGTGATAACTTCAAGCATATCCTGGTTGCCCACAGTCGGACCGATACCTCCAAAACCATGATCAACGGTCGCATCAGAATTATGCCAGAGGTTGTCGAGAGGCAGTGCGAACCAATCCGAGAAGTCGGCAATCGCAGGATCAATGTTCGAATCAGCTGGCAGTGCATGATCGAGAATATCATCCCCGACAAGCATATTTGGTGGAGGGACAAACATCTGCGATTCGAGTTCTGCCATCGGTTTCGCTTGAATACCGGCCAGAGGATCATTCATGTAGTAGCCAGGGCTAAGCTGTTGAGCCAACGTCGTTGCATGAGTGTTCGCTGCAGCTTGCGCGGCAGTTGACGTCTGTTCTCCGTTGGGTGATTGTGGTCGTGACACCTCACGACTTGGCCCAGCTGAGCCGGTCCCTGGAAGTTGAACGCGAATCAGTGTCTGCTTCACGTTTTTGACAATACTGGTCACAATTCGTGCAGTCGACGCGCTGAGATGAACATCATCTACCACTTGTTTGGACATCTCAGTGGTGATCTTCTCGAGCTGGTGGAGACAGTCTCGAACCATGGTTTCATGAGTTCCCAAACTAAAACGCTAAGAGCTGTTAGCAATCGAGTCTTGAGAGGGAAAAAGAGCCATCACAAACCTTCAGAACGAACATGATAGCGGACAAACTTCGTAGAAATGTTCGGGTTGGCGCATCTCTGAGAAAGCCTTTTGGCGCGATCCCATCCGTTATTTCACGAAGTATTGTCAAAGCCGCATCAGTGACCTCGTCAATATACACTTTGTTCTCTTCGGCAACCTTGGCAAGACTCGACTTCTTCATATTAGAGCCTCCCTCTACCCAAGTTTCGACGACCTTTTGAAGACCGAGTGAGTTCAGGTAGAGCCTCCCATATTGATATTCCATCATCAGGATGTGCTGCATCAGAGGATGGATATGTTCTTTCGCCTTCCTGAAGACGTTAAGCCAATTCTGCAATAGTGGTTGGAATTGATTGATCGAGTCTTTGTACCGTCCACTTGCTGTCAGCTCTCTGGTGAATTGGTGAGAGGAGAAGACCTCGCGATTGGCTCGATTCATCAGTCTTGCCACATGGATCCAGCAGCCTTGCATGATATCGACCGGGTCTTCTGGATTTCCATAGCGTTGTGTCCTGCTCGTCTGATCCCAGATACTGTCACTTTCCCAATCTTCCACATTGAGTGAGGACTGAATGCCCATTCGACCACTGGTCTGGGCCACATAGATGAGGACCAGATGCCTAATGCGTCGTTTCCTTGCACATTCAGAGTCAGGACCATGTTGATGCCGACAGTTGTAGTGATTGGTATCAAATACTCCCAATTCAAAAGCAAGGTTTTGAGCCAACCCAAGCAACATCCAAGACATGCGATCAGATCTCCATGCTGGCTCTAGCCAATTGGCATAAGGGGCGATGTCGTAGTCCCGACCAGGTTTGGCATCTCCAACTCGAGAGTACGACTTCTCTTCCTCAATAGAAGGAACGAGACTACGATCGAGAAGTCCATTACCGTCGTCGCTTGGGGGGAAATGTAGAGCACGTGGTTGCCAGTCGGTCAGAACCAACAGTGCTTCAATTGTCCCTAGAGTGCGGAGACTTCCTTCCCACGTCAGTTGACCAGAAGCAGACTCGCGCAGCCCAGTTCCCGTCCCGCCACCACAAAACCCGCCGCCAAATTGTTCTTGGGCCCACAGAAGTCGTTCTATTTGTCGGCGAAGGTTGTTCCACAACTTATCGTGGATGAGATATGATCGAGACAGTCCTGCGTGTCCAGAAAGTCGCATATGGCGGGAAGAGATGGCGAGGATGGCAAGAGCCAGTATGGGCTCATTGAGGAGGAGTGAGTAATGCTTCATGGGGGATCTGTAGTCGGGGAATACCACTGGCGTCATCGGTGAAAGTCTCTCGTAGAAGTATTCGACATATTGCATCGCTTCCCATGCAGTAAACCAGCCATTGCGGACGAAGCGCATCTTGGACCAGGCATCGAACCCCGCTTGTTTCTCGGCTTGTTCTTCTGGAGATTTGCCAACATCACTAGGCATATCCGGACCTCCATGACCCAGTGAAGACAGAGTCCTTTTTCTTCCAACCCGGTCCGAGAGAGGGCTCTCTTTGTAGTCTGGAGTTGCATTTTCTGAAAAGGCTTGGGCGGCATCAACAAGAAGCATGATATTGTCTTGGGTGCTCGACATGGGTCCATTCAATGCCACGGCTGCCACGGGATTGTGCAGTTGAAACTCGGAGGACTTGAGCGCGTCACCGGGTTTTGCGCGAAGGTAAGAATCAGGTGGCTGTGAAGTGACTGATGGCTTGGATGAATGGGGCGACCAGGTCTGACGGGGGAAACCGTTACCGTTGGATGTAACTCGAGGTGATAGAGTCGCCGGTATGGTTGGTGACATGGTATTGCCATTGCGCGATAAGGATTCGGAAGCGGAGGTCTGTACATGGCGAGCTGTACCATCAGATCGTTTTTGCTTCTTTCGAGTTGGTGCAAATTCGCAGGGTAGTCTTTCACGCATACATCGGCGACATGGTGGTTCGGTAGGAGCATCGACACCTGGTGAGGCGAAACAATTGGTTAGTGGCCAAAAGAGCGTGGGGGAGATAGGAGGACAAGGCTGGCGTACTTCCTAGATCGCATTTAACCTTGCGCTCTCGACAGCGTTGACAGGCTTGATAACCACGGCGATGAGGACCACGGCCATCGCGGGGTTGCGATTGGGAGCCGGAGGGCTCAGGTGAGGATGAATCTTTGGAATAGCTCTCGGTCCGAGCCAACTCGGGGAACTGAGAGGAAGCTGTGTAAGCCATGGCCATGGGCTAATCTCAGTGATGACCTGCGACCTGCAAGTTGGCTCTGGCAGTTGACGGTTACAGTCTGGGGAAACTCGAATGGTTGTGAACCGGTAAGTGGGTGGTGGGCGCAGCTGGAGAACTTTCTGGGGAACCGAACATAACCGCTTCCAAGTTCCAACTTCGAGGTCACTCGCGTCTTGGCAAAACATAATCCACGCCGAGGCTTTTACTCATTCTACTGATTTATTACATGGGCCAGGGTAGTTTGGATATGCACAGTCATTCATTGATCACGGGCCAGAGGGCTACTTCCCCCTGACCAGCTCCGTACCATGTTCAGACCCCAATTTCATTGATCCTGTATTCTAGGAATATGGAATCGGTGAGGAAGTCCGTGAATAGGAGACGTACTCACAAATGGATCGTTATTGATGGTCCCATCCACCTTTTCTCTTGGTGATCCATTCGCTTTCGTCCTCAGATCAGTCGAGTTCCGTTTGACTAGCATAGGCTGACTTCGAATGCTATCTTCACTTGTTCTTCGTGGTATGTCAGGCGTCAGCCGACCACCCATCAGTAGCCCTCTGACCCCGCCCGCCTTTCTCGCTGGCAGCTCCCCCGTACCTGCAGTGAGTACGTACAGCAAGTATTTGAGGTTAGGTAAAGTGTGGCGAATATCAAGTACTCTGAGACCGGATTTGCTCATGAGGAACTCAATGTCCTTGTTGAGAAGGAACACACCGTACTCGAACTTATAGGGTACGCTGGTGGGATGTAGTGGATATCGTCTTTGGCTCAAGCCAACTGATATGGGATCTGTAATGTATGAAGCAGATCCATAAGGCTCAACGGGGTATGGCAAGGGTACTGATAGGTATAGCGATAATTGATACACCAATTGACCGGTAAATCCAAGAGCTGCTGCGATTTCGTCGCGATTGGTGTCATTGTAGACCGAATTGGGAAGATGAATGCCCCGAATCGTGAACTGCAACGTACGACTTTTGATCGGCTCAATGGGAAACAGGACAAGTAAGCACTCGCAAATACGACGAATCTGACCGATCGACTCCTTTTCGATATCTTTTCTTGCCGCCTCAACCTCTTTGTGGGCCAAGGACTTTTCTTCGATCAAACGCCTAGCCTCGGCCTCATCTTCTCGACCCGCATCATGTGCTTTACGTCGTTGGACTAGAGATTCCTGCATCTCGTCCCGTCGCTTCTTAAGTTGACGCACTTGCTTCTGCTCGGTAGCTAAAGCAGCTTTGATCTGAGACTCATCAACATCAATGATTGCAGTGTCACCGTCATTCTTGCCCTCCCCTTCCCGAGATTCTTCCAAGATCTTGTTAATGTCTGCTTCCAGTTGTGATCGCACTTTGACGGCATCTTGTATGCATTCATCCAAATTGGCAAGTTGCATCAGAGCATCGAATGATGAGCTGGGTCGAGAAGAGATTTCTCCTTGGTTCTTATGCTGCAGGACATTGATTGGATAATCCGCCGGTAGATCGGTGAAACTCGTGTAGATACCGTCCGATAGATGGAGTAGAATACAATTTTGCGGCAGTGGATGATGAAAATTCTCCAGATTTCGTCCGATGTATTGCAAAGACCTCAGATTGACGTCTAGCTCCACAAGAAGGCAGTACTCTTCAGCATTCGTAGGTCTTGCCCAGGCGCGCACAATACACTGGTCGAATCTTGAAATCAAGGGGCCAGTGCTGTCCAGATCGAAGGAGGCGAAGCTGGGGTTCATAGAACGTTCAATCACCTCAGTGATGTAGATAGGCTCATCGACACCAGGAGCGTGAATTGATATCCATGCGTCCGCCAGACGGTTGACAACCATGTCCTCTAGCTTGGCCTGTCGAGCCTGTGGGGTGGCAGAGGTCCAGTGTAAAGTGCTCCTTCTTCGAAGCCGACCTTCTGGCCGTGTTTTCGTAGGGGTGTCATTCTTTTGATATGATGTAGCTGCCTTTTGACGACTAAGTGGATTGGGAGGACTTTCCGCGGATGTAATCAAGTCAGAGAAAGAGCGTGAATGATGTAAGGGTGTTGTATCGTTTTGTAGAGCTCGCTTGGCAGGAGAAACAAGATTGTAGGGTGCATCGTCGTCGGCAGTTGTCTTCCCTTTAGCCTTGGGACTGGTTGAAGTGACATGGACATTGCGCAATGAGATGCCATGAAGATGCCGGAGGCGACGATTCTGGAAGGGTTGGTCTAGATTCAAACGTTACGGTGTAGCGTGAGAGACTCACCCACGGATACAGGAATGGGCGTTCGTTGCGACCGGATGGATCCCGTTCAGACATGTTCCCTCAAGCGAAACAGATGCATCTCGAGATGGCACTCGGCAAGCCCTAATAGGTGCTGATGGTCGAGAGGTAGGGGTTACGCTAATTTCTGCCTGTTAACTTATCAATAGGAGGGATCGGAGATGATGGCATGATGCGCGACATAGTGAAAGCACTTACAGTGGACGATGGTCAAATGAACCGAATTAGCAGGCATATTCATAGAGAGCATCAAACGACTTCGGAGGGGGGAGTTGTTGGAGTCGGACATCAGCCAATCGGAGAAATTCAATTCCTCAAGTTGATCCGGCTTCCGGCTTCCGGTACTAGGTCTTGGCATTTCCTCTTTCTCTTCCAGCTGACGACCTTGGGATTTGAGATGAATTGCTCCACACTGGTACAACCCCCGGGTGACAACCTTAGTTTCATGGAGAGAGTACCTCGTACTTGAGGCTGCTGTACTCCTTTCTTTGCCGGACCTTCTCTTCTATCCCGAAGATTATTGAGATTGAGCCTCGAGATGATGGCCCTCGTGTTGTTGTTCTTGTGGTCTGTCTTCTACCTGCTGTACCCCACGGCCTGTCTGTAACCCTCTTATTCGACTGGATGGCTGCCCTGAGATCCGCTGAGCACCGAGATATGACACAATTCATTGTGCAGCCATGATTGGAACATCTGTGTTAAGACGCTCCGTTGTTGATCGTGCTTATCTCCATTTAAGCAACTCTTCGGGCCAGAGACAGCCATGATCATTTGTCCATCAATTTGGCACTTGCCACGATGAGTTCAATGCTACGTGTGGCTTCTAGTCTACTTTCCACATGGATTCGTGTGGATAGCCAGGATCTCAGCTGCAGCTACTACAATACCCATTATTAAATCTACATTTGGCCAAAAGGAGATCAGCTTGAACATGGCATACCCCTCGTACTCATAAGCCACAGATTGAGGTCTTGGCTTGACAGTTTTGACAGCCACTTCGTACCAGAGATGTTTGGTGTGGTTCCCCCATTACAACAAGCCAACCAATTCCTTGCCCAGGGGTCGCCAATCTCTAATATCATGGTCACTGTCACTTGTCATCAATGTGTCCTCTCCATGGTGGGTGATAGGTAAGCTCAAGCTAAACCGTCAAGTTGTACCGGAAGGCGTCGCTTTTGGCAACATGTCCTCAAGTACCCTCTCGTTGATCTCCTGATACATGCTGCTAAAATTTTCAGTTAGCTCGCGGCACTACATCATATCATCACAGTCAGCTTCTCATCCAGAATGCTTCTGATCTTCAGTTGATGGTCAACTAGCAATGCCAAGGCTGAGGAAAACTTCTTGCTTAAAGCAGGTCACTCGTCAATGTTATGTCCTCAGTATACACTGTTATGAGGGGTGGGTCTTCTCCTACTCACAGACCTCACGAGTGCACTGTTCTGATCTCGACTCGAGTGAGTCGTAATGACAGCAGTCCATCTAACCTGTCTAATTTCATGAGGCTTACCGGCCAACACACCTTTCACAAGCCTCAAGTAGGACATGGCTCATCGATCAAGCAATATCAACCCGGAAGGGTGTCTGGGAAACATAAACCTCCCGTCCGCCGCACTGAACCTAAGTTTCTGTTCCTCAAGGAGTCACTCTTTTACTTCACCTTCACAGCACTAGGCGTACTAACCATAGTCACTCTTTGTCATTTGTGCTGTTCTGCGACATTACTTTTCTTCTGAAGCCGAAGCTCTTCTGTACTGCACTCTCCAAACTATACGAAATCGCAAACCCACAAAGAAAGGATGAAGGTCTCCGCGAGTGCCTTCGTCGTGCTCGCCAGTAGCTCAACGGCACTTGGCTCTTGGATTGACTGGGTCCCGTTCGGAAAGGATGTAACTGTTACCTCCACGGCTACCAGAACAGTGCAGATCTGCCCCTGCAATGGTGAAGTACGTGTTACCCAGCCTCACGCAGCAGGTGACCCGACTGGAACAATCAAGCATTACTATGCCACCGGACTCATCGACCCTGGCTGGACGAAACCAAGAGAGACCATCACCAAGGCTGGTCCAATCGTCGTTGTCTTCACCACCGCTGGTTCTATGACAACCAAGACGGGTGTAAAGATCGAGCTGATCCCAACCAAGGGCCCCGTCATTACCAAGACAATCTGGACTGGTGCTCAGCCTACTGATCATCTTGCATGGGTTGACTGGGTCGACGATGATGATAACAATGGTGGTACATTGACTCGATCTCACACCAAGACTGAGACTGTCTATGGTCCAGCTCCAACTGATCCCCAGCATGAGCCCTGGGCTGACTGGCTAGCCACGACCAACACCAAAAAATCCACCACCAAGGCCACTAGCAAGACAACCACCAAGTCTACCACCAAGTCTGCCACCAAGTCGACTAGCAAGGCCAGCAGCGGCGTTGGGCCTACCTACCCCTGGGGTAGCTCTTCAACCACCTCTACCACCACCACCTCCTCCACCTCCGCCAGCGTGGGCACGACCAGCAGCTCAAGCACCAGCTCGTCTAGCAGCTTCAGCATTGGTCCCGTGGGAGCAAGCACTACAACCAGCTCTAGCTCCTCATCGCTGAGCACGACAAGCTCAGGCAGCAGCAGCTTCAGCATCGGCCCTATCGGCGGCAGCACCACGACTAGCAGCTCCAGCACAGTGAGCACCACCAGCTCCTCAAGCAGCAGCTTCAACGTGGGTCCTATTGGAGGAAGCACCACCACCAGCTCGAGCAGCATCAGTACCACCACTAGCAGCAGCAGCGTCAACGTTGGCCCCATTGGTGGCAGCACCACCGCGAGCTCAAGCAGCAGTGTCAATGTTGGTCCCATTGGAGGCAGCACCACCACCACATCTTCCGTCGCAGCTGTGCAGCCCACCACCACGACCTCCAGTGCTGCAGTCATTGTCTCCACCACTACGAGCGCTGCCGCCACTACCAGCACCACCGCTGCAGCAGGCTCAATTGTCATCGACGACGTTCGCGGCCTGAACTACATCGACGCCATCTTGCTCGCACACAACTCCCACCGCCGCAACCATTCAGCTGTTGATCTTACCTGGTCTCCCAGCCTTGCCGCCACCGCCAATACCATTGCCTCATCCTGCATCTACGCCCACAACATGTAAGTCTCCACAACCCCCTTCCCCTCCCCCCTCACCATCCAATATCAAGAACTAACACCCTCCTCCCAGCGCTGTCGATGGTGGCGGCTACGGCCAAAACATTGGCGCCGGATACACACCCAACCAAGTGGGCGTTATGATCACCAACGATATGTACAACGGCGAATTCAGCAACTTCCCAGGCCCCTTTGACACCGACAACATCGACCTGACCAACTTCAACAACTTTGGCCATTTCACCCAAATCGTCTGGAAGGGCACCACCCAAGTCGGCTGTGCAACCGTCACCTGCCCTGGTGGATTGGTCAATGCAGGCTTCACGCCTTTCTTCACCGTTTGCAATTACTCGCCCCCTGGAAACATCCGTGGCGCGTACTCGAACGTTGGTGCGCCGTTGGGCCAGCCCATCCATGTTGTGTTGGCGAATGCTAACTAGACGGGTTGTTTCTGGTTTCGGTGGGTTGTGTTGTGTCGGGGTAGTTGATAGGTTTTGTCCTTCGTGAAGGGAAAGGATAGGAGTGGAGGGTGATTTGCATATCGTGGCGGACTCTTACCTATGCTGAAGCTCGGGAGCTCGGAGTTTGATGGGTATGGCATGTTCAGGTAGTTCTTCGATGGTTGATTATGGTGTGGAAGAGGGAGGGTTCAGCTTCAGGTACAGTATATATAATATTACTCTTATGTGTAATTCTCAAAGCGAATTACACGCCCCCTTACTATTATCCATTTTTCATGGACCTGTGTTTTTGTGAACAACTTGGTCAAGAGTGATTTAGTCTTTTCAAGTAACTCAGGGACAGAGATTTTGCAAGGCTTCAACTTTGGAACGCCCAAACGCCGTGCTTATGGTGATTTGTGAATGCAGCGTGGCTCTGATGTAAAAAGCATACGAACTGCTACCGCCTAAGACTGTCAAGTCTTGCTTGTAAATCATCGTCTTCGCCGCCACCTCCTATGGCTTGGGCGACACGGCCTTCGGGAATTGCTGCTTTTTGAATGCCTGTTGGGGTCTCGCCGAGCTGGTAAGGGTGTCATGTCAGTAAAGCACGATAACGATACATGGCTGAAACTTACCGCGTTGTTCAAGTCAACACCTATCTCGTCCAGAACCTGGTTCACGACCTCTTCTCCTTCCTCTTCGTCTTCCAAACCCGTGACATCGTCGATTGCATCGTCCATCATCTCTTGTCGCTGATCCATGATATCGTTCTCACGCTCAAACTCCATTGCTATCCGTTGAAGAGCAGGAAGATTCATCTGTCTGTTCATGCTGCCCAGCAACATTGTGGCACCTTTCATAGACTGCATCATCTGCTCATTGCTTCGAACGGTCTAGTGGGAGCCACATCATTAGCCGTGCGAAGGGCAAGGGTCGGACATGGAGCAAGACACACCTGAATCCTCAGAGAAATGGCCTGTAGTTGAGTACGCATCTGGTAGAACTTCTGGATATATCTCCTTGTACGGACGAGATCCTTGGCTTGGATCTTGCAGGCACCGATCTGGCCGTTCTTTGCGCTCTTCTTGATATCGGCGACGAGTTTCTTCTCCTGGTTCTCTAGCTTTACCCGCTCGCGGTCTAGTTCTCGCTGTGTCTTCTCGAGGGCTCGTTGATGCTTCCGCAGCCGTTCGGCAGGCGTCATGCGTTTGCCAAAGGCCCATTCTATGATCTGTTGTTGGGTAGAAGAATTGCGGCTTAGTGGGGGTTGCGGTTGGGGAGGGTAAGATTGGTGAGTGGGCTTACATTCATGGTAGGCAAGTTGAGGATGATGAGAGAGGTAGTGTTGGCTGGTCTGGACGTAAGGGTAGTGCAGGCTATCAGAGGCGATTGAGGCGTTATTATCGGTGGAATGTGGTTGTGGTCGATATCAGGACATCAGATTGCACCAGCAGCACTCAGGCCTTTTGATGTTGGCGGATCTCCAGGCTTGGGAGTCAGTAACTTGAAGCCTAGAAAAGCCGGCCTGCACACCAAATGACGTGGGTGGGTGACCAAACGCTTAGAGGGCGGCAGGCACCCATATTTAGTTAGCAGAAGCGCTTCGGATAAATTATTGGTCCCCATACAGTAAAAGCGGCAGCAACGGATAAGACAAGGCAGGTGCAGTGCAAGTGAGGTAAGGTGATCATCAGAATTGCAATTGCACCTGCCTTGGTTCAACCTGCTTAAACGATATTGTTATTCTTGTTGATTGTTCTACCAACCGTCCACCAACTCACTCTTTCGCACTCCATCCTAACGACTCTCTGATGGCTCATCCCTTCAATCACAATCCGCCATCGCCTGTTGTTCGCCATTGAACTCGATCCCATCCCTCAATTTATCGCCATGACCCCATCCACATCTCCGCAGAAAGGCAAAGCCAAGGACAAAGACCAGAACATCCACGAACAAATGGCCTCCCCCGAACCCATCCACCCTCCCTCACACCGACCTGAATACATGACCGTTGGATCTGGTATTCAACCTTCGCACGCTGCTGCATTGGTCGAACAGCTGGAACGCGACTCGGGCTACGGAAGCATGCCGGGAGACAATCAACAAATCGGTGGCGAAATGCGGTCTTGGGAGGATCAACTGCTGGTCGATCGTCCAACTCCTGCTCACACTCCCCAGATCAACGGCCAGGCTGCGCATATGTCTGACACCGAGAAGAGGGCTCTAGCAGGCCATGTCCATCAGCTCTACTACAACCAAAATCGTGTCGCCCTGGCCAAAGCCATTGGCCAGACGGTCGAACTTCTCAAATCCCTCCAGGAAATGAATGCACAATGGCCCGCTCATTATCCTTCAGTCCAGAGATCCGCCGATGATAAACGAGAACCCCGCCCATCATTAACACAAACCCAATCCACAAGAGACACCTCCGACTTTCCCCACGACCTCGCACTCAAGAAACTAGGCGGCCGACCTGGTGCCCTTCGAAGATATGGTACATCAATAGGAGAGGGTTCATCCTCAGCCGAATCTAGCCAAATAGCACAGCGGACGGCCACACCTGAACCCAGGCTCATCACTCCTCAAATTGCGCAAGAATTTTCCATACTCAAATTAGATCTCAAGGTTGGCGCGCTTTCACAGACGGAGCTGGTTCATTCCCTGGAAAAGAAGTCGATAGCTTCTCTACTCGATGGCAAGATTGGCCAAAGTGTTCGCCATTTACTTGCATTGCGCGACCGGATAGAAGACACCTCCAGCAAAGTTCTGGTAACGGGTGATCTCAACGCTGGAAAGTCGACGTTCTGCAACGCGCTGCTACGGAGGAAGATCCTACCAGAAGATCAACAACCTTGCACGAGTATCTTCTGTGAGGTATTGGATGCCAAAGAAAATGGTGGTCTCGAGGAAGTCCACGCCGTCCACAAAGAAGCCATCTATAATCGGAATGACGAAAGCACCTATGATGTCTTCCCCTTACATGAGCTTGAAAAGATTGTTGTTGACAACGACCGCTACCTTCAGTGCAAGGTTTACGTCAGAGATGTACGGACCATTGATCAGTCGTTACTAAACAACGGTGTAGTTGATATCTCTCTCATCGATGCGCCAGGACTCAATTCTGACTCGGTCAAAACGACGGCGGTGTTTGCCCGCCAGGAGGAGATTGATGTGGTTGTCTTTGTGGTGTCTGCCGCCAACCACTTTACACTATCCGCCAAGGAATTCATATGGCAAGCCGCGCATGAGAAGGCGTATATCTTTATGGTGGTGAATGGATTTGATAACATTCGAGACAAGGAACGGTGTCAGAAACTCATCCTCGAACAATTAGGTCACCTCAGTCCACAGACATTCAAAGAGGCTCAAGAACTGGTTCACTTTGTTTCTAGTAATGCTGTTCCCACCCAACCAGCACCAGTGCCCGGTGGAGGTGATGGAGGGGGCGGAGCGGACCCGTCGCCCCCAGGCGATGATGATAACGATGATTCGAGTAAAGGAAAAGGAAAAGACAAGGAAAAGATCCAAGACTTTGAAATGCTCGAAAGTGCTTTACGAAGGTTTGTCCTGGAGAAGCGAGCTAGATCGAAATTGGCGCCGGCAAAGACGTACTTGATGAATTGTTTGGGAGACATGAACGTGTTGGCCAATGTCAACCGAGATGTGGCCAATTCCGAGTTGGAAAGGGTATCGAAGGAGCTTTCGGAGATTGAGCCTGAATATGAGGAAAGATCGAAACAACGGAGTGTCGTGTCGGAGCAGCTGGAGAAGGACATTGATTCTACGGCGAATGATGTTTATAATCATACTCGTTCAACATTGTCCAGCACCATCAGCAACGTGGGTAACGGTGACCTGGGGGTTGAGTATCCTGGCCTGTTGTCCGCATTCCAGTATGCGGAGGATTTAAGGATAGCCATGCTCGATCAGATCTCGGCAGCAGTGACACAATGTGAGAACTACGGTCGCAGTCAAACGGTCAAGGGTGTGGACATGGTCAAGTCACTTGGTCTATTACATGTTGGAGACAGCTACGAAAACCTCACATTCCAAGCCGATCGAATGTTCCAACGGCGGAGAGACGCTCTTGTGCGAACCGTTGATACTGATGTGGAGCTTCTGGACTTTTTCGATGTTGCTGGCCTGTGGGAACGACAGGAAAAGACAGTGGGCACGGGTCTTGCTCTCACAGTGGTGGGTACAGTTGGATCTCGGGCCGTTGGTGGTGTGGGTTGGATAGATGGAGCCTTTGGAGCGGCCAAAGTGGTGGGAAGTCGAAATCTGAGGAGGCTGTTTGTGCCGGGTGTTGTGGCTGCTGGTAAGTTGTTTCGTTGCTCATTGATTGGAGGTAGCACAACGCTAACATGTCCTTTACAGCGATCGTGGCAGTCGCCTATATTCTATCGACTATCCCACAAACACTTCCACCACGGCTGGCAGCTAAGTTGTCGGCGACACTGTCTCAGATGGATTACACACACAGCAATTCAGCACGAATAGCATCAGAAGTGCGACGAGTATTGCGATTCCCGGCTGAGAGACTCAGTGGTGATCTGCAGAGCGGTGTCGAAGAACTGAGAAAGAAGAAAGAGGACGTGACCAAGATCAAGAAGGAGAGTGAGGTGGCCCGAAAATACTTTGGCAACCTGGTCCGAGATTCTAGCGAGACGCGAAGACGCGTGTCCGGGATTGACCTCGAAGGAACGATACCCGGAGCCGCTGGAGCGTACGTGTCTTGAGAGAGCGTCAACATTGTCAGGATTGTACACGAAAGAGCATCATGAGGCATGAGACTGAACCGAGCAATGTTGATCATTATGATTGTGTGATTGAGCGCATTTGGAGGAGCTTGCATTGCAATCTTTCACACCTCTCCACTTTGAACGATGGAACGAATGGGAAGGAAAGGACAGGGAAAAGGGACGTATCTATCTTGCTCTTGTTTTGAAAGCCCTTCTCTCCCTCACTCAACACCTACGTTCCTAACTACCTGGATGGAGGATTTGTAATATCAAAATGGGCACAGAGCGTATATAGCTAGATAGCACTCGGAATGGACATAGGTGATAACAATTAACCTAAAGCCTCGGCCTCGGCCTCGGGGTTTCTGGAGCTATTTGACTGATCTGGGGCCCGGATGAGAGGAACTCACTTGTGTCAGTGGGGCCTTGGGTTCTTTGGATGCCTTGGGTACTAGGTAACCTTAACTAGAAATCGACCAAGGATGATCTCTAGCAGCCGAGGGTGCCTGGGGAGACTCATGATTGTGGTTCTGGGAAGGCATTGGGCCTAGAATCAGTGCCTGGACAGTGCCTGGATGGTGGCTGGAATCATGGGGTTCCGGTAAAGGTCAGGAGCCTGAGGGCCTTGGACTGCACCCGGGCACCCACAGGACAAAGCGCCCATGAAGGCATCTGTGCCCCCCATTCCCAAGTTCCCCTTCCCCACAACTCACCCTCACGCTTGACAAACATGAACGACAACTCCACGATCTATTTGACAACTTGATTGTACGTGTTGTTATTTGTAGAGGGATAGTACGAGGTACATCTCGTCAATTAGAATAGAAATAGAATCGTGTCAAACACCAACCTGACACACCAAACATCTGCACCGCCTCAAAGCCACGATTGTTCTACTGGGAACAGCCATTTACCTTTCACCCCCTCCCTCCCCCCAGACTCGCCCGCGACAGGCACCATCGTTTGGGGTTGTTTCGTCCTTTCTTACGCAGTTCTTATTATGACCATGACGGTAATTACATCCATTGCTCCAGTCCATTCTCGTATGTATCTCCCCCTCATCTGAAGGGCAGAGAACTTCCTCTCTTTGTCGCTAGTTGTTAGCCGACTAAACCTCCCGCCTCTCATCTTCAACCCACCAGTCGCCACGGGCATCCACCACCATCACCACCACTATCAACAACAGAGATCTCCTCTTTATTGACCACGGACCCTGAAAGTGTACCTACCAACCGACCGCCCTAGTCCAGCTGCACGCCTCATACCTCATACCTCACACCTCATTCTTCCCACCTCATACATCATATCCCCTACCCCAGACCTCGCAACCCTCCAACCCAGTAACAGGCTTCCGGCACTCTTTTCTGTCTCAACGTCTTTCTTTGTTGCTGGCGTCCACCCACCTGCCTTGTCTGTCTCCCTCCACCTTACTTCACTCACTTCCCGCTCTGATCACCATTGTGACTGCCTACCCCTACATCTATATCTATTGCACCTCTGGTTCCAGTTGTTGAAACACCTCCACTCCGCCACCATCATCTCCCATCCACCCCTCCATCCACAGCTTCCAACCTTCTGCCGTGGTCAACACCCTACCGAGCCTCTTTCCAGCGCTTAACCTTGTCGCATCGCTTCTCCATCACACCTGCGCCTTTGTTTAAATCTTCAAGCTGGCGGGCACCACCGATCGGAGAACCTCCGCGCATGGGGGCTTTCTCAATCGTGTCTTTGGCAACAAGAAAGACAAGGATGTAGATTCCGACACTTCAGGCTCCAGAATCAGTATTGACAGCAACAAAGCCTCGCCTATCAACAGCTTAAACTCCTCCGACCAACCCTCCAGTCCCAAAAACGAGTCTCTGGCTCGACAGGCCAGCGACGAAACCAGCACCGCTTCCCCCACCACAGACAGTAAAAAGCGAAGGAGCAGCAGTGCCAAAGCAAAAGAGATCTTCACTCAGGCCAAAAACTCGTTGATCCACGGCGATCGAGACGGTCCTCAAACCCCAATGCAGAAACTCTCAAAGACCGACGCCGCCTTGAGCGTGCCTCAAGGTTCCTTGAACAATTCGGCTGGCGAGTCACAACCCACTCCCAATTCCTCATTTCGTGTTGGGGTGACTGAAGACAAGAACAAGAAATGCCGCCGAACCATGGAAGACACCCACTCTTATCTCTACAATTTCCTGGGAACTCCCGCGCCCGTGGTGTCCTCGGACGCATCCTTGACCAAGAAAACCTCGATAGAGGACCGAGCCAGTCTGACCACTGTTCCGTCGGAGACTGCTCACCACGTCGCCGAGACGGATAATGGATACTTTGCCATTTTTGATGGGCATGCCGGCACATTTGCTGCCGAGTGGTGCGGGAAAAAGCTACATGTCATCTTGGAGGATTTGATGCGAAAATACCCCAACACTGCGGTGCCCGAATTACTCGATCAGACCTACACGTCGGCAGATACGCAATTAGAAAAGCTGCCCTTGAAGAACAGTGGGTGTACGGCCATTACGGCGGTGTTGAGGTGGGAAGATCGTGTTCCTACCAATCATTCAGCTACAGGATCGCAAGCCATTGCGCCTCTTGCGGCGGCGGCGGCCAAAGAAGCAGAGAAACTGGAAGCCAAGGATGCGACACCACGATCCAACTCGACGGCCGAGGCGGCAGCGGCAGCGATTCAGGAAGCCAAACAGAAGGCGACGCGACAAAGGGTACTTTATACTGCCAATGTGGGAGATGCACGCATTGTGCTCTGCCGCAATGGAAAGGCGCTCCGACTTTCATATGATCACAAAGGAATGGATGAGAATGAAGGGCGCCGAATTTCCAAGGCGGGAGGGCTAATATTGAACAACCGAGTCAATGGAGTGTTGGCTGTGACGCGTGCGTTGGGTGATTCATATCTGAAAGATTTGGTCACGGGGCATCCATATACCACGGAAACGGTGATCCAGCCCGATCAAGATGAATTCTTGATACTCGCTTGTGATGGAGTAAGTGGCCTTCCCATTTGAATTTCGCGTGCCAAAGTACTAACGGGCAACCAGTTGTGGGATGTCTGCTCCGACCAGGAGGCGGTAGATTTGATTCGACAGGTTCAAGATCCACAGGAAGCATCTCGAATGTTGGTGGAATATGCACTGGCACGATTTTCCACCGACAATCTGTCGGTGATGATTGTTCGATTTGATTCACAAAAGCTGCAGAACAATACCAAGATCGACATTGGAGTCGAGACGGAGGGCAACAAGGATAAAGGTGCCATCAGTGAGGTAGAAATGATTGTGGCCGAGGCACGCCGACATTCTGGGATTGCTCAAGAAACCGCGATTTCGGATCAAGACTCGGAAGAGTTGAAACAGAATGTGATCAAAGAACAGGAGAATGAGGATCAAGAACCTGGACCGGAGCTCACACCTGAAGGGGGGCCCGAAGCAGAGAAACTCTTGTCGGAGAAGAAAGAAAATGGGAACAAGGGAGTGAGTGAGAGCTAGCGAAGGATGGGGGGTGCATGTTCAGTTCATCATCGGGGGGCGTTTTGATCCGAGTGGTCGCGAGTGAGGCAGGGCAGGGGTAGGAGCAGCTGTTGAGTATTGATCGACGTCGCCCAGGTGGTGTTGTTTTGTGTTGGACGTTGGATCTTGTGCAATGGCAATTGGTGAAAGATGATCTTGGATAGATCGGACGAATATGGTGGACAAACCGACACTCAGACCAGCGGCGACGACGACATGAGATGAGATGAGCCGCGAATAGCAGGGAGCAAGGAGCAGATAGCAGCAGCAGTGCGCACAAGGGGATCCGGTCCGATATTAGAACTGAAGTACTGTAGCCAAATCAAGTCCATACCGAAAACAATCCAAGACATGTAATAAGGGGAGTGGTTAAAGTTGTGATTTAATTTGTGATATCAAGAGTTTGATGACATGCGAGATTCGGAGAATATATTCGCAGATTGTCAAGATCACGGTGTAAATACTAAAACTGCAGGGCTATCGGAGAAACTCGGGATACATATGGTTTAATATCAATATTGCCATCATGTAGAGCGCAGGACGAAAGTATGTCCAATGTCTATATGGGTCGGTACAGATTCTGTGTATAGCAAGAGCCCGATGAGCATGAGCATCCTGGAGTGTCATGGCAATTGTTTACGGAGAGTTATGCCGATCCGGGGATGAGGATCAAGCTGGAAACGAAAACGAGAATGGGAATAAGAATCACGGGCACCGAATTGACCAACCTTTGAGGATTCTATTGTATCATCTTCAAAGGTAATAATAGGCAATCTCCCACATGTCCATTTGTCCTGTGCACGTGCAGAGGACCAGAGGCACTTCCATCTCTCCGTGGACCTGACTTTGTAGGTCCCTGAAGCTTTTGTGAATTAGTCCGACCATCCGACCGACTTATCGCTATCTCATAGCTACGGATATCTGTCGGTATAAAAGAAGCTTGATGCACTAAGAATAAACGAGTGTGTTAGTTGACAAGTCACCCCCACTTATTCAGCTGGATTTCCAAAGACCCTGAAAGCTGAAGCAGAGGCCAAAGCAGATCATCAATATCCGTATGAATTTTCTAATGATTGCCACCCTTTCAACGCTTATCAGAAACCACGCCAGCTTTTCTGTATCCCTATCCCTCTCCGTAGCTTCAAGTTCCACTTCCACTTCCACCCCGTCGACCCACCACAACAGCCCGAGCTCCATAATAAAATAAATTCCAACCAACACGCCGTCCAGTGCACGCCTCAGCTTCAGCCAAAAAAGAAAAGGCGAGAGGCGAGAAGCAGGAAAGAAAAGAAAAAGGGTCTTTGCCAGCCAGAGTGCGTCACATCCACTGCCATCTGCATCTCTCTATCTTACTTACTCCTCATCTCAGCATCTCATCTCACAACCTCCTGTCAACCACCACTGCTCTCCACTCCCACCACTTTTGTCTTTCCCTTCTCACCCCTTACACTCCTGCACTCATGATCTCGCCATAAGGGCCTCCTCGTTTTTCATTCCTCTCCTTCATACAACCATCCTCGCCATGACGGGCAAGCTCCCCCTGCGCTTGACCAACATTGCGTCACGCAGTACGGGCAGATCGTTATCATGCCTGGCTCTGGCAGCTACTGCTACGGGCACTGGCACACGCTCCATCGCCACCACAGCATCCTCCATGAGACTTCGACCTTCAACTCTCATCTCCAAACAATCCGCCCTTCTTCCTCGACCGACTCTTCTCCAACATTCTTTCCGCCGCAGCTTCGCCGACCAAGCTCCAAAGGTCGAGCTCTCCCCAACTCCCAAACCAAAGAAGCGCTTCAGATTCTTTCGTCTAATATGGCGCATCACATATCTCTCTTCCGCCGCCTTTGTCGGATGGATCGGTTGGAGTATTTGGCAGCTGCGTAACCCGGCTGAACAGTTTGAGCCCGATCCAAACAAGAAAACCCTCGTCGTCCTTGGTACGTGATCCTCATCACTAACCAGAGACATCTTCATGAGCTAACCAACTCCTTCCCACTAGGTACGGGCTGGGGTTCCGTCTCTCTGTTGAAGAACCTCGACACCGAAAACTACAATGTCATCGTCGTCTCCCCCAGAAACTTCTTCCTCTTCACCCCGCTGCTCCCTTCCTGCACAACCGGTACTATCGAACATCGATCCATCATGGAACCCATTCGAAACATCCTGCGCCACAAGAAAGCCACCGTCAAATTCTATGAAGCTGCTTGCACCAAAATTGATTACGAGAAAAAGGTCATTTATGCTCAAGATGATTCCGATGTCAAGGGCGATTCCATGGAGACTGAAATCCCATTCGATATGCTTGTTGTCGGTGTCGGTGCTGAGAACGCCACTTTTGGTATCCCCGGTGTCCGCGAGCATGCTTGCTTCCTGAAGGAAGTGGGTGATGCGCAAAGAATCCGCAAGCAAATCATGGATTGTGTCGAGACCGCAACATTCAAAGATCAATCCCCCGAAGAGATCAAACGACTTCTTCATATGGTCGTTGTTGGTGGTGGACCAACAGGGGTGGAATTTGCTGGCGAACTCCAAGATTTCTTCCAAGAGGATTTGCTCAAATGGGTTCCCCAGATCAAAGATGATTTCCACGTCACCCTGGTCGAAGCCCTACCCAATGTTCTCCCCATGTTCAGCAAACAATTGATCGAGTACACCGAGTCCAGCTTCAAGGAAGAACACATTGAGATCCGCACCAAAACCATGGTCAAGAACGTCACCGATAAATATATTGAAGCTGAGGTCAACAATCCCGACGGTACAAAGACCGTCGAGAAGATCCCGTACGGTCTCCTCGTCTGGGCTACCGGCAACGCTCTCCGCCCCGTCGTCAAGGATCTGATGTCCCAAATCCCCGCACAGGCCAAAGCCCGCCGTGGTCTCGAAGTCAACGAATACTTGGTTGTCAATGGTGCACAGGATATCTGGGCCGTCGGCGATTGCGCAGTGGCCAACTATGCACCCACGGCCCAGGTGGCCGCCCAGGAAGGCGCATTCCTCGCCCGCCTGTTCAACACCATGGCCAAGACTGACGCCTACGAGACCGAGCTTAAAGAGCTCAGCGCGAAGCAATCTACCGCCAACCCAGACGACCGCAAAGTCATTCTCGCCGAAATCACCGAGCGCCAGAAACAGCTCCGGCGCGTCAAGCAGATCGGTCCTTTCCAATACTCTCACCAGGGATCGCTCGCGTACATTGGTGCTGAAAAGGCTGTTGCCGATGTCAGTTGGTTCTCCGGCAATATCGCCTCGGGTGGCACCATGACCTATCTCTTCTGGAAAAGCGCTTATTTGAGCATGTGCTTTAGCAGTAAGTTTTGTCCTTCTTCAGGGTCTCCCTTTCGACTGTATTTTCTTGAGTTTGGCTGCTAACATGTATCTTCCAATCTTCTAGCTCGGAATCGCGTCCTTGTCATGTTTGACTGGGTCAAGGCCAAATTCTTCGGCCGCGACGTCTCACGGGAGTAAAACGATTGGTATATATCCGAAACCTGCAAAGTCGACCAATCCGGGACTGCGACCGCGCGCTGTTTTCATGTTTGCTCTATACTGTAGCTCTCTCTCTCTCTCTCCCTGTCTGGATTTCAAATCGTCTCTGCGGCCAACTTGTCGCGCGGGCATCTAAACTGTATTTTGTCCCATCAGAACTTTCCTTTATATTTCGTCCCCCCTTGCCCCGTCCCCGGGGACTCGGGCGGTGCTCCGGTTTCCCCCTTTGCTTGCTTCCAGTGCGGTGGAGGAGAAGGCAGATATCGCAGAGAACAGAATAGTGTTGTGAGCAGACCTGGAATCCGTCGTGGGAACTGTTTCTTGAGCTCGCCTGAGTCCTGAGTCTATGTGGGGATGGATGGGCAGAGGACGGGGATGGAGATTGGGATTGGAAGCGGCTGCGAGCTGTGGACTTGATGGTATGGATGGGATGGGATGGGACGGGCAAAGCGTTGCTCTAACTACCTACTATTACCCAGGTAGAGAATTTGTAGAGAAAATCGTCATGTTGCATACCTACCTAACCTACCCAACCTCAGGTACCTGCTGTACCAACAGAACCTGCCGTGTCTACCTAGTTGCTCAGCACGTTTGCATGCAGCGTTGTGGATCTTTACATCTCTCCAAAGGCTGGCCTAGAGATCGTTCTAACTTGGTCGATATCTGATACCGATACGATAAGATGTACAGATTTATGTGTAAAGCGTAGATGACATGGAGCTTAGTTAGCCATGTGTATATACAGCACTTACCCCATTACTTACCTGGATACGGTTAGGCGGGCTTGAATGGCGGAGAGCACGTGCCTCACCTCACTTTTGCCCACCTGCACATGATTTAAAAATTGTCAATTTTGCCCAACAATCATCAACACATGATTCTACAACACCATCATCAACTGGACACAGTTGATAGTTCGCTCCCCGATGGTCTAACGGTCATGATTTCCGCTTGTCATTCGCAAGAGAACGAGCGCGGGAGACCAGGGTTCGACTCCCTGTCGAGGAGACATTTCTTTTTTGTTTTCTGCATGTCTGTTGGGTTGGGCTGGATTCTTGCTTTTCTTTTTCTCCCGTGAAGTTGGGTGCGAGCTGTGGATTTCTTCTACGAGTAGATAGGCGGGTTTTCGCCTGTTGGACTTTCCTTGGGTACGTACATACATGCCTAGGTATGTACCTAGTATGTGTACAGTAGGAATGGCGGATAAGCGACTCGCTGCCAGGATACCTATCTCAACATGGTGGCGCAGGAGTGGCAAGAGCCCCGGGCATTTTCCCACGTATGTATGTACTGTACTGGTCATGTCTGCCAGCTGGGGGAAGGGGAGCCTTTGATGTTCACAACATGCCGCATCACATGTCACGCATTTAGACTGTTTTCCGCGTGCTTCCTTCGCGTGGAGATGGTGGACATGAAGCGTAGTTCACAGTATCTCTCTATCTGTATATGTATTTTTGGGGGCATTTGAGGAGTGGTCCTCCCATGAGGATGGTTACATTCTGTTATTGATCTTGGATGCCTTGGTTGTTATGTATAATTTACTAATACATACACACTGCAAAACTAACCGGCGGGATGCTGGTGACAGGCTCTATTTGCTTTCCCAGTTTGGTGTTATAGAAATCTTGTAGAAGCTTGAAATGTCGACTTCAGGCTCCGGACGGTTTATCCACTAATGTTACAGGATGACAGAGTGACCCATCAGTTTTGGCTCCATCCTTACTATATGCTCACTACCACAGTTTATTTTCCAAATCGATACCTGGTTTGGCAGCGGTACCACGCTGTTTCTTGTGCAATAGGACTTTGACCTGCTCGGGGCTGAGGACGCGTTTCCAGTACAAGCTTGGGTTTTCTCCTTCCTCCAAGGTATGAGCCAGGTAACCTCTGTTCTTGGGGTCACGGTAGTATTCGATATCCTTTCTCCCTGAAGGGTCCGGCAAACGATATTCATAGCCCATGGCTTTGACTCGAGATTCGAGTTGATCTGCACCCTCGACCATCAAAGCGGGTCGGTTGATTCCTGTCTGATCCCATTTCATGCTGACATATGGGTGCATTTCTCCCTTTCGGATTCGTAGCATGGCCAAGGGCGTATAGAAACGGGTGGTGACTGTTCCGCCCAAAGCTTCGACTGCGGCGATGGCGGTTTGAGAAGCTCTAGAGACAACAATGTGGATGGGTTGTTTCAGGGTGGATGCTCCGTTGGCAAGGAGTTTGATGCCATCTTTTATACTGTGGACGGCACGGCTTTTAGACAGCTCAGCTAAAGTGATGGGTTTGGCAGCGTCGAGACGACCCTGATCAATCCATTCCTGTATCCGATCGAGATTTATGGGGGACATTTCAACAGCATGTCTGGAATCGATGTTAATGAACACTGCGATGTCATCTCCGCAGATTTCAACTTACAAGTTCTTGAAACCATATTTACCATGGACGATATGATCGGGAGTTTGACCACCATTGAAACCCCCTGGAACTCCTCCATGCTGTTTCTGACCATCGGAACCACGACCAGACTTTCCACCTTTGCCCGAGGAGGGACCTCTTCCACGTCGGATCTTTCGACTATATGCGCCGGGTCGATCGGAGAGAGATCCTAGGATGGACGCATTTCGCGACTGAAGATGGAGGAATGGCAGGAGAAAGGATGGGATTGATGAAGATGTGGTGATTGAGTTGGCGATGGTTGAAATAGGTTGGGATAGCCGTGGTAATAGTCGAGGAGGCATGTTGAAAGCTGTAGTGACCACAGAACAGGAGTGACTCCCGCCTGATGGGGTCTGGGTATGGCGATTGAGGCTGCAATTGAAGGTTGAGCCTGGGATTGTCTGCGAAGTACGACGTACCTTCACATACAAAACTTTGAGATGCAATGCTGCGCCAAGATTCGAGTGGAGACTAACGGGAGAGCACTGCACGGCAAGGAAGGTGCAACCTTCAAGTTGAGGAAGCTGCCGGCGAGGTAAGAGCAAAGGAAGCCCCTGGGCAGGAACGGCGATTGCAATCCGTCCCTCCTCGGCCCTTTCCAATCCTTTCCACATTTGGCCGGTGCGCCCCCCCAGATTTTTTGTCCCATTTGTTCAACACCTGCAACTTGAACCACTGTTACTTCGACCCAAGACAAGAGTCAGTCCCCTAGGGTTCTCCTGGAATTTCATTTACATACTTCTCTTGTTAATCCTCTTTACTCCGTACAAACTACGATTGCTTCACAAGTTCCACCTTCCATGCCTCCCTCATCTTAATCGTTGGCTGGCTCCAACTCTTCCTCTCACAAATCAAGGCATCCTGCATGTCTCGGTAACACTCTATAAAAACCCATCCCTTATATAATCATTCACCATGGGTCCTATAGAGCTCAATAAGCGTCGCATCTTCTTTCTTCTCGGTGGCATCATTGCCTTCTACATTGTCTTTCACGGCTTAGCCTTTGGTGGTGATAGCCTGAAAGACGTCGCTTCTCATATCCCCATCCCGGGTCACCTCACCCCTACCGAACACAAACCACCTATAGGTCAGGATGAGGATGATATCTGGGACTTGGGTCCGGATCCTGTCTCTGTTGTACCTCCTCAATCTCACCCAAGTGCTACACCCGATCCCGATCCCGATCCCGCAAAGGCTGCCCAATCTGGTTCCGCTGTACCACACATCCAACCTACACCCACCGCTGCAACCACCCATTTCGATCTACATCCAATTGCGCATTTGATGGAAGAGGCAGATAAACAATGGAGGATCTATGAAACTGGTGCCTCTGCGACCTTCAGACAAACTGTCGAGAAGTACAGGAGTCGATATGGAAGACATCCTCCCCCAGGTTTTACCGATTGGTACAAGTTCGCTCGCAAGAAAAACGTGGTCAATGTCGACGACTTTGATCAGATTATGGACGACCTACGACCATTCTGGGCCGTTAAGCCTTCCGATATTCGCGTCCATGCCGCCCACATGTGGGAGAATGCCAATTTTGGCGTGGCCGTCATTCATATTCGTAATCACAAAGTCATTCGAATCGATAATGGAAGTTGGAGATCTGATACAATGGCCAAGGTCATTGAAACCTTCATCGAATTTCTCCCCGACATGGATATTGCCATGAATAGGCTTGATCAACCACGTCTGATAGTTCCATGGGAAGATATGCAACAAATGCTAAGTCAGGAGTACAAATCCCGTGTCATGCCCCCAGAAGTTGTGGATAGCTTTACTCAAAAGCTTCCTGGTCTACTTGATATGGATATCGAAGATATGGCCATGGACAATTCCACTAGACTCAGCGAGGATTGGTTCTTTCGTCCGGGAAAACAATATATGGAAGTTGCCTCCAAGGCTTGTCCTCCAGAATCTCCTGCAAGGTCAAATATGTCAATCGCCCAGGCAGATCAGCATTACAAGGAATCCTCCACCGGGCTGATCAACAATTTCAACCTCTCCTCCGATCTGTGCACGGTTGGACCAGCAATTCAGGACCTGCACGGCTTACTCTATTCTGCAAGTAGCATTATAGCTTCCCATAAATTGGTTCCTATCTTTGGAGAGTGCAAAGTCAACATCAACAATGACATTCTCTTTCCAGCAAACATGTACTATCTACATGATGTCAGATATGACTATAATGCTGAAGAGGATTTGGATTGGAGGGACAAAGAAGATAACATCATTTGGCGTGGTGTTACTTCTGGAGGTGTTCAGACCGACGATAACTGGCAACGTATGCACAGACAACGCCTGGTCCAACTGTTCAACGGAACACATGCCAAGGAAACCAATGCCAAAGCTAAGATTTTGACCCAGAAGAGATTCGAAGTACCACAACAAAACACCACTTATGAGCCTTTTGATAAATTCAAACCTGATCAGTTTGCTGAGCAACATGGAGATATTGGCTTTGTTGAAGCTTGGGGCTGTGTACCAAACTGCAGCTTTTACGATTCTGTCTTTTCGTGGAAACCACAAGTTTCACTCACTTCACAATTCAAATCGAAATATTTGATCGATGTGGATGGTCATTCCTTCTCTGGTCGATGGCATGCTTTCTTACAAAGTAAAAGCCTCGGCTTCAAAGCCACAATCTTCCGTGAATGGCACGATAGTCGACTTTTCGCATGGCGACACTTCGTCCCTGTCGACAATCGATACGATGATCTATATGCATTGATGACATACTTCGTCGGCTATGGAAAACCAAACATGGAACATGCTACTGAAGGACATGATCTCAACCCTCAAGTCTATATTGCACCCCACGCCAAAGAAGCTCAAACCCTGGCAAAACAAGGCCGTGAATGGGCAAACAAATCATTGAGGCGAGAAGACATCGAGGTCTACATGTTCAGATTGCTTCTGGAATATGGGAGAATCATGGATGACAACCGAGATCATATTGGCTATTCTGGCGATGGCAGCGACTTGGATAAATTCGATGCTTCGGAGGGTAAGGGCGAGAGAAAGGGCTTGTGGGGTGTTGCTGGCTGGTAAATGATAGCAGCGGCCCGACACAAAGTCACCAATCTTGAGTCTTCATGCAAGCGACCCTTGAAACGAGAAGAACATGGCGACTGAGCACTCCAACCATTTGCCACCCTCACTCTCCACACGCTTGTACAGGCTAGAAGTCCCAGCGTCCCGCAAACTTTTTATTTTGCGGAAATGGATGTCCATGCGAAGGGTACCTCTGAGCTAGGACGTCGGCTAGCTCATGGGTCTTCAATACCTAGGCTTAACTAAAGAACGATCGGCGCACAAGACCTAACGGATTCAACCCTGCGCCAATTTGCATGGCCTGATCCTTGATTTTGGCATGGCTTGCGCTTGGACCGACCGCAGGTGAGAGGGGGAAGAATTGTTTGTTGTACATCTTGAAGACGAGACACAGCACATAGAGCTTGGCTTACAAGCTTCAAAGGGGGGTCGGCTGTTCAGAACGGTTTCCTCTTGGATAGGATCCACTTATCGGAGTGAGGATTACTTCTACTTTCTTGTTTAGTGCACATAGATACCATGTATTCATATCAACGTTTCAAACCCTCATCTATACGCTACATCATAGTAAGAGTTCTACACGACACACAAGCATATAGTCAAAGGCGGCTCAACAATCATTTCTTACCCATGCGTTTCTTCGCCCTCTTCTCACCTCTAACATCTTTCTTCAACCTCGCATCCACAATCTTATACCTTCCCTTGACGCCCTTAGGCCGGCCACTAATGCCCTTATTCCCACCCCTGGCCACGACAAGCTTGACCTTCTCCTTGGGCTTCCCAGATTTCTTGGCTGCCCTCGCCATCATCCGCGCAATGCCACTGGCCTTGTCCTTCTCACTGATGCCCTCATCCTCCAACAACAGGGCTGACTTCCGGCGCAACTTCTCCAGCCGCTGCGCCGCCTTGAATTTCTTGCGACCCTTGGCCTCGCGCACCTTCTTGATGGGGCGCGCGTTCAGGGCGCGCAGTTTCTCCTTGATCGCCGCCGCCGCCGCCGCTGTGATGGGCCGGTGCGGCTTCGAGTGGCTGGACTCGTCGTCCAGGAACCATTCCGGCAGCCCGTCCGTGTCCCGCAGCGTGTATTTGTTGAAGGACTCGTCGATCAGGTCGCCCGGCCGCACTTGTCGCGATGCCAGTGATTGCGCTAGTGTCATCGCTTCCGCCGTGATTATGTCGATGTCCAGGTGGCCGGAGGGGAGGAGTGGGTCTTCCGGCCGGGTTGATGGCGTGGGCGTGGTCGTGGTGGTTGAAGATGCATTGGGGCCTTCGGTTTCTTCGTGCTCGGAGTCGGATTCGTAGGTTGTGGGTTTGGATTTGGATTTGGATGTTGTTTTTGTTTTATTCGAGGCTGGTTGGGTGGTCGTGGTTATGGAAGAAGTTTTGAGAGCCGATTTGAGAGGTTTGCCATTGTTGTTGCTGTTGGTCTCGGTTGCCGCTGATTGTGTTGCCTTCTCCAGTTTGGAGTTCTTCGACTTCAATTGAGCAGCTTGATCTGATGATTCATCGTCCATCTCAATCGCGCTGTCTTTGTCGTCGTCATCATCGTCTTCAATACCCAGGTCCTGGAAAATGTCCTGATCGAAGAACATGGCTGCTTTGGTCGAGAGACCTTCGCTTTTCGGGAAACTGCGCAATGCAGTGCCATCGTCGTCAAAGTCCGATTCCGCATCCGTTGCCTCTCCGCCCTGATCTCTGTCCTCTTCTTCTGAAAGACCACCCCATTCGTCTGTCTCTTTTTGTTTCCTCGCCTTCTTCGCGCGAGCTTTGGCGTCTGCTTCTTCTCGCCGTTCCTGATACGATTCATACAAGGAGTCAAGCTCTCTTTCGAGTCTGTCACCGTCATCGTCAGACTCGATTTCGTCGTCTTCATCGTCTTCCTCCTCATCGGACTCCAGTTTCTTCAAATCTTCCATTTCGCCCGTCGTGATTCTCGTCGCTTCTTGTGCGCGATCTGCGGCCTTGATGTTGAACATCGATCCTTCTCCGCTGGGGCCATGTTGCTCCAATCCAATATCGTGAGGCGTCGTCATGTGCATCTGCATACGGACAATTTCTCTCCGCTTCCGCTCATTATCTTTCCGCCGCTCTTTCCTCTTCTCCTTGGATTCTTGATCTCTGAGTTTCTTGATCTCTTCCTGGATCTTAAGTTCTTCATCCATGAATTCCACCTCGGCGACTTCTTCTCCCTCTTTCTGACCGGTTTGCTCAGTTTGTGCCTCTTTCTTGGCCTTGCTCGACATGCCAAACTTGTCTCGCACTTTTAAGCGCCACCGCAGAAGAGTTCGGAATTCTTTCTTGCCCAACACCTTCAGATCTTCGCAACATTTCCGTATTTCATCCGTGGTTTCGGGTAGTCTGTCTAGGGTAGCCAAAGCGAGATCGCCGTTGTCTGTCTGCTCAAAGCTCAGTTTGTTCACCGTGCCCAGGATGGCAATCGGATCTGTTGTATGGATGAACTCGCTGACGGGGATTTCTTTATGTTGTGTCCAGTCTCCCTCCTCATAACCTTCTCGCTTGCGTTTCTTCTTCTCCGGATTGAATACTTTGGCTTCGTTATTCGGTGTAGGGGCTTCGACTTCGGCAAAGACGTGTTTGGGGTCGAGAAACTTGGGATCGAGTTTCTTCGGCGCTTTGAAACCTCTGCAGACAACGAAGATTTCCGCCGAAACATTTCTCGAGGATGGCGGTTTCGTTGCTTCCACTGACGCGAATAATTGTTTAAACACCCACAGTAGTGCGTTGTAGTCTTTGGATCGGAAGACCTTCGTGACAAATGTGCCTCCCTCTTTTAAGAATTCTGTAGCCAGTTTCATCGACTGTAGGACTAGTTCCGCCTGGGAGAAAGCATCCTGCACCCAAGCCACACCGACATTTGGGGCACCATCGTGCAGCACTGTATCGGCCTTTAGATGTTTGATATGCTGTCTGATCGTCGCTCGGCATTTATCGGTCGTGATGTCGCTCTGGAAGGAAATAACTCTTGGAATGGGTTTTATCGGCGCCAAATCCACACCAATGATCAAACTGCTTGCCGGCATCGTCTCTGCTGCAACCTGGCACCATGAACCGGGTGCGGCGCAGAGATCGAGCACAACCCGACTCTTCTCGAGGAAGCCATATTTCTTATTCAGCTGGATCAATTTGAAGGCGGCTCGGGCTCGATAGCCTTTCTCCTTTGCGAGTTTATACCATTTATCTGGAAGAAAGGTCAGTCAGAAGTCGCAGGCGTAGTTGCGTTGGAAGTGGTGGCGGTGGAGTGAAAAGAGATGAACCACATACCGAGACGGCCTTTGCCGTGCTTCTTTTGGATTGCCATGGTCAACACAAGAGACAGAGGAATCTCTAACTATGCTGAGTACAATCCAAAGGTGCACTATACAAGTGGTGTGGTTCACGGGCTTAATGTCTCCAATCCCAAGAAAACTTGAAGCCGCATGGAGAAAATTCACGCCAAGATTTCGATATCGGGTAAACTACGGGATTGACGGATCGCGGGGAAATTCTTCCTCCGATGTACAGAAGCAGTTGACATCGAATACTATGAAGATAGATCTTTGAACAACACATGTAGGAGTGAGCATCGGCGAGCAACGTGGCTGATTCTACCGCAGCTTAGTTTCAGATCTGTGCTTGGTGGGTTTTACTTATGCGACGAGGGCAGGTACCTGGAATGGAACACATCCTTTAGAAATGAGAAGAGTCCCGCAACTTGATGCAAGAACTTAGCATTGATTGCTTGAACGCTGAGTAAATGCGGGCGACATACTGACACGGCAAAGAATAAAAATAGAGATCAGATCAGGTCAAGTCCTCGAGAGCTCTTCATGTTGTATTGTGGGAGATACTTCCGGGTTCTAAATGTAAGCTCGAACTGCTTGCAATTTGTTTCGAGCGATTTAGTTATGGGCCTACACTTCGGGAAATGATGCAAGGCTGGTGGCGTTGATGACCTTGAATCCTTGGTTGTCTTTGCTAACCATCATGATTCGGCCTTGACGATCGTGGCACGACACTACCATGCGGTCCCTTCACTGTGACATTATGCCTTTGGCTTCTTATTCGCATGGATGTCAACGTCATCCAACAGTGCCAAGTTGCGTTTCGCGGCCTTAACTCTCTGCCTCTTGAGCTTGCGAGTCTCCACGTCAACCCGGTACGTTGCGTACCAAGTGATGAGATTCATGATGATGGCCATACCAATAAATCCCATTGCGATCCCAAAAGAGGTGGCATATTTGGGTGCATATTTCGAGTTGAACAAGTGAGCACCAATGGCACCGCCGATTTGCCCATAGCTATTGGCAAAGGCAATGGCGAATGCCGAACCAGTTGCTCCTTCAGTGGTTTGTACTCGCCACGGCCACATCATGGTATACCTATGATAAGCGTTAATCGATGACTTTAGAAATTGCTTTGCAGCCTTTATTCTTACCATGCTGTGGAAAGACCAGTTGCCAAGATGGTTGCTGCGTATACACCCCCGGTATTGGGGAATGTATAAAGTACCACATAGCATGCCTCAATGACAATCATGAAACCCAAAGGAATCAAAGGCTGTGGAATACGGCCTGTTCTGCTCAAAAGCCCGAAGATGATTGTAAAACCACAGGCAAAGACAGCTGAAGGGATGTTCAAGAGTTGAGCTTTACCGATGGATCTGGGGATCATGTCAGCTTGTGAATAGACATGTTATCCGTTCATACTTACGTGAAACCTAAATTGGCGATCACGGTGGGTTGATAAAAGACCAAGCCAGTCGTGCCTATGGTGTAGAATGCCCAGCACAAGAGGAAGAGCCAGAGCTTATAGTCCTTCAGGGTGCGGATGAATTCGGCTAGATTGAAGTCCGATTCGGCAGATCTTGGTGCATTGATTGGCAATCTGGCTGTGACGAATGCTTTTTCATCGTCTGAGAGCCATTTTGCAGTATCGGGAACTGGAAAACCCGTTAGCTTCGAGGCATGATAATCACTCGGACAGAGACATACAATCTGGCAGAAAGAAGAGTACTGCAAAGCCCAAAACAACAGTGAATATACCCTCGCTCAAGATAAGCCTGCGTCGATGTTAGAAAAGTATGACCATAATGGATGTTTCGCCTTACCATTTCCAGCCAGAAAGTCCGCCTGCTGTTACACCATTGAAAGCAAATGCAAGAAGACCACTGAAAACACTGCTGAAGCATCCAAGTAGGGTGACGAGCACAACTCTTGGAGCTAGTTCATCAGGTCTATACCAATAAGTTATGTGAAGCATGGTTCCTGGCCACATCCCAGCTTCGAGGAAGCCTAGGAACGCTCGAACAACGTATAGACCTTCTTTGTTTTTGAGTGCAGCATGGCAGCAAAGCACAATACCCCAGGTAATCTACAAAATAGTCAGCGTGCTTGTTCAGCCTTGCCTTGGCGGGATCGCAGCTGGGTGAAACTGAGGAGGTGGATAGAGGACGAGGGTCTGACTTACCATGATCCGAGCCTGGAATCTAGAAGGTGACATCCATTTCACCAAAAGGTTAGAGGGTGCTTCAGCCAGAATATATGGGATCTATACAGTGTTTATTAGCCACATTTTAATGATGCCATCATTCTGCGGTTTGTTCCTCGCCCCATTGGGGACAGGAATAGGCATAAGCTTACATAGTATGCGGTAACAACCCAGTTATAGTCATTCGCGCTCATATGCAACTCGGTTATGATATTTCTCGGAGTTCCTCTATCCATAATCCGCGCGTTGGAAACCTAAAACACCGATTAGTATGGCACTCAACCCATCTTTACTCCAAGGATATATTAGATCTCTGATTGAAGAACATTGACTTACATTCATGGCGTCAATAGTTTTGACCATATACATCACAGACAATAGCGGGATAAGTCGCCAATCAATTCGTCTGAGCAGCTTCTTTTCTTCCTCGGCACTCAACAGAACTCGAGCACGCATGAGGGCTGGGTCGTATCCAGTAATCTGTCGCTTTTCATCGTATTCATCGGGCAACACGCCTTCTTTGCGTGTCGCGAAATGGAGTTCTTCTGATGAGGTCTCTGAAGGAAACTCGACAGCAGGAGAGGCGGCGATCTTGTCGGCATCCTTCTTGTCAGGATCTGGTCCTGTCCCTAACGGGTTTACCGATGCTTGTGGAGCACTCATTTTACCACTTCCAGGATTTCAAAATCTCGGGTTGCTTGAACGACTGGAGAGCGGAATTTCTGGGAGAAGACGGCATACTTATTCATCGCAGTAACGACCGCATGATAACCGAGAAGCACGCGGTATCTCCACTCGATAGCTTGGTAGAAGCAGGCGACGGAGATGAGCTCATGGATCTAGCTGTTTAGCGGTATTGATGTGCAGACATTTTCCGTGGACAGTAAATGGACTGCGTTATTGGGTGGTGTGTCCCAAACACGGATAGGGAAACTCCATCAACAGCTGATTTGTCTAATTGGTATTGAATTGATAGACGTCAAGCATCGTGATTTGGGGTTGTGATTGCGAATTTGGAGCTTGCAGCTACGCGAGCACCAGCAAATCCCATCTCAAGTTAAACATCGGAACACCGCGTGGATCCTAGCATTTTTGGCTCTATGCTGTGGGTTAATCCCAATCGCCGACTTCTTTGACTTCTCGCAAGAGGCTTTAGCCTCGAAAAGAGGTAGCGGGTGTTGCCTCCTCTCATGTTCTCTTTCATGATCGCCAGAAACTGTGCCAATGGCCTCAGTTAAGTTCCAATAAATTGATAGCCATTGTACGATCCTGATTTGGCTCCAGCCAAGCGTTGGATATACCCGACTAAGACTTCTTGATAAGTGTAATCCCCAGAAGTCGATATTTGTGGCGTGAACGGGAGACTATGTCGATAACAAAAGTTGAAGCTAGGAGTCTGTGGAGTGGGGGAAGATAGCAAAGGATATGGACCTGGTTCGGCTCGGCAAAACGCCACGTCGAAGTCGTGCTTGGCACTAGGTTGACGCAATATGATTCTGGTTCTCTCTCTTTGAAAGAACATCACTGATGGGCGCATAAATTGGTAATCTATGCATTGCACACTTCAGATTCTATGAATTGGAGATTGACGTTCTCAAATTGCAGTTAATGGCCAAACTTTCATAGGCGAGAACTTTGCCAATAAAGGTTGTCCAATCCTTCTGATCTACTTGGAAGTGATAACAGTCGTTGGTCATGCAGATGCAGACGACGCTACTGTCAGCTTGCAGCTGCACCTGCCCCGGTATTGAACAGTCAGACTTCAGATCAGATCAAAACACTTGGGCCAAGCGTGGTCACGTACCCTGGACTACTAGCATCTGTTTTTATGTTCGTCTTTTTTTAATCTCGCAGTTGTTGATAAGCATTGATTCGGAGTGAAACTCCTCTTTTTTGTGGTTGAAACAAGGCATTGAGTATCAGAGGGTACTTTTCACCTACTAGAAGTATATAGAAACGTTTGAGTCGAGCCCTTCCGAAGTTTTGGCCATAAATCCTAGCCACTCACACATATCAGTTGAGGGTTCAGGGGTGGACCTCGGCAATGTAAGTTCTGGGAGAGTCGATGAACTCCGCGGTGTGCCTCTACGGCTCGTATATTCGTGCTAAAGTTGTTCTTCTGCATTCCTTTTCCGGATCGCATCACCACTTCAGCTGTGGACTGATGATAGCCGTAGTCACATACTGCGGGCTAGATCTTAGCAGGTTCTGGCTTTGGGTGGATTTAACATTGCTGTCATTGTGATTGAGTCTCTTTATGAAGGGGCCAGAAGAATGGAATATGCCTAGATGATCACGAAATATGGCAGGAGTCTTAAAGAGATATTGAGAGTCCATATCAGAGGCTCGTGATGGGCAACTCAAAAGTGATACTACCCTTCAAAGCCACCTCCCTGTTCTCGTCTCTTATATCGCTCTCTCAAATGTGGCAGGCTGTATCGCCCAATAAGCTTATTGTGAGACTCAATAAAGAGCGAATGTAGAACCATCATCCAGGCAGCACAGAATCTATTCTTCAGTCTGCAACTGGCAATGTCGTTCGCCATAAGAGTCCTATTCGCCATTCCCCTTTTCTGCGAGCCTTGTCAGCCGCATGGCTTACCTAAATCTTGGCATGTGGGGTCTCGATATACCGCCTGGGTGGGTACTAGGCAACTCGGATAGGTAACTTTGAAGCCCGAAAAGCATATCCAAGTTCCAGAAGGCTATCAGCCTATAGTTTGGCTGGTTCGAACTATGCTGTACCTGTTCTGATTGCAGCACCCGCTGTTCACTGGCCCAGAGAACTGGTTAGTGACATAGGCAGCAGAGTGAGATCTTAAGGGTTATGTCTGATCAACTTCTGAGTAACATTTCGCCCTAAGAACCATCCAGATCAAGTGGTAAGGATGGTATAGGCAGTCTTCAACAACCAATAATAGTACCGAGACCCTCATCTGCCGTGATTCAACTGCTTGATTTGAATGTAGAGCAGAAAGGTGATACAGTTGATTGCGGGAATGGAGCATGCCGGCCCAACTTTGGTGCACCTCGATTTATGCGGAACCTTCTCTTTCTCCACCAAAGGATGAATACTGACCAAGAGGACATCCATTTTTCGGAAAACAAAAGAGTTCACACAGATTCAAAGTGTACTGGTAGAGGTGTAAATCCCAGATAAGACCCACAGCATGACTTGTCCGTAGCCTTGCAAAGTATAATGTTCTGGTACATTTAGGGTCTGTTTGCCCTCGTGTATACTTTTCTTACTCTGCGTACAGCTCGTTTTCATTGTGGAAAAATTGTTTGCGTCACACATACCGTGCAATCAATCGCATTCAAAGATATCATTCATCCAACCAGAATCGACATCTTCAAGGGACACCAGCTCCGGGAATCATCAAGTCCAAACATTTCGACATTTCTCATAATCATCTGAAATGGAATCACTAGTTACCGAATTGTCGAGTCTCCTCAGACTTTATGGCTCCGCTCTTGCTGCACTAGCCGCGGTACCCTGGGTTTGGATGAACATGTGGAACAGGAGCGAGAAGAGAGGGAAGAAACACATCGGGAGGAGATCCTCCAAGATGTCATCAAATGTATGGAGACGATGGCCATATTTGGAAAGGAGGAGATGAACGACGAGCACGAACTGCACTATCGTATATACATGGAGATGGTCGATGCCGACTTCGAAAGGCTCAGGTGCACTGGGCAAATCCAATGGAGTGCGAGCAGATTGCTCAATCTGCTCGAAGACTATGACCACATTAAACGCAAGATTGAAGAGCAAGACGACGACCCTAATTGTGACTGGCGAATCAATAACCCAGTACTCGAAAGCTTTGAGACGGAATGGGTTGTCAGAACAATAAGCTTCGTTCGCTGGGAGTATTCCATGTTGGGACTGCTTAACAAATCAGCCAAAGACTATGTGGATCATATGACCCACAGGGCAGAACAAGTTGCGGCGAGATATTGGAGACAACCTGTGTATGGCAGCGAACAGGCCATGCAAGACTCATTCATCAGCTCAAGCGCCTCTGAGCATGGTGGTTATGGCAACACGAAGAGTTCGTCAACGAGTGCAAGCGCCTCTGATTCAAATGAATCGTCTGATCAGGATGAGAGTGACACGGATGTGGAGACCAATGCGTCTGATCGGTAGCAAACGACACCATCCCTTGCAAACCACATCAGTTGAAAGAAAAATATCGATATGATGTACACTCTAGGCGGAGTCAACGGTTCAAAAGCGTGGTAATGAGCGTGCGGTATGCACACTATGGGTTTTGGCTTAGCATTGCTCACCCTTGGTGACCATATTTCTTTCTGAAGATATTTTCTAAAGATATCCAGAACAACTTCATGTGGATTTTAGTGACGATCTGGCTTATACTCGATCATCTACTCGGATAAATACACCGAGAGTAATTTGTCCTAGCTAGAATTGTACACCTAGGCATGAAGTACTGAACTCCCAGGGACAAGCATGAGATAAAATCCTTTAAGGGTCTTTTCCATCAAGCTTGTGCAACGACTTTCCGAGAAAGTATACTTGGGACTCGCAACGACTGTTCCGAGGAAGTATACTTGGGACTCGTTTTATGCGCGTTGCCATGGTAGTGTTGTAGGCTCCAGTTCGGAATATATAGGATCTGGGGTCGTCGTCGACATACTGTTAATAGTGACGATGGAAGACCTGAAACTGGCTTGAACTCACAGAACGTTGTCAACTTCGTCGGATCAAAAACACCAATCAGCGGAATTATTCGGAAAAGATTATCCGAAGTCACGTGTCGAACACAAACTCTTGGCGCCGAAACCCACATTCAGAAATCCATGGTCAATCTCAAAGTCACCGCAGCCACGATTTCTCGACCAGACAATCGCTTCCACGCTCAAGTTTCGCGCTCGACGACAAGGTGAGCATTCCTCCTGGAGAATCAGTACTCTAGACCCCCCAGTCTACCGATCTTGGAAGAACCGCAACTGTTTGTGGGCTTAGCCAGACTAACTCCAAATTCCCACACACAGTCCGATCTCAATTTCCCACCCCGAAACTTTTTCGACAACACACATCTCGCAATCATGTCTCACGAGAGCGTCTGGTACTCGCGACCTCGCACCTTCGGCAAGGGATCCCGATCCTGGTAGGTTCTCAAGACTTCCCACGCCCATCCATTCACACAATCTCGGACTACCCGAAGCGAAATCGAATACATGGAAAAGAAGGCAATCAAGAGGAAGAATTAGACTCTTCGAATATGACGGACATGTTGCTGACGAGAATACCTCTATTGTATAGCCGTGTCTGCACCCATCAAGCCGGTCTGATCCGCAAATATGGCCTCAACATCTGCCGTCAATGCTTCCGTGAAAAGAGCCAGGATATTGGTTTCATCAAGGTATGCACACCGCCGTCAGATCCTTTTGGACTCCTGGCCTTTCATCTCCCCTCGACGGCCGAGATGGTTTGTGGAAATTGCAGGCTGACATGAATTCTTTTTCTCGCCCAACAGCACCGGTAAATCATTTACAACGACGATGCAATGCGACATTCGATGTTGTGCCAGGAGGAGAGAGGCGCGAAGGATCGTCGGCAAGGATGGCGTTTTTATCTGCACATCGAGATGGGTTGACGGCTTGAACATGGGATGTGCATCTCGAGAACTTAGTTCGACGTGTTCAGGGGGGAGGGAAAAGTGCGAGGTGCCCATATCCGCCGACTGTGGACCTGGAGCGCTCGCAAATTCAGTGGGAGCTTGAACGCGATGCAGCTAAGTCTGGTCTCTTCTTCTCATCACCATCGGAAAGCGACACCCTTTTTTAGACCTACGCTTCTTGTGGTCATGGTGGTTTGACCCGAAAAGACGTAAAAATTCGAAGAGATTTCCAAACCTTTTTCCTGAACAAAACACTTAGTCTGTCATTGTTCTATTGTTCGGTGATATCTTCTTTTGCAGGAGCTCTTCAGGAACTATCCCGCCCAAAATCTCAAGGGGTCACTGAATAATGCATGCTTCAAGAAAAAGAAGTCTTCCGAATCGAGGAAGAGCGACGTGAATTTCATGCTACTCTGACATTGACTACGTATTACCGGCCAGATAATCCTCCCCATCACGATGCCTCAAATGCGCTCGTATCAGCCTCGCCCTTGCATCTAAGTCCCGAATGCTCATGGCGTTGCACGTGCCACTCGATGAGATGAGTCTGTCACCCCTTCCCGTCCAAGTAGCCTGGGCTTTCGATCTCTTCTTAACCTTGAATCTCGAAGAGCGAGGAATTCGCGATACCTGACCCAGCCAGAGCACATGTCCTAATGCCCGGAATGCTTGTGTTCAAATATCACTCTCCTTCGTCTTCCATCGTCCGGTTCGTGACCGTCACAAGCTCACTGAGATGTTCACAAACCGCACAATAGGCGATGGGCGAATGTGTGTCATTCGAAAGTGCAATTTCCAGATGGACGGCTGAGGATTGACTTGACATCATCCGGTCGATAAAACCCTTGATATATGTATGGCAGCAGTGCTGTCGCTATCTTGAAGTCTCCCGAACCTATATAGTTCGCGGTCTCGGGATAGAAGCTCAACCTTGGAACCGTGGTTTGTCGATCCGTGCTTAGTTAGTGTCTGACAGTCCTCGAAGCGTAAGAGCTGCTGCGTAGAAATGATCCAGAGCCAACGTCAGAATGGAGAGGAAGGCACCAATCGCGCCTACCAGATGAGTGAATTCGAGAGACAGCAAAGAACTTGACGCATGCCCACGGCCCTCAGTCCGCTTCGCCAAATATCTTCAAATCGTGCCGTGGCCGTGGCTGCTCCGAACCATTGCCATTTGAGGTGGGACGGTCCTTCGGCATGAATCAGTGAGGCGCAGGCCTTGATGATGGTGGTGCTGAGGATGGAGATAATCGTCTTGGAAGAAGCGAGAAAGTGGTCGAACCCGTTTTTCTATAGGCAGCCATCGGTCTTGCTCCTTAGATTGCACTGCATTTTTAGCCTTTCTCGGGGCCTGGATGGGGTTGTAATCTATGCCGGACCGTGAATGCATTGTGATTGCACGTATCTAGAAGTTATATAGAACACTTAGCAGAAACAGAGAAAAGATTCGGTACCTGGGACAGTGAGAGCCGTCAGCGACCGATGCACGGCATCGAATGTGTGAAATATAAATGAATGCCGCCCCATGCCGTGTTGTTAGGAATAACAGTGCCTCTGTGGGAAATACCACATGAAGGTTCAACCCGCTGTCACAGAGTATTCTATCTCTCGTACATAAGACTTGGAGTTCAAGTCCTAAATCGTCCGAAACCGCTTCACATTCACACATTATCTCAGCATTCTCATCCCCCAGTATTGTGAATAGCCGCCAGCACAATATATCAAAATCAAGCCAAAGCCTGGTCATCCCCATGTACGCCATTAACGACGGGGACGGCAGTAGGAGGCAGACTGCCTAGTTCGCAAATAACCAGATCGAGGAAGTGCGATGGCGTGACATCGTACATGAGATTGAGCAGATATAGACCCGTCTGGTCCTTCCACCCTTCCAAGCCCTTCCCTCCTCCAGGATTCTTCTCGTCCGAGTCATCGCCTCCCGCATTACCGTCGTCTTTGTCTTTTGTGCCGGTCTTCTTCCCTCCTTTCCCGCCAGATGACGCGTTTCCTGCGGCGGGTGATGGACCGGTGGAAGACAGAATATCCGGCTGGAAGACTTCTACCAAAGCATCTGGGTCACCAACTTCATTCATGACAATACTGTCCAGTGCTGCTTTGGTGGTAAATTTGACGGTCTCGCATAATACGATCACCGGCACGGCGCGTGCTTTCGTCTTGCTGGACTCCTTGGCCATCATAGCCACCATGGCTGATCCGGATCGTGAGAACAAAGAACCATTACCCAGCATTGCACTGGCGCCGAGAAAGCATTTCGTCACTGAATTCTGATCCACGATATCCGCAATAGAACTCAGCAGTGCATAGCGGACCTTTAGACCTGCACGCACGAGACTTCGCGCATGGTTCTTGCCTTCAAACATTGGTCGAGAGTCAACGATTATAACCTCGAAGTGTTTGCCTTGTCGATGCGCTGTGATCAGTGTCTTTTCCACGATGCTGCTTTTCGCGTATGTAAGGATAACGTCGCCATCATCGATACGCGCGGTTGCCTCGCGCGCAATGACTTCATCGGCTAGAGTGATTCGTTCGCGGATAAATAGGTCGATAGACTGGCTGAGGCTCTGTTTAGCCTCACTATCGGTCAGATCAACGGGTTGTGTAGAGATAAGGTTCTTGAGCCATCGAATACTGTTGCCCTGACTCATGGAAAGAGGCCGAGCGTTTCGAAGGTAAGCGATTTGATGATTAAGATGAGTCAGGAGGTGGCGAGAGAGAGCAACACCTGGCGGAGTGCTATATCCTTGGATGACCTTCTTGAATGCAAGCAAGGTTGCAACACAGCGTGCGTTTCCTCCACAAATCACATAGTCGCGTAGTTGGAGCCCCAGGGATAGTACTGCTGGGTGGATCTCACGCCCTGCACCGGCCAGAGTCGCTTTCTTCTCTTTGGGGTATAGATGGCTGAACATAGGTACCCTCTTCGGATCCTTGTATTTCTCCTTCTCCGGCGCAGGGTTGACCTGACCTGGTCCCTGCAGTTGTTGTTGAGGCGCTCCGCGAAGCGGCAAAGCTTTTCCCGTCGAAGATAGAGTCCTTTTATGATGAGACCCCGTGTCGCTATCCCTTTTGGTCGTTGACGGTCGTCTTGCCATCTCGGGTTTGAGAGTCGCTGCAGCAGTGGCAGCCGGAGCACCCTTTTCAGCGACCTTCTCTGCACGCCGGGCCGCCGCCTGCTGCTTCTTCAGTTGTTTCAGTTGTGCGCCTGTCAACTTCGCACCCGCACCTGCTTCGGCAACATCTGGGGGAGTCGAACTGCGATGCTCTGTATCTGCCTTTGATTGATTATTGGGTTTGCCCTTCTTTGATTCCTTAGTCGCTGCAGCCGCTACGGACCCATTTTCGCTTTTGGATTGTTCGGGCTGAAGCGCTCCGTTTGCGAGGCCAGGGTCAGCCACTGCAGGCATTGTGAAAGTTGCAGCAGCGGGATTGAGGGGCGCGGTTCCGGAGCCTGAGCCCGAGCGTGACGGTTTTGGAGGGACCATTCCTGGCTTTGGAATTCTGCAATCGTCGTAAACAGGATGCAACGGTTTATTGCAGGGTACTGGCTGGGTAGAAAGGGTTGTGGTGGTTGAAGTGTTGGCAAAACTGAGTCATCGTTGTAACAGTGGTCCAAGAATCTCTCCAACCGTGACTGACATTTGTTCAACTCAAAAGTCGACAAAATAGGAAGCCTTCATGATGCCCACTTTTGCCAAGTCTTTGCCGATCTCACGCTAACATATTTTGAGTGTCATATCTTGCCTCTTTACATTCTTGATCTACTTGCCGCTTTGGCTGGTCTTGATGGTCATCTGGTCGTTTTAAGCCAGTTCAACTGGTAAGATATGGTGCACTTCAATAATTTGTGAAATTAGGCACAATATCCGTCTATAGGTCTTTTCGAGAATAGTATGCGCGATTATGTGACGTCTATGGTGAAACGAGTTGACACCTCCATCGCTCTACATAGTCCTAGATACACTCTCCATGGACTTCCCTCTCCGTCAACAAGCCAAAGGTTCATGACCGATAAAGGCGACTTACAGGCGGCATCTAAACTTCGAATAGTCTGGTAACGAGACTTGGTCTGCGCTCAACACGGCTAGCGCGACGTTCCTCAAGGTTCTTCGCGTCGTTGGCTGCAATAATATCCTCGCCTGTCTCGGCATGATCCATCTTTGACTCGAGATGCGGGAAGAAGCGGTTGAAGCCCCAGTAGAAAAGGCCAGCGGCAACGAAGGAGTAGAGATATCCGATGTTGAAACTATTCAAAGTTGTGTTAGTTGGGAGGTACTCGTAGTGTTTATGCGTATATCGTGGTTGCACCAAACCATTTGCCAACCAACGCAATAGTGAAGAGATGGGAAGGGAAGAACATACAGTCGTTGACCACCAATGGAGACACTGGTTTTACCATGGCCCGCAACGACGATATTGTTGACGAAGCCTGGGAGAGGAGGGACGCAGCCAATGAAGAAAGCAACAACCGCACGCCAGTTGGTGCCGAATTTGGGCGAATAGCGATAAATTCCGTGGAAGTCGTACATATCGGGGACGGACACGTTACCACGTCGGACAATAAAGTAGCTGTTGCACGAGTAACATGAGTTAGTGGTCTTAGAGGAAATATGGAATTGAGAAGGAGCACATACTCGCACATGAGAATGCCGGTCATGGGGCCCAAGAAAATGGTGTAACCACCGAGGAAAGCAAGGAACTTTGCGGCGGATGCGAGAATTTTCCACTGTGTATTGTAATCAGTCATGGTAAGACTTGTTTCTCAAGCGCAACTCGACTTACCGGGACAAAACCCCAGCTGCCAATGAACGCAGCAAGAAGTTGACCACGTCGAATGTTGATATACTTGGGGCAGAAAGCCATGAGATCGTTGGCTGCACTGATAGAGTTGGCTGAGATGTTGATACCAATGGTGACAATGATCAAGCCAATGGCGCCGAAAGCAGCAGCGGCACGACCGCCAGACGACCCGGATGCTTGCCAGAGGTTGATGATTTCGATCGGGTTCCAGATGATCTCGCCGTATGCTGTCTGAGCGGCTGCAGCAGTGAAAATACCAAGCAGACCCACAATCGCTATGGTTCAATGTGGTCAGTAGAAGTCACCTCGGCACAACAAATGGTGAACAACTCACTGAAGATGAAGGGAATGACGATTGCTTGGACATTTTGTGCGCTGACTTTGTTTGAATACCGCGAGAAATCGGCGATGTTCAAGCCTAAGGTTGCGTAGTTGCCCAAAACTCCGTTGAGATCTGCGAGGGAGAATTAGTGAGAAAGAGCGACCACTTCAATGGAGATCATTACTCACTAGCAAAGAAAGCCCATGCAAGAGCGGACCCATGCAACTTGGTGCCGTCAGTGATGACTGTGCTATTACTGATGGTGCCGCCGGCCTTGTGCAATGTATCACCGAAAATCGCGAAGAAGATGATCGGTGCAATAACACTTTTGAAGGCGAAGAACCATTGAACCTGTGATCGTTTAGTTAGTCCAATGGTTAGAAGGATGTTGGCTGTCAGAACATACCTTTGTGTAAGGAATGCACAGAAATGGAAGTTGAAGCAAGAAGTATAGGAGAAAGCCAATCATGCCTGCTGTCGTGATGCCTTGGTCTTCAGGAATGTGGTTGGGGATGTTCTTGAAGCTGGGCCAGATGGCTGTCAGTAGGACCGTCATACATTGTCCTCCAGTCGTGGTTTGCACACTAGATGCTATTAGTCCTCCGAGTCGGTGAGTATATTCAGCGAGATAAAACTTACCCGAGCCAGACAATGGCAAGAACGCAGCGAGACAGGACAACGAAGTAACTGAAGTAGTAGCCAAAGGGCATGCGTGCGAGAACTGGGAATGGAGTGTGAAGCTATTCCATATAAGCTGGGATGTACGGGTTGAGAAGTGGCCATAACGTACAGTGGCACCCATTCTACCATTGATGGTAATGACGAGACCCATTATCGCATTACCAAGAACACAGGCACCGATAGCCAGTCTCCAACTGAGACCCACGGCGATGATGGAAGACGCTATACGGCGTAAGAGTGTTAGGACCATGCCTCTAATTGACGTGGTGACTAGATCAGATCACGGCAGACATACCAACTTCCCAATTAGAAACAGCCCATGCATCGGCCATCCAGTATGCGACATAAGCGGCCCAGTTCCATGTACGCTTTGACGGAGGAATAGGATCGAAGTCGGCATTGGAGGCATTCTTTGTTTTGGCGAAACTGCTCTCCTCCTGACGAACCTCAAGGCTGAAGTGGGGCAAGCGTCGCTTGAAGGTAGAGACCTTGCCGACACCAACAGGCTCGACACCCGAAGAGCCCGTCTTCTCATCATAGTAGACCTTGTTGTCGGCAGACGCCATCTTGAGAGTAGACGATGTATGCGTAGGTCAAATCCAAGGTGTACGACGAGACGTAACAAGTGAGAGGGGAGAAAGCCCAAATGAAATCATGGTATCCCGGCCCATATCTAAATATTTCCATGGAGCGTGCCTATGACCTCTTGATCGCTGCGCGCCTTGCCCTTCGTGTCGAAGTCCAGCCGCACGCACTGATAAGCATGGAAAGCTTAGCTTGGGAAGGCTTCGGTTTTTATTGGCGCCATAGCGAATGTCAGGCCTATGACAGATGTTTGTTCTGGCAAGATAAGGAACACGTAGCTAAGATAGGTCAAGCTCCATGTGGGGGATGCTGGCCGTGCCCAACAAACCGTTGGCCTTCAATGTCACCCAAGCCCTCTGGCCTTTGGCCGTGGTCCAGACGAACAGTTTTCGTGACACAATAGATAACGACGGCCACAGGATTCGTAGCATTTACACCTTGGCCGCACCTAGGCGTTGGCCGCTCTCCCGGGTGTCCTCAGGCTGGCCATTCAGACGAATACGCTCCAATCTGTGCCTGTCAGCCACTTTATCCATCTCGCATTTAGAACGCTGGAAGAGTACGTACATCAGGATCGAACTCCCTTATCAAATCTAGGTCAACATAAGCGACAGGAAGAGATAAGGCTAAACATGTACATACACCAATGCTGACCTCTCTGAGAGGTCCAGATAAGTAAAATCACTCGGTGCGCCCGTAATAACATGTAGTGGCCGGATTCTTAGATCATCAGCCCATCAAAAGGAAAGTTTGCGCCTCTTGGATTGTGTCCTTCGTTTAATTTCAAATGGACATTTTCATCATGGAAGTTGATTAGATATGCATGCACAAAAGTACAGCAGTTGTTTTGGCGGTCACACGACCAGCGCTTCTATCCTCTAGGTAATGCCGGATATAATTCTACCGGCTGCCACCATCGATCTCGGGTTTACTGATGTATTCCTTGAGGGATTCCAAAAACGATATTAATCACGGCCACATTCCTGGCTAATGTTATCGTGCCCTGCAGCTGATAGCACCTACCCTACAGCTCCAAGAAACGCCACGCTTGCTATCTACTAATCCATCATTTACAATCATCACTTTTAATCTTGGTCTAGACGGGATTAGCACGAATCGTGTTTCCGCCACCTTCATACCGATATCTCAAGACCAAACATTTCGTGGTCGGCGGCAATTTTCTTTTTGAACATGCCGAGGTCCGAGATCAGGGTTTCCATTTCTGCTGCCATCTCGATCGCTTCATCATCATCATAGTCCGATTCCATATCAGCCTCATCGCTGGATGCAGTGTCGTCCTCGTAGATCATGTCGGGCGTTGACCCTCTCGATCTCTCCTTGTCATCCGCCACTGATTCTGTCTCCTCATGGAGAATGATCGGGTTCTTCAATTCATCGAGCACGAGTTTGAGATGAAGATTCAACGCCTCTTTCTCCTCTTCCATCTGTCGGATTTTGGACTCGGAGATGGCCAATTTCTCTTCCATGATTTGCAACATGTTTTCATACTTCGATGTGAATTCTCGAACCTTTTCAGACTGTGCCTCGGCGCTTTCCTGCATGGCCTTCATCACTGATACACTTCCATTCTGTTGCTGTTGATTGAGTGTCCATCTCAGTGATCTGATTGTTTCTTGCATTTCGGTTATTTGCGCGTCCTTCTCCGCCGAAGAAACATGATCTTGATTGACAATAGCTTGAGTCCGAATGCGTTTGGCTTGATCGGCGTATCTCAATGTCGAGAGCGTCTCGTCGTAATCGGAAGGTGCAATGCAAGCAATCATGGCAGTCTTGGAATTGCCCCCAAGTGAATCCTTCAGTAGCCACGTCAAGATCGAGTCTCGGTAAGGTACAACATCGCGGGTTTTTCGGGTAGAGCCCTGTGCCCGACCATGCTTCGGATCTGCAAGAGCTGCAATCACTCGTCCAAGGGTGGTCAAAGACTTGTTGATGTTTCCCCCTTCACGGAGTCGTTGTCCGGTCGCCTCTGTTGCTTTTGCTCTTTCTGAACCGGCCAAATCCACGAGACGGATACGCGCTAGTCGTTCGGTCGTCTCATCAGTATGATAATCATGGTGGATCTGTTTCAACATGATTGTAAAGACAGCGTGAGACCGGGATGATGTGTCATTCATCTTGGTTGCGGCCGTGGTTCTGGAATTGTCGCCCATACGCATGTACTTCAAAATCTCGGTATAATTCTTGACTTGAATTTCCGTCAAGTCCTTCACATATGGTCCTTCTGTTGGCGATTCCCGAATCTTGAGATACTGTGGAGGATCTGTTCGAGGCTGGAAGAGATCACGGACGTGTTCGTTGTAGACTTCAAAGTAGGACACTCTGACGCTGTAACTGATGTTTGCGCTTTCATTGCTTTCAATTCGCTCGAATAGATCCTCGCAGGTTCGTGGAATCAAGCCGGGCTGTTCATCTTTACCCATCATGGTATAACTCTTGCCTGAACCCGTTTGACCGTAGGCGAAGATACAGGTATGATAGCCTTCGAAGTTATGATCAAGAAATTCTTCACCCAAGCAATTGTAGACATCCTCTTGTGTCGCATAATGCTCGTCCGCTGTATCATGGGACCAAAACGAATTGTCGAATGTGAACGTCTTGTCTTCCACCACTCTCTTCGTGTTGGCCTTTGAGTCCAAGGTCGGAGGTGCTATCAGCTTCGTTGACTGTGTGTCTGGGTTCATCTCAATGAGGCATTGTGCATCTTTCGCGATCTCTGTAGAACGGTTGATTAGCCATCGACAATGTTGAGATATGAATCAGGGTGCCTGACCTCTAGGCAAGAAGCCTCTTACTCGAACGACCACCTTTACATTCCCGCCAGGATTCAGAGAAGACGGAGCCATCGGGATGTTGACAGGTGTCTTGGATCGAAGAGACGGGCTTGAGGCCGAGGATGCTGTGGGAGTCTTCGCCCTGGTGGCGGGTGGCACCATGATTATAGACTGTTCCAGGAGGCGTATACACTCTGCTAATACTGTTGAATATCGACTTTGCAAAGCAGTGTAGATGAAGAGACTTGGAGGTGGTCGCAGACCAAGTGGAGGTGGTGGTTCCGCAGGCGACTAGGGTTGGCCGCTTTGGGTTAAATCCAAACAATGACATAATTCGGGTGGTATGGGTAAATTCACCTGTCCGACTCAGACACGACACCTCCCAACTTTTGATGCGTCCGCGGTTACTGGCTTTGTGATATGCACTTCTCTTTCATGAGGTAGTACTTCGACTCAGATCCAGTACTGCATTTCTCTTTCTTGGTTGTATCTGCAGTGCTTGGATTCTTGCCACGTGGAAGGAGAAATGGGTACCTCAAACGACAGTCGCTGCAGGCAATCTTCTGTACGGATGAACCGGTGGACCACAGTCACTGGGGGATCTCTTGTTCTGAAAGGACACCAGCTCATTGCCTAAGTAATTATCATACTGTCAGAGATTCTTATAGTGGTAGACGTGTCAACGGCACGTGCGAGCCGTTTGTGTGGAGGAAGGATGGACGATATCGATCTTTTGGGGAGTTGCAGGCTTGTGAAGTTGGCGGCAGGTGCGACTCGGAAGAATCACAGAACCATGTTCCTCCTTTGTTCCAGCCTCAATTTGTTCTTGCAGTAAAAAATCAGACTGACTGATACATGTTCGATGAACTTCACCGCACAAGCAGAAGCTCGTCATCAGAGTATTTGTAAAACTGCCACATACCAAGGCATGCTAATAGTGCCACACTTTTCCTCCTGCTTGGAGCTTTTGAACTGATAAATCCATCTTCGTTACTTCGTTTAAACGCCATTTGGCCCAATCTCCTCGATCTTGCTTCTCTGCTTCTGTTGCACTTTTTCTCCTTTCAATTGTGATACCGCAGTACCATCCACTGGCAATGGTTGTTTTGTGGAGCTTCCGTCAAGATTATCTTCACTCTCGTCCTCTGAACTTGACTCTCGAAATTTGAGTTCTCCATGTTCCTCCCTTCCTTTGCGTTCAGTCAACACTCCTAACTCCAGGTTCATCTCGATATAATGCTCTTCGTCCTCTGGAACATTATCGATTCTTTGCTTACTAACGTTGTCAGCGTCTTCCAACTCGGAATTCGCCTTTTCGATTTCTGGGAGAAACGCCCGCAATCGCGATTTTAGGTCTGATGCCGGCCCTGCCATCGGTCTTGTCAAGAGGTTTGGAATCTGCTGAGACGAAGATGATTCTTTCACTCCGTGATTCAATGGGATATGCTCCTCAATGGCATCATCGTTGTCCGATGAACTGCCTGAGGATGAGGTTTCGTCATCATCTACAACATCCTTGGGTTTGACACAATGCCCGCCTGTTGCCATTGCGTCCAGCACAGGCTTAGATTGATTGTTCAAAGGAACCAAAGTGATTCTCTGATTCGATTGTAAAATCTGATTTAAGGAGATAAGAGTTGATGGTGTGAGAAGTATTAGTATATGCCGGGCGTAATTTGGTAGACGTAGATGACTGGACTTGCGTGAGAGTAGTCCGTCGTTCGAAATTGGGCTGCAATATAAAATCTCTGACTCGGTCGGGTTCGTTCCCGCCACTTTGAGGGCTTGGGAAGCGTCACAACGCGACTTTACACTTCTCTCCTATGATTCAGCCCGCGAACATTCACATGACTTGTAATACTCTGAAGCTAGACGTAGGGAAATACATTATCGAAGAAGTACATATCGTTGAGGATGGTAGCACCAGAGTTCCGTGCCAGATGTTAAAGCGGCAGAATATATGCCCAGTAAGGTTAGGTCAAAATCTAGGTTTGAAGCGGCACTACCATCCAGCCGCATTTCCTCCCAACGAATAAGAGCCCTTCATCCAACATGTATCCCAAGACCGAGCGCGTAAATCCAGCCTGGCACCAGCTGAGTTCCACCATTTTATCTAAAAATGTAATGTTTCACGTTTCGCAAGACTCGACAATCACGATAACGTGGGCGCTAAGTTCGTCGGCTATGCAAGGAATGATGACGACTCCCCCCGGCCCTGGGGTCAGTGGTTGCTCTGTGAAGTTCACAGCTGCCCGAGGCGGGAAAGGTAGAAGGACCTGACATGGGGGATGGGGATTTTTTTGATTGCGTGAACCCGACGACTTCTCGAATGCTTCTTGTTCTCTTCTCCTGAAATACCATTTGCGGGTAGTTCTTTAGCTGTCTCAAGCGAGTAGGACCTCGTCTTCTTCAGTCTCGGAAAAGATTCACTTCGCTTGTACTCTCGAAAAAAGTTCATTCTCGAACATGACAACCACCATGCCAGCCTCACCACCACCAGTGGTGAGCGCCAACACCGACGCCATGACCGAGACTCGACCATCTCTACCCCGCCGCTCTTCCTCACTGCACAAAGCCTTGATCCAAAAGCTGCGACCGTTTCCCTTCCAATATGTCTGGTCTGTGTGGCACTCAAAGCCCGATCCATTCGAGGAGTACCGATTGACATTGCTGATCGACCATGTCTCTGACATTGCGGCATTCTACCGCATCTTCAACAATATGCCATGGAACCAGATCCGACAAAAGGATAGCATCCACATCTTCCGCTCGGGGATCAAGCCACTGTGGGAGGACGAAGAGAATCGCGACGGAGGACGGTGGTTGATCAGGGTACGGCCAGAAGCTGGGAGGGCGGTGAAATTGTGGGAGGAGATTTGTATTCTGTGCTGCGGTGGCGAGTTGCAGGCTGCCATCACTCAGGGTGAGAGATGGGGAAAATTCTGGCATTGGGAGACTGCTGAGCTAACAACTGTCGCAGAGCACGATCATATCTTGGGAATGTCCTTTTCGCGAAGACCAGCTTTCACTCATATATCAATCTGGACCAAGCTGGGGAGCAATCTGCGGAGTATTCTCATCCTGGAGCGGACAATTCTCTCGAGTCTTTCTCCCGACTTGCGACCCACGTCGCATATTGAGTTGAGCTATCGCAAGCATTCAGAGAAGCTGTTTGATGCAGGCTCGACCATGCCGGGCTTTTCAACCCCGTCAAAATCGTCCTCAGCCCCATTTGGGCGTCCGGGAGGTCTCCAGCGATCACTGACTGCAACCTGATGATTCACCATTTGACGTTCCTAGCGTCCAGGTACATACCGATCAATCTGAACATGATCTCGATCACGTCGGCCAGGACTTCTCTCTCTATCGCGGCGGCTGTCTCTGTCTCTGTCTCTTCGGCTATCGCGCCTATCATCACGTCTGTCGTCGCGGGGATCGTCTCTTCTGTCACCCCGTCGGTCATCTCGCTTGTCATCCCGACGGTCACTTCTTCGATCATCCCTGCGGTCGTCTCTTCTGTCGTCTCTTCGATCATCTCTCTTGTCCTCACGTCCGGCCTCTTTCCTGGTATCGCGGCGATCGTCGTCTCGACGCCTTGGACTTCGTTCGCGGTCACGGCTTCTATCACGGTCCCGATTTCGACTTCTGTCATAGTCTCGTGCACGATATCTGTCGCCCTTGTCTTTATCGCGACCTCGATCTCTTTCTCGGTCCCGGTCCCGGTCTCGGTCCCGATCCCGATCTCGTCTGGGCTCATCACGGGTTTTGTCGCGATCCCCTTCCCGGTCGCGACTTCTATCTCGGTCCGCGCGATGAATATCGATCTTTCTTCGTGATTCACCGTCGCGATCGCGATCACCATCTCTCGCCTTGCGGCGGTCCCGATCGCGTTCTCGCTCCTCTGCCGTACGGTGAGTACCACCGCCTGGGACGTACCGGTCGATTCCTGCAGGCGATGCTGAACGAGGTCTGCGTTCACGGATTGGAGCCTTTTCTCTGTCTTTGACAGGCACAGGAGAGGCTTGTTGGCTTTGGGTTTCACCTTCTTCACGATCTCTGCTGGGGCTTCGTTGGCGAGGAGGATCTGCTTTCTCTAACTTCGACGGCTGAGGGATTGGTGCTCTCTTGATAGGGGATCTGCTTCGTCGCTCGTGACCACGTTTATAGCTGTCTCGCGATCTCTCTCTCTTTTTAGGATAGTGATCAGTCCCTGCACTCTTCCGGGAGCTATGGTGTATTTCTGATTTCTCAAAATCGTACTCTCGCCGCTCTTTGGATTTCTCGGCTAGCTTTTTGCCCTCGCTCAACAGTAGTTCAAGTGCAGCGGCTTCAAGTTCTTGTTCAGTCGCAGGTGTTTTCATTTCTTTGTCATGAGATGGTTGATATGAATCCCGCCGCGTCGAAATTCGTTTGGAATCCCGATCTCGATCTCGGTCCCGCGATCGATCGCGATCACGGTCACGGTCACGGTCACGCCCACGGTCTCTTTCCGAGTCTCTTTCTCGCTCATACCGAGCCTGACGTTCCTTTCTCTCCTCTTCACGTTTTCGATGTCGTTCATCTCGAGCCTTGATCCTCTCTGCCTCACGCTCTTCCTCCTCCTTCCTGCGCTTTTCCCGCGCAAGCTTCCGTGCTTCATCTTCAGCCTCGCGTTTCTTCCGCTCTTCTTCTTCACGCTTAGCTTCTTCCTTTTTGCGCTTCCTTTCTTCCTCCATCTTTATTTTAGCTTTAAGCTCAGCTGTTTCTCGAAGCAACTGATCCATTCTTGCCCGATTTTTCTCCCGCTCAACGGTCCGACCTTCTGTCTCTTTTCTGTACTGATCATCTGTCTTGCTGCCTTGCGCTTCCTCCTGCGCAGCAATTTCGAGACCGACATCTGCTTTTCGAATCTCCCGGACAGCATCTAGAACCATAGATAAATGTTTGGCAATTTCTGTGTCAATTCTTGACTCCACATCTTGATATAGACCACTGCGATCGACAGCGCCCTGGATGAGTGTTGCAGCCTTGCCACGTTCACGGGCGAGAAGATTCGTGTCCTTTTCGATCTCCGCATCGGCGATGGCGTGAATTTGGTGTGTGAGGGCAGTCTTTGCATCGGAAGTATTGTATGAAGCCCAGACTTGTTTGCGGAGGCTATCGTAACCCCCCTGTTTCTTGAACTTGAGAAGAAGGGTGTCAATGGCGGAACGCTTCTCTTTGACGAGAGGTAGATCTGAGATTTTGAAGCGCTGGCGGAGGGAGAAGGGACCTGCGGACTCGACACCCATCGAAGGAGCATCAGTCATCACGGCGTTCGTGGTCGCCATGATTAAGATGAGGTACTTCAGGTGTTACAGTGCAGATACTGCGCTGAACCAGCCTCGAATATCAACTTGCAGGTGGGACTGCGCACTTGATGAATTCATAGAGACTCGTCCACTCAACGCGATTGGACTGGAAATTGTAGGCTACACGTCGCGTCTAAAAGTTGCGCTGTAGCTGGTGTAGGGCGGAAGTTTAGCGGACAAAGTGCAGATTACGGAGACATTATTCTCCGTCCCGTCCAGCAAAATAATCAAGTTTGTCTCGATTCGCTCCAAGCCCTGACTGCAATCGTGCCCCATCCCCATCCCATATCCATGCAACTTGCAAGCTTCACGGATTGAGACCCCAGCAATCCCAATTTCCGGGCACAACCACGACACAACAACAAGGCACTCGAAAACAGGCATCCATTTTTCCCAGGACCCTCTCTATACCCTGCAATAGCTCAAGGAGAGCTTCAAATTGACTTAAGATCATCCGCCGCGCCGAGGGCGCCCATTCACTCTCCCTGTGAAACTCCGACTTGAAAGGCACGAAAAAAGCAAGATCAGGCTCATATACACAAAATTTCAACATGGTTCACAAGATTCTATTTTGGGCCGGATTCGGTAGGTCATCGCATCACTTTCTGGCTTGCTCTTTTGTCGGACTGCTACCATCATAGCGAGCAAGCGCTAACCCTGCTGCAACCATAGGCATTGCGACGCGGTTCCTCCAACTTGGCATTGAAATGCGGCCATTCTTCCAGCGCGGTGCCCTATGGGTCTATCCCTTGTTCGCCGGCGTGGGCGGTTCATTTGGCTACTGGATGAAGGGGGTGGAAGACAGACAATTTAAACTCCTGCAACAGCGGAAAGAGATCCTTCTTGAGAAGAGAAGACGGAGAGCAGAGCGCGATGCTTTGGCAGATGGTGGACAAGCCGAGACCGCAGGTGTGTTGGCCAGTACAAGTTGAATCGCTTGACATAGACAAGTGAGCAGCGCAAACAGATATGCTGGAAGGCATCTCAAGAACGGAGAGGAGTTTGCCAGGTATCCTTCAGGTCACAGTGGGATCTACCACCACTACTTATTGTACAAAGGGCACGCAATGACTGTACGAAAAGACAAAAGTTACACCATAGCATTAATCCCATCGAGGCGAATGCTCCAAACTATTGGACCGACCTAAAGCCAAACATAACTCAGGCATACAATCATGTCAGGAAACTGCTCAATGGAAGTACTTTTGATATCCTAACCCCACCCCACTGCGCTTTCTCAAGCGTCCCTCACAATCCTTCTCACTTGTCGTTGTCTATTCTGTCCTCATGAAGGTGGATCCTCTTCGAAAGCCTCGTTCCCCTCCGGCACTGGGACAAGCGCCCTGCTAGTCCAGATATGCGTCGCACCCGCGACCATATCGGGTCCAATGCCTTCTAAACAGCCAGCTTTGACGGCACAAGCCTTCGCACCCTCATGAATATGGATAAGTCTCGTCCCGCAGCTCTTACAAAAATAGCAACGTTTGGTGCGACCTTTAGGCGTGATGTGATTAAACACACTGATTTTGTCGGTGTCTTCCCATCCCAATGGTCCTGTGGAAGCAGATGATGGCTCGAAGACAGGGAAGATGGCCGAGATGCCATAGGCGGATGCGCTCTGTCGTCGACACTCGAGACAATGACACACAAAGACCTTGAGAGGGCGTGGTATCGGGGTTGTGAATTTGATGGCCCCGCATTGGCATTGGCCCTCCATGCTTGGAGAATGTTCAAGCCTCGAAACCTGGATCTATCGAGGTATCAATGTCCCGGTTCTATGTAGGAACTAGTAGCTTGTAGTAGAAGATATAACAGGTTCATGGATGTTTTGAGTTTGCACGATTTCACTTCCGCTGTCAAGCCGGGTGCCATCAAAGATATATCATCCTTATTCTTGAACCCACTTACATGGCGAAGATGTATACCTCCTCTATCGAAGGGATGTGGGTTCCTCAATTGCCGGGTTCACATATTCCCTTGGCTTAGATCATCCTCCCCGCACCTTCGTACGATACTAACGCATCATCATATCTCATGTTTCTTCTCTCGGAGCCCAACAAACTGCCTACGTAATAACCCTCTTATAGCTTCTTCTGTCCACTGTCCTCCTTGATGGGTGCTGGATATTCATGCTATGATTTACTACTTGGTCCCATCTGTTAGGTCTTCGCTGTTGCGTAGAAGCACCTCAAGATGAATAGTTGGATCTCGGTTAAGTAGCAACTGCTTCAAGCTTTCAAGGTCTTTATCGGCTGGATTGTCTTTTTGTCAGTGCTTCGACTCGGTATTCAATGACCATATCTTGATACTGCTTGCCAGCTCGGAAGCTTATGCTTTCCAGAAGCGACGGCATGGCATTGAACGCTTGTAAGAAGCGACCTTAGTACCATAACTCAAACCAAGCAATATCAAAAAGAATTCAGTCACCTGCAGACATTACGGATGGAAGACATGGCCACTGTATCGTGGGATTTCTTTGGCCTGAGCACAAGCAACCTCCTCGGGTATTTCCAACTTATCTTCAACTCATCAACTTCTGTCATCACTTGAGAAGGACGATTCAAAGGACGAAAATCGCTGCCAGGTATGCTCATAGTGTCCAATTCTTCCAGGTCTTCGAGGGCGCCTTCATGACCATTGCGAAAAACTGAAATATTAGATTGGCTAGAGATATCCAACCTCAGGCTGCAGAGAGACTTGAATACAAGAGGTTTGACCTAATCAGTATCAATGCTGTGGCGACTATGTAACGCAGAAATCAGCCAGACTCCGCTCCTCACTCTTTGCCCTTCCGACCAGCAAACCAGTTAGCAGGCTAGAACAAGCTTGACTGACTTCCCTCGTTCCATTGCTGGAACAGTCAATCTGTTTAACAATGTTGGAATTCAAAGAGAGACCGGAATCTTGTACGACGGTACCCATTCTTTAAGGGACAGACGAGTTGAAGTCTCAATGCCCCAGGACGACTTTTCAAGCGATATATTCTAAGCCTAGTCGAGTAACGCAAACAGCTCAGGTAAATGTCTTTGAGAAATGTAAAATACTATTAATAGTAATTATGTCGTCTGCATTGCTACATGCTACACATCTTGTAGCCAAATTATACTAGTTTTGACCCCTTTTCGACACGCTTTGAGGGTGCATAGAAGAAGGATAAGTGTTCAGAATAGTACCTAGGGTCAAACGAGGTAAGTGTTCAGGATATCCTTTCGTACTATTCCGAACACTTATCCTTCTTCTATGCACCCTCATGTAAGGTATACTGATGAGTTAGTCATATACAGAGATTAGCCGTGTTCTACTAGCCATCTACTTACCAGCTGTTTTTCTTGGTATTTCGGTACAGCCTATGGTGAAATAAAGCAAGTCAAAGCATGGTGGAACAATGCGATGCCACGACAAAAACAATATTTAGGCATCTTGTCATTGTGTGGGTGGCTAAAGAACGTCGTGCTACTTTGCAACGGAGATTCTGGATAAGAAACCGTCTAAGAGCTATGGCCCAGTCTGAATCCCAAGCTCTGGGGAGTAGAGTCACACCCAATGCACACCTTTAACTATCGTTCTTTATCATCTCATCTCGGACTCTTTGTAATAATTCACTGACTATTCTACATGTTTCATTCAGCCTCACAGCCTTTGTCTCAGTGATACCCCGTTTGTTATTGAAAACATTTCTTCTTTTATTCATGTGAGACTATGTTCTAAAGTTTCTGAGCTCGACTTTGCACAAGTCTGAGATCTACATCTCTATCAGGCATGATATGGAGGGACAGGGCAGGGGTGCTACTATAAATTATCATGAGTTATAAGAGGCAACATTGAGCCAATGCTACTACGCGCCCAAGAATCTTCATAGAATGCCAATCTACAAGCATCTTGGACATAACATCATAAGAGAAGGGCCGGCGCGTTGAAGAGACGACTCGATATTCGAAAAATGGCCAGATACAGTCGTCTCGAGTGTTTGTTTTGTGCGCATCAAAACCCATCATATGCAGATCAATGCGGATATTGTAACGCATTAACTTTACCAACGATCGATGAGAGCGGAAACCAGCTGACCTGGACATTCTACGGATTCGGATCAGAAGCCCCACCCCTCATGAGAACGAGCACATCCTTCTTCAATGACGCCCTGGCAAGCTTAGATGATAGTGGGAGATTTGCTGTTTTTATTGGCGACAAGAACAGCAAATACCTCCTCGTGCAAGTTCCAGGAGCACAGTGTAGATATACTACTCAAAAGGTCCAAGGCGGCAGCACCAACGACAACGACAAGATCACCACAAAAGCTTGGAAGGATGATCTGGTATTGTTCCACCAAGTTGTTCACGAGACTTTGGATGCCGACGAATTTATTTCCCGTAAGCAAATCCATATATGTTTTCTAAATGTGTTCCTCACCCTAACATTGGTTAAAGGGACTTTATCCTGGTTTTTGATCTGACTTCCTGATCGACGGAGTTGAATAGAATCCGATATAGTACAGTGGGAAGTTTACCCCTAGATCTATTTAAGATACGAAAGAAACCAGGGGCGCACAAGGAGCGAAAAATCCGTTTGGTGTTAGACTGTAACAATCAAGAGTCTAACAACCAAGCACACCGTTGAAGGGGAAAAGGTCGAATCTGTCAAACATCCGTGTGATTCGCGCCTAGAAAAGACAAGTGCTTAGTTTGGATGCGTCTACCTGACAATCTTGTGCGTTGTGTTTTCCTGATCATTTCATTCTTTTTTTCCGGGCGGCACTTCTGTTGCAAACCAAGGTGCCGAAGCTGGCGACGGTTTCGGTGTGGGAGTACTCTGGTCACATTTTTCGTCCACTTTTGGGTCTCTCACGTTAACGATCCAGTCCATGGTATCTGGCTCTGATTGATTTCTCCAATCTGCCACTGTATGTGTGAACGGCTCAAGGAATTGTGCTCTAATGATGCCACCAATAGGCTTGCATTTGCAAAAAGGGGGTCGCAAAAAGCCATGTCTTTGGTGGTCATGCCATACCCGCGCTCGGCTCAAAGCTTTGCGGACCGGCACAATTTTTTCAATGATCAGCGCAAAGGCACTGTCGGAGATTTCGGGCTGTACCTTCTCCCAAACCCCTTCGAAGAGCTCGTTCATATAGGCGCCACCGGCAACTTTGGAAAGATACCTCTCCGCCCACCAAGGACAGTATCCTGACTGCTCCCAGTCGATGATGGCTTGGATTTTGTCATCCTTGACAATAATGTTGGTGAGGTTCAGATCTCCATGGGTCAGAGTATATGGTGCTCCGCTTGGGAAGTTGTCCTTCATTTCCTGGAGTTTCTTCTCAACGAGTCCCTCATCTTGAGAGTCACCATATTGAGCGGATATTCCAGCACGCATTGTTTCCGATAGATCTTCCAGCCATTCTTCATCTGTGGATCCAATTTTAAAACAGGTGGGAGGATGAATGGTCCTACAGATCAACACACCATCATCAAGTTTATCGCCATTAATCTTTTGGGGAGAAGGTGACGTATATTGTCGGAGTTGTTTAAGGACATTGACCAATTGATCTCTGTATCCAGACTTTTGTTCTGGAGATAAGGTGTACCAGATCGAAGCTAACTCCACGCCCGGAGCTCGTGAGATCAATGTGAACTGTATGGGATCTTCGGGATCTGTAAAACGTTTCATCTCTTTCACCAGTGGAATATTGAGACCTGGTTGTTCGCGCAGAAACTTCCATGTCGTGTACTCATTTCCGAGTCCGCCATCGTTTGGTTGATCCCTTATCAACCATTTAGAACCCAAAGACCATAAGCCAGAGTTCCCACGGGTATGCGTGATCCTCACCCGGGGAAGGTAGGACCCGAGTTGATCGTACGTAGTCCAACCACAGGCCGAGCATAATTCATCATGTGGATCCCTCCAACGGTGTGAAGTCGTCCATCCAAGATTCCTCCACTCTTCAGGAAGTCGTCTATTGCTAGGAGCAAGCTCGAAAAGGCTTTCTGGATGTGAAAGGTCATACTCTCTAGCCTTGAATCTCTCCTCCAATGAGTCCCCCATCGAGTATAGACACGAACACGAGCTAAAAAATCGGGGACGTTGGAGAATGCCAGCCAAAGAATACTGGAAAGAGTCGAATAGAATGGACGTAACCCTAGCAGTATATATAGCTGAGACAAAGAGTCGGCGAGCTCTGTTAGTTGAACCACTAATTCAAGAAAGTTCCGCAAACGTCGAGGCTTCAATGAATATGCTGTCCATGATAGCATTCCTCATGCGTCAGGGTTCAAATAAAACCGGCGCAAGTGTTTTGTAGAAAAGGCAGTTGGCCAGAAGTGGAGCACTGGAACCTTTGTGCGAACCATATGGACAAAGGCGGACTCGGTGGCATACGCCGGACCTGTGATTTGTTTACATTCCAGTGCATGCAAAGGTCGCCAGTACGAAGTCCATGTGACGTATTAATACGAACTTGACAAGGGTAGAGTGCACGATCACCCCTGGAAAGAAAAAAAAGCGAACAGCGCCAGGACTTGCAGACATTCCCATATTCTACGGCAGTCAACACTAAGCCGTGCCCGGGACATTCCAACTTTCGGTAATGAATGTGATTGTTTTGCGATCTAGCTAGGTAGCCAGGAAGACTGCCAGACCATTCAGGTTGCCTATTGGCGTCGATCCTAGTGCGTTAGACCGTCGTAACAGGCAGTGTCGATTCTCAAAGCCACAGGCTGCCTTGCAGTGTTTCTCGTTAAACGAGGCTCGGCACGGGGATAATGAACATAAATTTTGTGGTATGATTATATGGTCGAATTGAAGTAGAGAGGTATCTGCAGCTTTTTCTGATCTGGGCCCTTGCCGAATTGTGGGACAAAGGTTCTAATTGCTGAAGCCCGCTTTCCTGATCCATGTACAAAAGCCGTTATACATTTTGATACAATTTTTGTTCTCGGCCGGCACCGGACCGGCTTGCTCCAACCCCATGCCTTTCGTTAGGATAATGGTTCCAATATTTACTCCACGATACTCGTGATGATACCGGTGGCAACTGTCTTACCGCCTTCTCTCAGGTTGAATCGTTCTCCAGGTTCCATCACCGTCAGGTGGAGCACTTCCATAATCATTTCGACGTTGTCACCCGGCATGACGATTCGCTCAGGATCTTCCACACCCTCTGGCCATGAGAGCGCAATAGCCTCTGTGGCGGTCTTGATAAATCCAACTGGTCGGTAGGCAGTGCCAAAGCCGTGCTTGCGACCACCTTCCTCTTCCGTCAAAACGTACATAGATACCATAGCCTTCTTGGCTGCCTTTGCGCTTCCAGGGACGACGACACATTGTCCACGGATGAGGTCCTCACGTTTGATGCCTCGAAGTAACAGGCCCGAGTTATCACCAGCTCTAGACTCATCACAATGCTTGTGAAATGTTTCGATGTCGGTGACCTTTGTCTTGATGACCGGTCCATTACCACCGATGATTTCAACTTCAGAGTCCTTCTTGAGGATACCACGGAGAACTCGACCGGATGCAACGGTTCCACGTCCTGGAATGCCAAAGACTTCCTCGATAGGCATCAAGAAAGGCTTGTCGGTGTCACGAACTGGGTCGGGAATCCAGGTGTCCACAGCTTTCAAGAGCTCATCAATCTTTTCCACGCCGATATCTGGTCTCTTCCCTTCGAGGGCACACAGTGCAGATCCAAAGATGATGGGTGTCTCATCGCCTTCAAATCCGTAGTTGCTGATAACCTCGCGCATTTCCATCTCGACGAGCTCCAACATTTCCGGATCGTCCACGGTATCAACTTTGTTGACGAAGACCACGATCTTCCGGACACCGACTTGGCGGGCGAGGAGTAAATGTTCTCGGGTTTGCGGCCTGCAGATATTTGTTAGAGGCGAAGGAGAGCGGCTGATAAAACATGAAGGGGTCTTACATCTGTCCATCACCTGCAGCCACCACGACCACAGCACCGTCCATCAGAGCAGCACCAGTGATCATATTCTTGATGTAATCAGCGTGACCGGGACAATCGACATGCGAGTAGTGGCGTCCCTGTGTTTCGTATTCGACATGTGCAGACGAGATGGTGATACCACGTTTCCGCTCCTCCGGAGCTTTATCGATAGCTCCATAGTCCAAGAACTCTGCAAAGCCCTGCTCTGCTTGTCTTTTTGTGATGGCGGCGGTCAAGGTAGTCTAGATATGTGAGCTTGGGGTGTAGGATGCGGACCAAAAGCGGATTACCTTGCCATGATCGACGTGGCCAATGGTTCCTATCCTTGTTAGCTATGAAATGCGACAGATATAGTTATAGGAACTCACCAACGTTGACATGGGGTTTGTCTCGATTGAAGACTGCGGCATATCCTCTGGCACCGAATCTGTCGTGACCGAAGACTCTATTGACGGGGTTGACACCTCGAGCTGGGGTCGCAATATGTCTCGAGGCGCGCAAGAAGGTTGTGAGGGAGCGAGTGAAAACCATGGCGATGCCGGAACAGGACGCTTGGCCTGAAAAGAAGGAAAGAAAGCGAAACCAAAAAGCTGCAATGCGCAGAAACAATTGTCACGAGAGATCGATCCTCACACGTCCTCCCAAAAATTAATCTAGACAAGATAGTGATGTACGGGCAATATGGTTCACCGTACTAAGCGTTGCTACGGTGAATCCTTCCGTCTAACAAGCAGTCACATGTTTGGCTTTGTCAGTGTTTATGTAATCCAGACTTTCGGCACCCAACTTGAACGCGGTGACACGCACGATCCGCTCCCAATCTCGTATTTCCGCCGTAGACTCGTGTAGGGTTTCTTACTTCGTGCTTCGTAGGACGGACAAAATGAAATATTCTACCATGCTTGTTAGCTCTTGAGTTTAGTACTATAGTCTGTCACTCACGGATGCCCGCTTCGCCCTCGCAGCCCTGAGGGCGGATGTTCAATGTGAAGTTGCCAGTGTTTAAGAAGCCAGATGGTCTTCAATCTTAAACATGATGCTACTGTCATTCAATCGCAGTATCAGGTACATAAGCCCACGCGACAACGAGTCATTAAGGAATTGTGGTGGTTCTTGGAGGAACAGTAGACTCCCCTCGAATCGATGCAATAGTTGATAATGACACGCAGACAATTGACCCAAGGCTTCTGACCCCCCAGCGGAGTGAGGAAGCCCGAGATCCAAGTATTCCCTGGAGTCCAAATACTCTAGCATCCTACCAAAATTCCACTGGCAGCGAAAACGGGGAATCCCTAGACTTGTCGCCTGCCACAACGATAAACTCAGTGGTTTCCAAGAACGATTTTGACATCGAATTTGAGAAGACTGAAGGCCGAGTAAAATTACCTGAGCTCAAACCGGACGCTATTCCCTATCTTCTAGCATGGAGCTTTCAAAACGTTGGCCAATTGCCAGCAGGACAGCAGCTTCGGTGTCTGGAGATCTTGACCTGTACTCCACAGGAGATATTAGTGGAATGGCTTAGGGTCAACTTACTGAGCCCTTCAGCGCGAAATAATCCTTATGTGCATTGCAGACCTACGTCACACGATCTGGTGCAATATCGGGCTCGATGTCTGGACTCAAATTCTCGGTATCGTAGTACCCAGAATCAGCCTCGGAACTCGAAGCTCTTTGAGTGCACCAATCAGTGCGGGCAGTCATTCCACCGGAAAGGAGACTGGATCCGGCATGAGAGACTCAATTTCGAGGAGTGGAAGTGCCCAATGTGCCCCGACCATGTTCTCAGCCGAATGAGTCATCTCCAAACTCACCAGAAGAAGCTTCACAGTAGGGAGGATATACACTCGAAGCCACAACCGCATTATTTTCTGAAACCACAACAACGCCCATGCGGCTTCTGCGCTCGTAGCTTCGACGACTGGCGCCAATGGCTTTCCCACGTTGCAGCACATTTTGAAGGCACATTGCGTGGTAGTGTTCGGCGAATCTCAGAATGGAAGCAGAGGCTTGAGCCTTATATCGAACGACAATATGAACCATCCTGTCTGGTCGACAATGTCATCGGCCTGGATGCATTTGATTTCAACTCGTTCACACATGAAGGTGGTTATGACACGTTGTCTCCCGGACATCTATTTGAGCCATTCGGCGAATTCACACATTGCTCTGACACGCATTGCCCGCCGTCCAAGGACTGCGCTGATGAAATGGAGCCAAGAACATCTAGTACTATCATGGCTGCACGAGATGATTCAATACCCAATGATGTTAGCATCACTATTGATGAAGGAGAAGAGTATCCCATTATCAGAAAAGAGTTCTCTCATTGTGACAACAACGCCCAATTGCCACCCAATACTGCTGCCGGGATACAGTATTCTATGTTCCATGACAAATCTTTGGATATTATAAAGGAAGAAGATGAAGAAGCTGCCCTGGTACCTTACATGGCTATGCTAAACATTAATACGCCCACTTGCAGTCAGCCTTATGACAGCAACGAGTCGTCCAACTCGAGCTGTGGTTGCACAAGGTGTGTCTCTTACCTGCAAGCAAATCCAGCAGTTTCGATGGTCCCAGGAACGATTTCAAATGGCTCTGAATCACGAGGAACAAGAACTAGTGCCAACCTGAATCGATGGTTAGTACAACCGGTAGAAGATGAACCATGGTCGGTTGTCAGCCGCCTGACAGCTGAACGCACGGAGAAACTGTGACCAAACCTCGAAGAGGAGCCCCGGGGTATTAGTGCGACGAAAGGGGTTTTTATAGCCAAACCCAAAGGTAAGGCAAGAAGAGGATTGAAGAGAAATACTTGCAATATGAGTCCACCTGTTGATGTCGAAACTTCTTATTCATCAGGGATTTCTATATCGTCGGAACGAGAATTTTGGATTCCGTGGGTAGTGGCGAGAGTAAAGGCCTTCATGGTTGAACGTGCAGGCTACACGATAGATATTTCCTGGTCTGCGGTCGCAAGCTGTCACAGCAGCATTACCTCTCGCGGCCCAAGGCTGAGATGAAAAAAGTTGAAATGGGAGTAAAATCCAAGGCTTAGCAAGGTAGAGAAGATGTGAATATGCTCTCCCTAAGATCGAGGGGGATCTGATGTGCATTGCCGAGAATAGGAATCTTGGGTGGTCCCTGGGGCAGGGGAGGATGCTGACGACCTATTCGCAAAAGCGAGATCAGGTTCAATACACTACCTGCTACTATCAGTGCAAACATGTACCTCTTGTCTGCAGTATCAAGTATGTTCTTCTGTCCAGGCGATGGAAGCTGGACTGTCGATATTTGTACCAATTACATCATCAGTGTCTATTAAATGATCAGTGAAAGAAATAAAGACATCTCTTCGGTAGAACTCTCGTTTGCCTTGTATGAACCCCGACAGGCATGCGGCTGTCCACGGACTTTTGCTCGGTAGGTCCGCGAATAAGATTACGCAACGGAAGCAAAAGGAAAACTGCCCAGTGTGGGAAATTCATAATGTGTGACAACTATACATAAAGTCATACATAAAGGTCCGAATATGAACACAAATAGGTTGTGCAAAATCTAGTAATCACAACACTGCCTCCAGATTTGGGTTTATTTGATGAATTCACCATCATTACGTGCCTACCGTACTTGACCGCCAGACATGGGCTTTTGGTCATCAAATTCATTTGCCGCTCCTAGTGTCCGACTTCACTATCGTTGAGATCCCTGGTCCAATTTACTTAGCTTTGGGCCAAGTTGATCCTCCTTTGAAACGGTTACCAATAGTTCGCCAAACCACGGTTTGCAAAGAGAAAGCCGAAGCGATTGTGGGTTTTGGTAACATTTTTGACAATTTCTTGAGTTTAATCTACATCAGAGACGAGCCTTACAAGGGTGTCGTAGCCAGCTATTTTCAATACTTTCTGAAGTGAAGGGATGAACTTGGATACATATCTGAACATAGCATTACACTGCATTTCCCAACCGCTAACGATAGGCAAAAAGGTGTCACAATCACCTGTTAAGGGATGCACGTCCACCTACAGGTTGGCTAAGTACTGGCTGCCCCAATGCCCAACTTCCAAAGAGTTTCGATGTTATTCTCAGTATCCTCGTCTACAAACGCTGGCGGAAAACTCATCGTCACGTTGTCCCCATGAACCACAGCTAGCTGCCCAGAGAATGAGGGATTCGAAACCAGCTGCTGCACTCCTCTAGTCAGGGTTGACATTGGGGTCAAGACGACTTTCTTGAACACGACACTTTGCAACCCATCCGCCGCAAGATTCGTTTCTGAAGCGCTTTTAGAAATGATACCTCAAACATTCTGACAGGATAACAAACTTATGAATGCCGGTGCCACAGCATTGATTTGAATCGCGACTTTTTCGAGATGCGGCGCGAGTGACCTCACCAATCCGACCACACCATGCTTCGTTGCGGCGTAGATTGGGGCAATTGGGAACGGATACAGGGCTGCGATTGAAGCTGTTATCAAGATGGAGCCTCTGGTTGGCGCCTTCGCGCTATTGACTATCTCATTCTTCATGAGATAGTGAGTCGCGAGTTTCACGGCTACCAGTGACATTAGCTTTTGGACAACCCTAGAAAGGTGAATCTGCGGCATACTATAGATTGTCCCTATCAAGTTAATTTCCAAAGTTGGCAATTGTGGCTTAGATGGTTTCTCCTCAAGAATCGTGAATGGAACCTCTTGCGAAATACCTGCATTGGCGTAGACCATACAGATGCGCCCTTGCTCAACGTATATCTGCTCAAAAGTCTGAGCTAGCGCATCCCAATCTGTAATGTCGGCGTTGTGGAACGAGAATGAAGCCTGAGAGTATTCTGACGCGAGGCCCTTAACAATACTGGCACCTTGCTGGCTGACGTCCAGTATGCATACATGAGCCCCTTGTTCGGCGAAGGAACGGACGGCGGCCAGTCCTATGCCGCTTGCGCCTCCTGTTTGAACTCAGACTTGAAGTCTATGCGACCATTGAAGGTAAATAGATGCACGTACCCGTTACAACGACAACCTTTCTGTCATCAGACATGGTGGGCGTTGATCGAAGGAGCTTTTGCTGTGCGAGCTAGAAGCCACAGCTTGGGGAATATTGGGCAGCAGATCTCTTGGTGATGTACGGACATTAACTCGTCTGATTTTTCGACGTTTCTTGCAGGAATGAACGGTCAAATTTGGTTCAAGACCTTTCTGTACTTGATTCATTCTCTTTTGGGGTCCAAATACCGGGGGTCCCGGACCGCTTCCACCATTCGACGCAACGGCATTCGGCGTCTCAGTTCTACTCCGCTCACTTCTTGCATGGCGTAGAGCTTGATAGTCTTTCAGCCGGTGTCGCGGTAGCACACCCTCGCTAAATTAATGTCCAATCACTAGAGGCATGCCCTTAAAGACCTTGATACTACGCTGGTAGTAGTAGCATTCACTCAAACTCTTACTGGATGATTACCAAGATTAATATTCCCGTAACCCGGGATACTCGAGTTAAGGTGCAAGGGAAAGTGCTCCTGAGTTGCTGTTGTGGTAGGTCGACTCAGTTTTGACTTGTGAGGACATCTTTTCAATGTTAGGTCTCGTCCATCCACTATGTTGAACACTGTACTGATTGATTCGCTGCAGACCAAGTTCTCGGATATGTAATATATCTCTATAAACTCACACTTGCTACGTAACCAGCTATGGAAAGTGACCTAGATACCAACTTAGATACTTCTTAATCACTTTGCTTCTTGATCCATTCAGCAGTTGATGCGCCCCACTCCTCTTCGGCTTGCGATCCTGTCATAAGAGCCAACGGTGGACTGATATGATTGTGGCCTCTGATTTCTAGGGCGGTAGCTTTGAGGCTATTCTTCTCCAACTCAGTCTTAAAATCACTGTTCGATTTTATGATGAAATCTGGATCCAGCTCACTCCAGAGAAGTAATAGTGTTGGCATTTTCTCTTTTAGTGTGCCTGCCCGTGCTGACTGGCGTAATTGTGCCAGAGGAGACTTCTGGACAAAGTCTTCATCGAAGTAGCCTTTAAGTACAGCTGGCATTGGTGCAGGCAGCCCTTCAAAGTCCAGCAAGGATCCGAGACTGATGAGACCAGTGACTTTGCTTGTCTTACGACTGTCCTTGAATGCATCCTCAACGAGCCATGACACGGCATTTACTCCTCCTGCAGAATTTCCCATAACAAACAAAGACCTTCTGTCACCATATCTTGCTCTGGTGTATGCTAGGACCAGAGCAAGGTCTTCAGTACCAGAAGGATGCTTCCCACCATGCTTGACCAATCGATAATCAGGTATAATGGTTTCAATTCCGTGCTTTGCAGCAAAGTAGTACCCTAGATTTCTATACACGAGTCCATTCGGTATATCCTTTATGACTCGGTCACCTTCGACCCAGGCTCCACCATATAGGAAGATCAGAATGGGTGATGTACTAGACTTCGATGTATAGATGTCTAATTTTTGACGAGAGTCGGGACCGTAACTTGCAACTTCATATTCGGTCGCCAAAATCGCGTCTTTTGAGTGCTGGCTAAGAAGAGATCCATAGATTTCGAGAGTCTTGGGGATGACCTCCCAAATTGATCGGCCAAGAGCGGAAAGTTGATCCATTCTATTGTCAAGATGATAATGAACTCCCCAATATTGTTCAGAAGAAACAAAACAACGCAAGGCTGGAGAGGAGCTGAGAAAGATTACAGGGCAATTGTGAAATGGTTTAGCCGTCTAGGGCTCGATCCAAAGAACAAGCTTTTGCCGCTTGATTGCTGCACCTTCACAGCTCGTAGTGGAGTTAATGTGCAGCAGGCCGCGGACTCATTCTTGAAATTCGTACGGACGACTCAAAGACACCCAGTTTGAATACCAGAGTATATTGAAACCATAAGGAGCGGGTAAACATTTCCCGGGCGAAGGCTGAAGCACGGAAACGGCCCGCCTGCTCCAGAAAATGACGGTACAAACCCCAAACTGAAAACAATGAAACTCAAAAGAAAGAAGGCTGTGCCGGAAAACCGCGAACCACCGGCAGTATTTTGTGGAGAGCCACAACGGTATGGCGCTCAACTCAACCATGCTAGGCCTGACGGATCTCCGGGTGGCGACCTACAGATGAAGGCAAGTTATAGATTCTCAAAGGATTCAAAGAGAAATGTTATAGAACAGCAGATAAGTCTACATGCAATAAAGATATATTTTAGCGATCACTTCTAAATCACATGGCGATACCAAACATTAGCGACAGCTCTAAAAACGGGCTCCTGAAGCACGCTCGAAAGACCAAAGTCAGTGACTTGCCAGGCTCGTTACCAACAACTCAGATTCCTGCAGATGTGGACATTGAAGAAGTAGCTCTGTCTCGACTGTCACGTCTCTTATCACTCTCTGAAGAGGATCTCTTAGACTCAGTGATCTGGAGGGACTCCCTAGCATTAACCGGCACATTCCGGACTTTTTACAGTGCCAGAGGCATTATAAAAGCATGGAACAATACATTCATCCAGCAGAGCGCGATAGATCTGACCTTGGTTCCGAATACAGCGCGCCTTTTCAAGCTACTCGACGAATCGTCCTGGATCGATGCAGATTTTACTTTTCAAAGCCACTCTGGTGGGCCTCACCGTAGATGTTCTGGAATTATCTCCATCTCTTTTGATGAGAATAAAGGGTGGAAAATCTGGATGATTCGAACTACCCTTGAAGGTATCGAAGGCTATGGTAACGTCGATGTCTTGGATCCTGTGGTGTCACCAGAAGCCGTTAACAAGACCACCAATGGTGTCGATGGCCGGGCAAAGGGGGAAACCAAGCAGGAAACTACGCAGCATTTTGATGTCATCGTAGTGGGTGGCGGTCAAGCGGGACTTGGAATTGGAGGCCGGCTGCAAGCGTTGAATGTCTCTTATCTCGTGATTGACAAGTTTGAGGCGGTGGGAGACAGCTGGAACTCAAGATATGATTCCACAAAGCGTGAGTTATCCGCACAGTATCGTTATGGACCTAAAACTAACCCTGGGGCAGTTCATACAGCTCGAGAATTCGGTAAGAATCGGTATAACTAGCTAGAGGCATCGTCCTAAACTTTGATCCTCAGGACACTTGCCATTTTACCGGACATACGATGATTCGTACCCCGAATTCTTGACAAAAGGAGATATTGCTAGAGGTCATCAGGACTATGTAAACAGATTTGGCATTGTAAGTTTCCACATGGCAGGTTAGGGTGCTAAGGCTGATGTGGTCAAGAACGTCTGGCAGTCAACTGAACTCGTCTCAAGCTCATGGTCAAATGAGAAAAGGATATGGACCTCGCATTTGGTTCGGGGGACGGAAGACATCATATTGACAACACGTCACCTGGTCTTTGCTAGTGGTTCGGCAGGGCGGGAGCCCGTAATGCCATCTTTACCAAATCAAGTATGCCATTCCTTTCTCTCGCCGGCGAAGTGTCTGACAATTCCAGGAACAATTTAAAGGGCTTGTTCTGCACTCTTCTGACTATCACAACTCTCATCAGTGGAAAGGACTCCACGGAGTTGTTATAGGCTCAGCGAATACCGGTAGCAACATGTCACCCATCACCTCGGAATAATATTAATCAAGTCATCCTTAGGACACGATGTCGCCGATGACATGTTAAATGCGGGGCTCTCATCGGTCACCATGGTACAAAGGAGTCGAACATGTGCAGTATACATCTTTCTGGTTCCGCACCGTGAGCTGACATCCTCAAAGGGGTTCTTCCAGCTGAGCACTACATGGTGCTCATCAAGGGTAAGTGGTTATCGCGTCCTTGTGCAAGATAATATGGCACTGAACTGCACTCTAGCGTCCTACAATCCCGATGTACCTACCGAGAAAGCTGATCGGGAAAACCTCTCCCTTCCTGTGTCCATTCGTCGTCAGATGGCAATGAAGTATCTTCATACTATGGCCCGAAATGATAGCGAACGATTTGATGCATTGGAAATGGCAGGTTTCAATGTCGAAAGATACGGAGATATTGCGAACGTCTTGTTTGATCGGCTGGGCGGACACTACATGGATGTGGGCACATCTGCCAAGATCAGCCAGGGATTGGTAGGCAATGTCTAATGTTTGTTGCGGTTCTCCCACTAAAGACAACATATAGATCAGGGTAAGATCAGGGTCCCCTCCCGCAAGCTATACGCCCGACGGGCTTGTGCTCGAAGATGGCACAGAGCTCAAGGCAGACGTCATTGTCTTCACTACAGGCTTTGTCCAGAACATGCGCACCATAGCGGGTCGGATAGTGGGACCAGAGGTTGAAGCTCAGCTGAAAGACTTTTGGGGGCTGAACGCTGAAGGTGAACTCATCGGAGCATTCAAATATACAGGGCGTAAGTACTGTCATGTCAACAGTTTCGATAAAAGAATCCTAATGTTAACGTCGAATAGATCCAGGCGTGTGGTACACTGGGGGCGATATTGGTTGTGCGAGATATTTCAGTCGATTTGTCGCTCTACAAATCAAGGCACAATTGATGGGGACTCCTCTGCAACTATATGAGGCATGAAATACAATACCATATGCAGAGAACTCTTCGTATACACGGTAGTGGGTGATCTTGTTGAGCCAATATAGTGTTCAATTGGATGAGCCGTATTGTGGGCCAAGCAAGAATAAGAGAGTTTGCGAATAGGTTAATAGTACGTTAACACATCCCGTCAGCCATCAACAATGACTATAGCAACTGTCAGTTCTCTATTGACATAGTTAAATAGGCCGAAGGAACATCTACATGACGCTCTGTGGTCAAGAGTCCTTAATACTAGGAGTGGGATCCGTCATAAAGAGTGGAGCTGAAGAAAGTCACACGATTAAAGCACGACCATAGTCGGTCACACCTACCATTGTGCACTTTACTCCTCTCATCTACGCACGAAGGCACGGGTAGAGGTAATGTCTTCGGAGACAGCTTTATAAAATTATTGAGAGACGTTCTTGGGCAAATGAACAGGCTTTGCTGCATCTTAATAAACCTCGATGGAAGCTTTCAGGATTTATTTATATGATTTATGAAATTACAGTTACTTGGAGGCCAACTACTTAGCGAAATTGAATCGGCATGTTCAATATTGAATTCAGTAACTACATTAACTGCTCCGTAGCAAAGGGTTCAGATATGGCTTCGCTCCAGGACTGAACGCCGGGGTCAACTTCTTCTCTAAATCCTCGACCATCGGCTGTGAGTGACATTTGACGGTGAAGCACAATAGCTTTGTTTGGTGTGAACTCCTGAATGGGGCGACCACGAGCACAGTCATCTCGAGCAGTAAAGAAATTGCCTGGCACTGGGTGATATAGACGGATATCACCGTGGTGCTAAGGCTTGTCCTGACTCATGTCCTGAAGATTCACAGTCATTGAGATGCCTTCTTCGTCTGCTCCAGTGTGTCCAAATGTCGCACGTCGAACGGAATGCCCCGCTACCATCAATACAATCAGGAATGAGAAGGCAAAGATACTGAAGAATGCCATGGAGCCGAATACCCAGTTGATACCAACCCTGGCAATCCAAGGCGTGATGAAGAATGGTATCGTAAGCCCGAAAATTATACGCCAAGCGTTCATCACTGCATTTGCTTCGGCAGCAAGCGTGGTGAAGCATTCGACGACGTAGGTATCCAATACCGGAACGGCAATAACGGCTGACGAGACAATGCCGAACAAACCTAGAGCAAGAACCGCAGGGTGGTAGTGCCCATGTAGTGATGCACCAAACAGACCGAGTCCGACGGGCATGAGGATCAAACCTGGAACCCACAGAGAGTGAAGCCGATACTCTGGTTTCCACATGCCCGTGTTGAACCGCTTACACATGTAAAGTGCGAATCGATCAACCACTAGATGTCCATATATTTCAGCAACTATAATCGCAATCCAGCTGGTGAATAGAACTGTAGACAATGGTCAGCGAGGACGGCCAGTGCTCATGATTATTATATCTTACAGTAGGAATTCTGCTCAGGTGTAAAGCCATATCCGCCGAGTTCGACTGGTGTCTGGAGAAATACGCCCAACAAAGTGTTGACGGCCACGGGCCATGCGAACATAATGAGAAGATATCCGCCAGCAAGTAGCGACACAGGAGACGCCATAATGGCAAATTGGGTTCCAGCAGCAGAAAGCTAGAGAGCAAAATCAAAATCGTGGATATCATAGTGTAGTCACTATCACTTACGACTTGGCGCCATGTAGTTTGAGGTACGACCCTTCCTGTAATGAAGGTAGCAATCCGATCTTGTACCCAATTTTCTGGCAGTGGAGGATAGATCGGACCTCCTGGACGTGTGAAGCCTGTCTCTGACATGCATAGGGGCACTAATATGAGAACGACAACCTCTAATCCAACATTGTACCAGTATTCTACTGGCCACGTGGAGTATGCCACGATAAAACCAGAGAAAGTAGGACCCGCGACCGTACTAGATGTAATTATTAGTAAACGACAACGTATGGAGGAGGGTAACAAGTACCCGACTAGCAGAATAATGCTGTATACTGTGAAGCACTTTCCACGCTGATGGAGATAGAACGTCTCAATGATAAGACCAGCGCCGACTATGGCATGTGTAAGCAATCATTCACGAAATGGAGAACTCCGTTGAGGACTCACGCGTAATCGAAGCTGACCCGAAGAGACCTGCTATTGTTCTGGACATGATGAAGGATATGTAGTCGCCCTGCTTTGTACAAAGTGCACCCCAAATTGATGTGCCTAGTAGAACAAGCGTTGTCCAGAAGATGAGTAGGCATTTTCCAAATTTCCTAGCCAGGGGAGTCCAGATGAGGGGTCCAACTGCAAGACCGGCTACGCTGGCTGAGATCTGAGCAAGAACGAGTCGCTCGGTCAGTTTACAAGCCGGAACGAGATTAAACTTGTAATTGCTTACAGAGTAACTAATAGCGACGAGAGTCTTGTTGTAGTCGGTTGCTTGAGCAGCAACACTGGCTGCATTGGCAACGTTTGCAATATCACAGGCAAATGACGCCAGGACTATCACCCCGAGGTTCATTAACTTTTTCCGCATAGGCCAGTTCTATGCTGTCGGTCAGCCTTGTGTAAATATGAGGAGTCCGTTGCATGGTGAAAAGCATACCAGTGGGTCCTTGGGGTCGTCAGTAGGCTGTGGAACCAGCACTATGCCGTTCGCCGTTGTCTTGGGCGGTCGAGGCATATTCTCAATATTCTCGACGACATCTGGAAACTTTGTCGGTGTCAATGCTCGTTGAAGAGAAGCCATTGCCAATTCAGGGTGAGGATGAGGGCTGAGCACTGTTCTGTACAGTAAATTTGAAATTGAGGGCTCCTCTGAAGATGATTCACGCGCGCGATCGCAGGCTGCGAAGAAATGGAGAAGTGGTGGATTCCATCAAGACTGGATTGAAGACGATTTTTGCTCTAATGTATGTTTATCATCTCTCAACCAAGGAGTCTATACTCCACCATGTTCGAGTACCTGAGCCGTCCTGAGCTCTAGAACTTGACGGACATTCACGGTAAACCGATGTGGACCGGGTTTTGGCGAGAGCCAAGGCAAGCTACCCCAGTTTAACAGTTAATATGCGGAGCCCCGGGGAGTCACCCGCGAAGCACACCCCTCGAGGTCCTGCGAGTTTACGACCCTCCAAGACTTCAGCGTCTTATATCGCGGCCATTTCAGATGTCCGTACTCTTGCTGGGGTTTCGATTGAGGACTCCTGATCCACTTGACCTGAGTCTAAAACCAGCTGGATGCATTTAGGCATAGAATCTGCAAACTATTGCTTGGGAGCTGCCAGGTCGTGCCAGTTGGCTACGAGTAGAGCTAAGGAGTCCGAAGCCTCCGGAATCACTTTATCCCGTGACGAGTCCTCCACTACAATATAATATCAGCAAGTGATGATCTATGAGTAATCGTAATCTTTTATGTGAGCTGTGATGGTTATGGCTCATGCTGAGATCAGTTGGTACAAACACACTATTTAGCAAGTTGACATGTTTGCAATAGCAATACGCTGGTGCCTCGGCAGACTGCCCTGGTGCCAGTGGTGTCTGGTGGCGAAAACGCTCCTCCGCTCCCCCGCATTCAACCTCAAGTCTTTTCCCAGATCTTGGGCACTGCTCCCACTGGCACTGATCACCGCTCCACGTCTTTGACGCCTCCAGCCAACCAACCATGTCGACCCATCCTGAGAAGGAAGATGCTCCGCCAGCGCTCTTGAACAGGGCCTGCTTGCAATGCCGCTCCAAGAAGACCAAGTGCGATATGTCCAGACCCCGATGTGGACTTTGCGCACGAACTGGAAGCTCGTGTGAATTTCCTACGAAACGGAAAAGACCTTGCATCTCGGATGCAAAGCGACGGACACGTGCGAAGCGGGACGAACACCACTTGATGTTGTTAGCACGTTTGCTCGAGGAACACCCTGGCGTTCTTGAGCAAGCGACCGTGACCCTGGCCGAAAATGCATCACCGCAGCAAGAAAGTGCCGCATCCACGCATTCGGTATCATACGGAGACCAGGAATTTTCTTTCAACCACGATTTCGTGGACTGTCACATGTTTGGTGCACCCTCTGTGGCCCATAGCGACATCCAGCATTCCGAAGGTCACGGAGGTGTAGCGTGCTCAACGACTAGCACGGTGGCGGAAAAAACATGGGTCATCTCTCATGAATTGGCTTCGCACTTAGTTGGGGTCTTTTTCGACAAGGTCGCGCCTTGGCTCCCTTTGCTTCACCAACCTCGCTTCCTGCAGCATTGCGCCCGTGTATTGGCCCCTGGGCCGGACGCGTTGGCTAATGCCACACCCGAAGATGTATTCACCCTCCTAGGCATCTTCGCCCTCGCGGCTCGGTATTCGACCTTGGACCATCACTGGGCAGTACCACTCCAGGAAAGAGAACAAATCTATCTACAGGAGGCCAGAGAGGTTTATAAAAAGCAAGGCCCTCCGCAAGAGCCGAGTCTCCGTTATCTGCAGGGTTGTCTCATCCTTGCTTCCTACCTTTACACATCCGGCCTGTCTCTCCAAGGCCGTATCTTGGTAGGTGTCTGCATCAACTTGGCCATCGAACTCGATATATCCCACCTGGACGCGGAGCACACCACGTCCGATTTCCCGTTGGATGCCACCGATCAAGAAGAACGCCGCCGGGCCTGGTGGGTGACCTGGGAACTGGACACCTTCGGGTCCATAATGCTAAAACGTCCATTCGGGATTGATCGACGGCACTTTTCGGTGAGGTTACCAATCTCAAATCAAGCCTGGTATGCTGGGACTCATGTCGACTCGGAAGTCATCCTTGACAAGGAAGTTGACTGGGTATCATTGTGCTCTTCTCCAAACCAATCTCCGCGAGCGTGGTTCCTCGTTGCGAACCATCTTCTATCCAGAATTTATGACCGACTTTTTTTGGCCCCGATGCCTGCTGATACCGAATTCGAATGCTATCAGAACGAGGTTGGATGTTTACAACTTTCTTTGCCACCCAGTTTTCATTTGCAGTCAACATATCTGGAGTCCCAAAACGGCACTACAGCAAATAATTGGATCATAGGCACTCATCTTCTGCTGGTTGTCGCTTCCTATATGATCCGTGCCTTGAAATCTTCACGCCAACATACACACTCAGATGTTGATGTTGACCATTCCAGCCCCGAGCACATTCGTGCACTCGAAACATCCGCCGTCTTGAGGATGTGGCCCGCCCACTGCCTGTCAACTGCACACCCTTTTTGGGCCAGCGCACTCTGTCCGATCTTTGCCACTCCCTACACCAACGCGGTCAGCCCGGCCACCTGTCAATCATTTGGGAGCTTAACCAACCTTGTGCTTCAGAAATTCGCGGACAATTGGGAGCTAGGCCGGATCATGCTATGTATGGTTCACTTAGAGACTATGTTTGGATTGTTCATGCTGATCGTATTGTAGATATCCATCAAATAGCACTGACCGCGGACCACACTCCGAAGCAGTTCCCCGAGCTTGTCAAACTTTACCCCATGCTCCTCACGCCGTTGGTTCGCAGGATGGGCAAGCATCGCGAAAGTCACTCGGATCCCAACACCGAAATCCAGAACCGAGTTGCACCGAGCATAATGGACGGCGGTGGTTTTTCGCATCTAAAATCGACCCTCGACATACTGCCTATGGGTGCGGAACCAACGGAAACTACCTTGTTGTTTGAGGATGGCCCGCTGAACTCGCATTGGTTACAAATGTGATCAAAGTTTCGTAGTACGCCTCCATAGGATTGACATTGGATTAACCAGGAGTAATCAGACTATTTCAGGACGCCTAGCGCCCGAAAAGCCTTGTGTCGCTGTGGTTTGGGGGTCATTGCGGTGGAGTTGAGCACTATCAGTTCGTTAGCTTTCGGTTGAGTGATACTACTGAATGGATAGTGGTTATGGCTCCCACGGGCTTCAAGTGCTGTAAGCAAAGAATCCCCCCAGGAGGACACTGAATTGTTTTTTTGCCAAACAGTATCTTGCGAGAAGGAATGTTCTGAGAGGATTGTAGGTTTTATAGGTTGGTGTGCTACTTGAGAGTCACACCTGCCAACAAAGCCCTCAGTGCAGTAGGGGTGCATAACAATATGTTAGAACATAGTTAATCTGACACATGGTCTCGCTGATGAATGAATTTCGTGGCATCTTTATCAAAATCTACTTTGGAGAGCGCTCAGCTCTTTGCCATCTTTAGGTGGTTTGAACGAAGTATTGGATATCTTAAGCATCGACCTTGGGCTTCTTAGCACTTATGAATGTCTTCTCATCAATGGTAAAAGGGTGTCGTAACTAACTCAATCTTTGCTCAGTTTGCTCATTTTCTTCTCGATTTGGTGTATTTGTGGTCTCACATCACGGCTGTTATGCGGTGTACGGATCGTCGATGACCTGGTAGAACGCTGTGGAGTATTTGCCTGCAAAGTTGTAGTTTTGACTACTGATAGTCTTCCCATGTTATCCATGTCTCAAGTCTGTAAGCGTGGCCATTCTGAATCTTGATAGGCGTCCTCCACATATTTCGTCCTGTCATCTCTTGCGGCCAAGTGGAAATCGAACCACTTTGGTTGTGCCAAACCTGTGGGTACATAGTCATCATCTCTATAGGTGACACCAGGCTTCGCACTGATATCAAAGGCCCAAGAGATACGCGCCGTCAGGAGGTAGAGGCTTCTTTCAGCTATGTGCAAACCCGGACAGATTCGCCTTCCGAACCCAAATGCAGAAAAGTTCTGTAGATTGGGATACTTTTCAAGAGGTTCCCGATAAGTTGGGTAGAAAGGCTCAAGCCATCGTTCTGGCAGGAAGTCTTCAGGCTTCGGGTAGAGCTCAGGCTCGCGGTGGATGCCCTAACAAAGGAGTCAAAGGATGATTATGCAGACTACAGAAGCCAAAGATGTGTTGGACAGAGAATTAGGAGGATACACCATTCTGCTCAGAACCAGATCGCGCACTTACCCACTGATTGACTTGTATAACCGTCCCCTGCTTTATCAAATAGCCTTCATAAACATCGTCTCGCGTTAATTCGTGTGGTATGTTTGTAGGGGTGACTGGGCGCCATCGTAAAGTCTCTTTGACACAAGCTCGCATGTAGGGAAGGTCGGCGAAGTCCTCGAATGTTGGTAGGCGGGTTGATCCTACCACCGTATCCAGTTCACTTTTGAGCTTTTCATATTTATCAGGATACAGGACCATAGCAAGAACAAAAGACATCATGGCGGCAGCAGTCGTCCCGGCGCCAGCTTCAAAGAGCGTTCCTAGAACATAGTATGCCTCGGGATCTGTCAAACCATATGCAGATTTGTCCTCAAGCCACTTGCTAGTGAAGGTGTTCCCAGCATGTGGATCTCCTTTGCTGCGACGGACCTCCACCCCTTTCACCAGCGAAGAAAATAGATCTAGTTCTTCAGCGTGGAGTCTCGCAGCCTCTTTCTTGAAAGGCGCCAGCCAGCTCGGAAGCCTCAGAAGGATGGGGAAAATATTGACCAAATACCCCGCTGGCTCGCTCAGACGGGACAGATGGTCTAGAATAGTATAAATTCGACGAACAGGCTCTTCTTTGCCGGTAATGATCTTTTGGCCAAAAGCTAGTTGCATAATCAAACCAGCGGCATAGCGTTCGAACCATTGTTCGTATTCTGCGCTGTCATGGAGAAGCTCGTGGAGAACGCGGATAGATTCTTGCTCTTGAATTGGTTCGTATTTCCTGGCAACTGCGGGCATAGCAAGGTGGTGCATCAGCTTTCGTCCATTTCGCCACGTATCGCCATAGGGCAGAAGAACAGGTCGCATATTTTGGGATAACAATTGGGCTGCCATGGGAATTTGTGGGCGGGATGAATAGATGTTGCCACGCTCCCTCATGAGATCATTGGCAATTTTCTCAGTATTAATAATTAAATGATCGTGACCTGCGATGTTGAACTTGACCAGAGGCCCATACTTGTCGCACCATTCAGTAAACTTGTACCACAAAAAGCCTGTGGGAATATCGCGCAGATTACCAATTATTGGAAGCCCTTTCTAGTGGTCAGTTCATTCATACGAAATATCTGAAAACTGTATTCATAGAAATGCATGTACAGGGGAATTTGAGTGTCAGTGCAGTACTGACCTGATGGCCCAGGAATTGGTCGCGTGGCTTTAGACCTGCGAAGAGAAGAAGACCACGCTTGGACAGCAAGTGCAAAAGCAGCCCCAAGCGACACCACAATAACAACCACGGACACCATTCTTGACTTAGATTATAGTGAATGCTGCGATTCTCGTGCTTACTGACAGATGACTGGGTCTTGCTCCCTTTGTGCGGCCAAATATCTTCCATCCTCATACATAAGTCATTAGCCATTCATGCATCGTCTCGTCCGAGCCAATCACGCAAGGCGTTGGCCGGCATTTCTCGTTGACCGTGTTCTCTGCACATTATTTAGGAATCCTCTGTGCAACTACTGTTTCCCCGCATCTGTCCGGTAGAATGTACTCCGTAAAAGTCTATAGAATGGAACTGTTACAAGCTTTTGATGGGAACCCCCAAGTCCTAACCCCGGACTTCGTCTCATCTTGCTACACCATCTTTTACGGAGCCGGTTTTCCGTCCAATGTTTCTAGACCCATAGTCTCACGCATGTGGATTTAAAGCTGGCAGAGCGGGTGTCACCTATTTTGGCTGGCCATACCGGTGCTCCCAAGATGCAGAACCAGCTTCGAAGCGTGCCTTGAGGCCGCGATGCTCTTTTGTGGGCCTTGACAGTCGGATCGCGGTCCGTAGCACCGAGAATCACCGCACCCACGTGGTGCAGTTAGGTCCGTATGCCACCAACCTTTTAGTAGTTCGTGGTGCTTGAAGTGGAAGCTTTCGTATTAAGATGTAAGAAGTCTCCCTTATTCAGGAATTTTCAAATTTCACGCATTCAGGTTATTCTTGTCCCCCCTGGCCCCCCAGATCTTTTGGTCGAGGATATAACTTGCCGTGTGAACTGGCCGCCACGCTCGCTTTTTCATATCATGGCGGGTATACCTAATCTACCGACTGAATCCGAGACGTCTCGTGTTGAACCCTTTACCGTCCCCAATGGCGTGACAAATGGTACTTCACAGACCAATGGCGTTAGTGGCTCCTCTGATGACATTGTTACCGATGTTCTCATCATTGGCGGCGGCTTCGGTGGCATGTATGGCTTGTACCAGTTGCGTCAGCTCGGACTTAGTGTGACTCTTTTCGAAGCGGGCTCCGACTTCGGGGGGACATGGCACTGGAATCGCTACCCAGGCGCCCGAGTCGACAGCGAAACGCCTTTCTATAGCCTTTCAATTCCCGAGGTCTATAAGGATTGGACATTTACAGAACGTTATCCTGATCACGCAGAGCTGAGACGGTATTTCAAGCATGTCGATAAGGTTCTCGACCTGAGGAAAGATGCACATTTCAGTACGATCGTTGTGGAAGCTAGATATTCTCCGGAACAGGCTCGCTGGCACGTAAGGACCGAGGATGGTCGCCTCGCCAATGCAAGATATCTCGTCTCCGCAACAGGCTCATCTTATAAAAAACATTTCCCAGACTTCAAGAATCTTGACAGCTACAAAGGCAAATTAATCCACAGCGCTGCATACCCGGAGACCGGCCTCGACTTCAAGAACAAGAAAGTTGCAATAATCGGCTCGGGTGCGACGGGGGTGCAACTTGTACAAGAAATAGCACAAGAAGATTGCGACTTGACAGCATTTGTGCGCACGCCTAACATATCCATACCGATGAGGCAACGCAAGCTGACCCAGGAAGAGCAAGACTCGATGAAATCTTATTACCATTCACTCTATTACTCTGCTAAAAGATCTCGAACGGGATTTCCATACCATGCAGCCCCAAAAGGCTATCACGAAACTACGCCCAAAGAACGCCATACATACTACGAACAGCTATGGAAAAGAGGTGGTTTTAGCTTTCTACTGTCTTGTTATCCGGAGTTCTTCGTCGACCGCGTTTTAAATCGCGAGATCTATCAGTTTTGGGCAAGTAAGACACGCGAAAGGATCAGGGATCCTTTTAAGCGTGACATCATGGTACCCTTGGAACAGCCACACTGGCTTGGAACCAAGCGTGGCTCCCTCGAACAGAACTATTACGAGATGTTGGATCGTGATAACGTTACGGTTGTGGACTTGAAGCGAACACCGATTATCGAGTTTGAAGAGACGGGCATTCGCACCTCAGAAAAGCTATTGGAGTTCGATATTATTATCTTTGCTACTGGATACGACGCTCTCACTGGTAGCCTCAAGGATTTAGGTTTAATTGACACAGATGGTGTCCCACTGAGAGAGCGATGGAGTACGGGCACATATACCTACCTAGGCTTGTCGATTCCAAAACTTCCTAATTTCTTTATGGTTTACTCGCCGCAGGCACCAACACCTCTGGCAAATGGACCTGCCATCATCGAGATACAGGTCGAATGGGTTGCGAATGCCATTTGTAAGATGGAACAAACAGGCGTCAAGTATATTGATGCACAGAAGAGCTCCGCCGAGCGTTGGCGGGAGGAGATTCAGAAGTTCAGCGATCAGACTCTATTCCCGGAGTCGAAGAGTTGGTACATGGGGTAAGTCATCACACCGGGTCTTCGAGGGACGCACTGGTACAAAAATGCCTCATACTCACGCCATCCTGAAGTTCTGCTTTTGGGTGGAAGTGGCCACGCCTGCTGTTTACCACGAGCCCATAATTTGTAACTCATGCTAACTTGTGGCGCACAACAGATCCAACATAGAGGGAAAGCCTGTCGAACAGTTGATATACCTGGCTGGTTTGGACGAATACGATCGTGTGACTAGCCGCGTGCTGGAGGAAGGGGATGCTGAGTGGGAAGGATTTGATGTGGTCAGGGGTTCGTAGAGTAGAAGGTAGATGTCTAGGAAGCACTTCCGGGGCAACCTTGTGTATGTTCGAGACATTCAAAGCTGTCTGGTAAGTGTTGATGGATTGAGTAACATTTTTCGACATGCCGTCGCCCAACAGCGATGGTGCAAGTTTTAAGAGAAGGCACTTGTGCTCTAGAAACTTTGGTCTTAATTCTGATCAATCCGGGTCACCGAATAGCATCAGCGCAAGATTCCATTGCTGGCTGATAAGTAGAAGTTGGACTATGACTGAGACAATATCTTCTTTTTTTGAACTGAACCTGTACCCAATGGAATTTACTTAGCACTGGATATGGTGTAGATAATCTACTCCGGTAAACAAAAACTTAAATTTGGTAAGTCTTCGGCCTGTTTCAAGGCCAGCGCCACCCTGAATTGTTGGCTGCGATGGTCGCTTTGTTCCATCTCCTTAATATGAAGCTATCTATGCTTTGTGATGGCATTAGAAACGTCTTCTTTGGGCTCGTTAGGCCTGAGACTTAACCTCAACAGCCTATTTTGCTGCATCTAGTGGCTAGTGTAGATACAACGCACAGCGAGCCAGCCATTCTTCATACTGAATGCCGGTACTCGTAATCATTACCCTTTCCCCCTAGTCCTCCCCCAGTTCGTGTCCTAACTTCCTGTTAGTATAGAATAATTCCCAAAGGTACCAGTATCGTCCCGCCGCAGTACGTGAGGCCAGTAACTTGGGGAACAGAACTCACCACGCCCATAATCACCTGGCCCGCTTTCAAATCCCGGCTATTTTTTTCTCCCAGCCATTGCGGTTCAAGCCTCCATATACCCTCTTCAATATCAACAGCATTACCACCTGCCACGTACAGTGCTTTTCCGTGGGTTTTTGGATCTGCAGTCGCTTGAATGATGTACTTTGCTACATCCGAGGCGGTGTTCATAGGCATGCCTTGTCTGTTCCATTCATCGCGAATTTCGGAGAAGATTTGGGTGTCAGTTGCCCATGGACCTGCATCAGCTGAATTAATTTCACCATTGCTGCACCGTTCAAAAGAACTCTGGGCGAAGAGAATACTCACAAATAACATTCACCCGCAGTCCATATGACTGGAGTGTAAGTGCCCTCAAGGCTCGCATTAACCCTATCACGCCGTGCTTAGAGGATGCATATGAATAGAGACTGGGTGCCTCTATGAACCCAGCCACTGAAGAGACAAATGTGATGCACTTCGGTGAGCTGATGTTTCCATCCGTGGTATTCGCATCAAACTTGTGATTTTCTTTCAGGTAAGCGACGGCCAGCCTCGCAAAGTACAATGTGCCTTTCAGATTTATATCAAGGACATCGTCGATCCCGGTGGGTGTCTGTCCATTTTAACCCAAGTGTCTCCTGCTGCAGATAGGAAGACTCACCTCCTTTGCGCTTTCGAGGTTCAGCTTGTCGACCTCAAAGTAACCATGTCGCTCAATGATGCCAGCACAACACATCGCCATATCGATTCGACCATGTTTGGCATACGTTGCATCAAACATTGACCACAAAGCATGGTAATCTCGAACATCAACTTTCAAAAATACCACACTGCCATCAGATTGGACGGAGGATTCAAGATGCTCGACAAGACTTAAACCAGTCTTTTCGTCCCAGTCACAGAAGACGACATGGGCGGAAGACTGATATAGTTGGGTCACCGTAACTGCACCAATCCCCTGAGCACCACCTAAAAATCTTTTTGTAAGCAAGTCGCAAATAGCACCAGCGTAACGTGTTTCAGTTACCTGTTAAGACCACGATTTTGTTCCTGACCGAGTCAATTGTGGCCTGATGAATTTTATATTCAGCCATGATGCTCTCTCTGGGTACAATGTAATCTGTTTCTGTGTGCCTCCACAAGGTTGAATTGTGTGAATTTGTGGGTTGAGTGCAACCGTTCTTGTTGATTCTCGTCGGATAAATGGATGATTCACTGCAAGTACTCAAACGGACTTGGACCTGTTGCAAGTTCGAATGTATGTCATACGGGTGGTTTTGATAAGCCCGAGTCACAGGCCACCTACCATCTAGTTCGTGCCTCCCATTGCCGTGGACGAATCAGTCTCAAGGATTCACATATTTGAATCCCGGACATCATGCAGACCCAAAGAACAAGGAGTTGCGAGGCGTTCGGATCGTGCACCGTACCAAATGACCACGGTGAACGCGCCCTCCGCCGCCCTCCGTGTCACCAATTTCGCCCGTGCTCCCCACATCACTTAAGTGGGATGGATACCACGGGGTAGTCGCGGAACGCACGACATCCTACCCGGGATATTTTGCTATCACCGAGTGTCATGGTTAGAGGACATGATGAATCGCACACACCTCAATTAGCTTTATCAGCAACCAGTAGATAGTGCCCATCAATGTAACAAGGCATTCCGGCAGTTCTTTAAGAAGGTTGCGACTTGATTCGAAGCAAACATCCATAGTTTTGGCAAATTACACGCAACCTTACTTATGTATGGTCTGTGCATCCCAATATCAGGCACGCCTACCCACTCTGCCGAGGATGCCATATGACGGCTGCCAAAGAGGCATTTCGAGCCTCGTCCCACTCTCCGCTTTTGAAACACTTCACTTCAAAGGTGATTGTGCCTCGAGGTAGGAGAGCAATCACCGTCGAGTTTTGTGGAGTTTGCTGTCCCCTACACTCGTTTCGATCTCATTAATTGAACAAGAAAGTTATTTCCATGGATTTAAGCACATAATTATGGCTGCCGTTGCAGAGCGCATACTCTGCCACGCCTCCCCCATCCTTATGTTCAAGACTTTCATAGAAGTTCACTTGTCCCGTTCCGCAAGCTTTCGAAAGAGTCGACAAGAGTTCAGGTGTCCATGCAGATCTCAAGAGAAGACTGAGCAAAAGGAGGATGCCTCTCGGAATAAAACTACTAATCCTGGTGACAGAGACATATACGTTCCCTGAATTCCATTGTCAGTCATGAAAAGGCGCGCTCCAATTTTCGTGTAATGGAGTATTGTTGGACCCTGACGGGCTGGGTCATTCTTAAGATCCAAATGGGTGATATCAAAGTCTCTGTTTCTCTATCTTATGCTGCTTGTATTCATTTACTATATATTCGGCTGTAGAGTGATCATTCGCTCCACTTCCATATTGGAGCGGCCCAGAACAGTTTTTCTCTTCCCTTTTTCCTTCTTCACTTGACTGGGTCACTTCAGGGAAGGGGCTCCCAGGGCATCATTGGATCATTTGGTGAATGCCCCTTGCTAGTAGGATAGTTTAATAGCCTTTGAAGTACTGTCAATCGCATTCTGTTCAGGAATGCGGGTTGGATTGCTCAGTAGGCAGCTTGTTTGCTCCTCTTAGCTCTTTCCCTTGTTCGCCTGAATCAAGTTTTTCATCTTGCCTGATTCAGCAACTGTGCCAACTTGCGATTCCGCTTTGTCCTCAGGCTCCGAAAAATTACGAACTTGTTGGGGAGTAGACATGCTTGATGCTGGGAAGATAAGATAAGAGAAACTCGTATGACGACGAGGACACCAAGGCTTCCTGTAAGAAGATCAAACTCTGGATTCTGGGGTCACCAAGGCCGAATTTGCCGACGGAGTGTCCACGTGAGCTGATTCTTCGTGGCCATTCTTGGTAGCCGTTCTCCTAAACCTCCGGAGGCACCCCGTGATCCGAATAGAACACGACATCAAGCCTCCGACATTTATTCTTGACCCCACTTCAAATGCTTCCATTTGAAGAGTTCTTAGAGGGCGAGTAATTGAACTCAAAGCATTAAACAGGATAAGACGGACACCAGATTTCCCTAACGGCTTCGAATCTTCAGAACCGGGCATACAAATCGCCAGGCTGTCGATTTCAAGCCATGGAGAATTCTACGGGATGTTGCGCTACTGGCAACGCAGCACCAGGTAGGTTTGGCATTCCAGAGACAACCAATCCGCAACTCCGGGAAGCTCTAACTGACCATGATAGATCAGTACAAGCCCAAAGGTCGATTTACTCGTCTAGGAGAACTAAATGTTTACATCTCCTCAGCAGGCCAAAACAAATCCTCAAAGGATGTGCTTCTTGTCCTTCCAGACGGCTTCGGGCTCGCTAAGCACAATCTCATCATGGCTGATTTGTTCGCTGAGCACCTTGGTGTGCAAACCATCGTGCCAGATTATTATGAGGGTTTGCAGCCTTAATCCAACCGCGCGAAGCTCTTTGAACTAATGGAGCACATAGGTGATCCTCTTCCACTAGTGATCTTGAAGTATAAGCCCATATTTGGTGTAGCCATTGAGGATCATGACTGGCCAGAGGATATCAAAACTCAAATCCGCAACGTAAACATCGAACAATGGTTAACGAAGCATCCTCACGATCGAGTCAGTGAGCTTTTACGAGATCTTGTCATTGAAATTCGGTCAGATAATCCTGACGCCGAGTTCTTGGGGGTCGGTTATTGTTTTGGTGGGAAACATGTTTTTCGGATGGCAAAGCAGTACTTGAAAGTGGCAGCGTCATTCCATCCGGTAAGTGGTCGAATCTTTCTGATGTGAGGCCTCACATGGCAAAGGCTAATTATGGGCAGAGTTACTTAACGCAAGAAGACGTGAAAGACATCCAAGTCCCTGTGTATGTGGGATTGGCTGGGGACGACGAAATGGTTCCAACTTCTCTCGCAGACGACCTGAAATCCTGGACACACCAGGAGCGCGTCCAAGCCACTCTTGAGATTTATCCTGGTATGTCTCATGGCTTTGCAGCCAGACCAGATACTCAAGATCCGGCTGTTCGGACGCAATATGAACGAGCCTTGAAAACCGCTGTCTCTTTTCTTGGACGCTCAATCTTGACACAAACTACCACAGCCTCATAGAATTCTCTAGCAGTGATTGACAATGTATCTATGATTTGCGCGAGGTCGGAATCTCCAGCTTAGTCTTCCCCTGAGTTCCGCCCACTGAACGTTTCAGGATCGCAAGAACCTGTCATCCGCACATGGACGTTCTAGAGTGATGCGATCTGGTACGCTTTTCTCATGCAGCTTATGATGAATCTTGAAACTTTGCGACGAGCAGGGAATAAGGATGCACTTGGATCATGCTTCTTAGGAGAGGTCCTTGATTCCAGGCGCTCCAGAACGGATTCGCCGAATTATAGAATCCACATGTAAATGAAACCAAATGGCAATGATAGTAGTGCTCCATGTTAGCGTTGAAACCCCGCATCGTAGTGTTAGAATTCTCACACAGCATCGCTTGGATCACAGCCCGTCCGCCTCGACCTCTCGACGCCTCCATCCACGGGATTGATCACTTCACCACTTAATGTTCGAGTACGAGATTCGGATGCCTCGGGTCGTCCTACGAGCCATGTGCAAACCCGGGGGGAGGTCACTCCGATGAACCAAAGGAAGAAATTCCGGGCCACAACAACTCCGTAGTGCGGGTCAGAACATCATCTGAGCTCCGAACGCCGCCCCAGACCGATCCAATCAAATTCAGGCGGGTTCAACCTCATCAAGTTTCTGCTTGCACGTTCCTTGAGACAAAACACATGCCGCCTCATGTTGAGTAAAAGTGTCAATTAATACCTAACCGCCAGGTTTCCCTGTTGACATTGATACAATCTAGAGCTAAGATGATGACGAACGGATGTACCGCCCAGGGAGAGCCTTATACCCTCCAAAGCGAAGCCAAGAGGATATACTACCAAATTGTACATGACTCTCGTCTCAATACACCGTCTGAAATTCGCGATTTGATAGACAACATCCAATTTGTGGGAGAGGAAACCCAGCCATTCTATCCCGTCCCATACAAATGCGCAGAAGCTCAAGCAGGTCTTCTAGGTTACATCGGTCTACTAGCAGTCGCCATTGCAAGAGACCGGTACAAAGACGAGCAACTCATCGAAATCGATGTCTCTCATGCTCTGATGAATGGTCTAGCTGCCCTCTTCGTGCGTCATGAGGAGGAGTGGCTTTCAGGCAGTCCAAAGATGATGAATGCTGTTCAGCGCTGGGATCACGGCCAAACCCGAGAATTATATCGCCAATTGGCGACCAACATCTACAAATCGAAAGACGGGCGGTGGTACGCTCTGCATGGTAGTATGAACCCAACTCCTGTCATCGAGATGCTCAAAATCCCTCAACATAACGAAGAGAATCTCACCTGGAGTCAGATTCTCGATATGTACTCTGAACTGGTGGCTGGGTTGGACTCCACGACACTTGATAATTGGAGCAATAACGTCTATCGCGTTCCTGGGACGGTATGCTACGAGGAAGAAGAATTTAAAAGCCTGCCACACGGGATTGCCATTAAGGACGAACCTTACTACAAGCTCCTACACCAGCAATACTACTCTCAGCCCCCTGTATCTTGGGAAAATGTTCCTCATGATCCCTCCGACCGTCGTCCTCTCTCTGGGATTAAAGTTCTGGATCTTTCACGAGCAATCGCTGCTCCAACGATTGGACGCGTGTGTGCGGCTCTGGGTGCAACGACTATACGAGTGTCTTGTTCTGACAACACCGAACTTCCTATTACACTCATGGACGGTTGTCTAGGTAAAACATGTGTGGACATCAATCTGAAAACTTTCGAGGGTCGAAAGAAGCTGCTTGAGCTCATTCAAGAAGCGGACGTGTTCGTTGACGGATACCGACCTGCAGTGTTGGAACATCTCGGCTTTGGCCGGGATGCAGTCCTAGGTTTGGTGGCCAACAGACAGAAGGGAATCGTATATTGCCAGGAGAATTGCTACGGCTGGAAAGGCCCATGGGTGACCCGGTCAGGATGGGCACAAATCGCAGACACGGTGAGTTCGCCGGATGCCTTTATCCTGCTGTCCCTTGAAGTTTGGTGACGCACTCGTCGAGGCTCACTCAAGTTTTAGGTGTGCGGCATTGGTCTCAACATTGGCCGCTTTCATGGATATGATGAGCCTCACATATTTCCCGGCCCCAACGCCGACTATCTGTGAGCGTCTATATCTTTAATTTCTCTGTCCAACAGTTAACACTTTTGATCAGCACCGGGCATGCAGGCACCGCCGGCGTCCTCCACGCACTTTACTCTCGAGCCCGACAAGGTGGCTCTTATGTCGTACAGTGTTCCCTATTAGTGTCTAATATTCATATGCAATCTTACGGCAAATATAGCGAGCAGCAGCAGGAAAAGCTCAAAGCCCGCAAGCGTGATTTGGTGGGTAAAACGCGTCACTATGACGAAATTGTCAGCCACGGTGTGAAACAGCACGCGATCAAGGGTTTTCTCTCGGATCGAAGTTTTGAGAAGGCCTTTAAAAAAGAGTACTTCCAGACTGTAAAAGGTGATATGTGGGGACTGAACGACTTGGATGTGGTGTCGTTAGCCTTGAAATTCAAGAATAAGGGGAATGATAGCGACAGTCCAGCAATGAGGACTGATTTTCTTTTTGGGACATGCCCCCCTGGATATCATTTGCCTCAATGGGAGAATACAAGAAACGAAGACTTTGAGGCCATCGAACCAGTCACAGTGGCTTGAACATAGTCAATTTGACATCTTGAGCGTTCTTTTGAAATCTGGCACCAGATGCGAAGGTCATTATTGAGTAAAGTAGCTTCCAGCTTTCGAAGCTTCTGTTGGTCGATTTCATTAATCGAACCTCGAGTCTTGGACCGTAATACTTGCTCATTATTCATCTCCTTCGTGCCATCAGGTCAAGATAACTATCTCGTCCAAGTTATATCTTTGCATGCTCATGGGCAGTGACAACGATTGGCCTTCCCCTTCTAAGGGTTGCACACATGCTTGTATCTTAGGACAAAGTGCTTGTACCGATATTGGCAATTTTCAGATCGCATGTCCACTAGTTCCGGCTCCAGTCCGCTGGTGGCCAGTCTCGAGGCTTGTTTAGAAGTATTGTGGTACTGTGTCCGTGTTGATGGAAACGAAGATGATTGTCATTATGTCTGACAGCAATCGATTCTCAAAAATGAGATGAGCATTCTCGATCAGCTGATACATAGTAACAGCCTGCTAGCATGATTTCTAGCTTACCCTACATTCTGTGTCACTAATTCTAATCAGAATTGAACTCACCATTGCTACTATGCCCTTGAAATCTGCTGCTGAACCTTTGTTGCCTCGTTGTTCGCATTGATCGAGCTAAGCCATTATCTGATTCCACAACACCGCTTCTTTCACACCACCAAGTAGTGGCAAGCACCATGAACGCACAGAATTCCTAAACAATCCACGATTTCTATACTTTGATCCACAGAGTTTTCCTCAACCGTTGACCAGGAGTCAATCGCACCTCAATGACGCTCTCCCCATTAAACCTTGCCTGTCCTGAACCAATTAAAACTGACAAATCTTCAATGGCTTCTCGATTACTTCCCATTGATTCCAAAAGATCTTTCTCAGCATCCTCCTGAACTGCCACCAAGTCCAGGGCATAGTGAATGTGTTCCAGCCATCGTCGTTTTTGTAGTAAGTCACACAATCATCTCTAGCCCAAACAAAAGTCCCAGATTGCCGACTCTGTACTTGTGCGTTGTATTCTAATTCCACATCTCTCCTAGGATGCATGGCAAATTTAATCCCTTTTCTCTCCCGCTGGACCATCTCTTTCACCGCTTTAGATACAAATCTTGCCTGTCGCTCCCAGCTATCTTGCTGTGCTGACCAAACATGTGCTGAATTGGGGCCAAAGCAGTAGAACATATTAGGGAATTGGCTGGTCGCGAGACCATAAAGAGCTTCGGGATGTTCCTTCCATTTGTGCTGTAGGTCGAGACCACCGAGGCCGAGAACTTCTTCGTGTTCCAGAAATTGGGCCACATTAAATCCAGTGCCGAAGATTATGACGTCGAATTTACGCTCGCTTTCAATCTTGGTGTTTGAGTCTGAAGATAAAACTCCGTTTTCTGTGAAGCGAACCAAATCTTCACGAAGTACAGTGCAATTTGGCTTCGCGAGAGCTGAGTAGAAGTGATCAAGGTGTAGAGGTCGTTTGCAATAGTCTATATTTGAAATAGATTAGTATGCTGATAACGCCATTAACCGGCTTACATAGCCAGTTTATTCAACGTACATTTAGACTTAGGACGTAGTTTTTCGCGTAGCTCAGGGTCTTTGATCTGAGATTCCATAAATTGAATCGCCTGCTGCGTCATTGCATCGTTAACAGGATCTCCGTCGGTGGCCATCTTACGTCCCATCTTCATCATGCGCAAGTTCATGCGTAATCGGACGAGCCAAGCAAACTTTGGAACCCATTTGAGGGCCCATTTGAATAAGCTGGCAATCAGTCAGTATCGTGGCCAACTCTTCTAATGAGCAGATCTCGAACATACCTTGAATATGCATAATCACCTCTGGGAATACACACTGGTGGTGTCCTCATGTATACTGTCAAGTGGCTTGTTTTGTCGACGATTTCTGGGATGATTTGGGCCGCACTTGGACCGCAGCCGATCATGGCCACACGCTTGCCCCTCAAGTCATAGTCGCCACGCCAGTGTGCAGTGTGCCAGGAAACTCCTTTGAAATTCTCTCGACCGGGGGTGGTGCCCCATTTTGGTCGATCAAAAGTCCCAACGCACTGACAAACAACATCAGCGAGCCAATGCTCGACTTCACCCGTGAACTTATTGGCGACGGCGACATGCCACAACATGAGCTTTTCATCCCAGTGACACGCTTTGACGAAGCTCTTGAACTGTGTGCATTTTGGAAGATCATACTGGACTGCGAACTTGTAGTAGTATTCTTCAATCTCAGCCCTCTGGGCGTAGAAATGGGTCCAATCTTAACCATTTGTTAGCTTGAAAACCAGGGACGGACAAAAAAACTTGGGCTCACTTTTGTTGATATTATACGACGTAGTGTAGATCATAGCTGGTACATCGCAAGCGCAACCGGGGTATTTGTTCTTCTGCCAAACCCCGCCGTAACTATCCAAGGCGTCAAATATCTGGATATCATTCAGGCCAACATGCCCATCGTTGAGGAGAACCGTAGCCTGTTGAATTCCGTTTATCCCGCCCCCAACGATGATGACTTTCTTGCGTCTTGCTTGCGGTACAGCAGACACCGGACCAAACTCATTGTCAAGCAATTGGTCCTGAGTAAATCCTGTGAGAGCACCATACTCGCCTGTGCCAATTGTCCCTGTGCTGAAGCTTTTGAGTGGTTGGGGAATGCTCGCCGCCTTTGGCGTCATGGGTGTGTGTTTATTGTCGGATGAATGCATTTTGTCAGACTGATGAAGCAGTTGTTCAAGATTGATTGTAATTTGGTATTTTCTGGGGGGTCAAGTCTAGCGATTGAGATAATAAAGGCATAGATCAAGCCAAGGTCGCACTCACGCGTTCGCACTCTGCCGACTTGCATCGGGAACCTCCAATCACTCACCCGCTTTGTGATCGAATTGGCGGAAAAGGCAAACTTGATTGTAATAGGATCGGGGAGCCATGAGCCACTCGGCGTTCCGAATCCATCCCTCGAATTGAAGGAATTAGTCTTCCCGGCATGCCCTGTACCACCGGATATAGAATCTGGCCTCGGTCATAGTTTGAAGGCGTGGAGGAGATTATGGTGGAGTGAAAACATGGGGAAACGTGGAGAACTCGCCCACTGTGAGGACACACTCACAAAAGATACATAAAGTGATGCCATTGTCTGCTGGGGAGGCAATATCATACCACGAGCAAAGCAGAGCTGAGTCTCCGATCCGACCATCCTGATCATTTTTCAATATGCCTCTCCTCGCTCTTAACGAAATCGAGCACAGTCATGGGACTGTTCAGCTAATTTCGGGTAAGACTGAAGATCGTCATGGCCGACCCTTCTCTTATTCGATTGTGCTAATGCTCGACGACAGAAAACGGAATTCTGCAGCATAAAGAGGGATCCTCAATTGTTTTGGTTCCACAACCCACTCATAATGATCCCAATGACCCGCTGGTCGGCCACAACACATGCTACTTATGACACTCTACTAACTGGACGCAGAATTGGCCCTATATCAAAAGGGTTGCAGCATTCTGGTCTGTCCTTCTTTTGTCTGGCTTGTGTAACTTCGCCATCACCGGCATCGCCCCAGGCATCGGACAAGTCATGATGGAATTTGGTTGCACTCTCACAGAAGCTACCTGGTTGATCTCAGCTTGCCTGTTGGGCAATTTTTGGGGTTGCTATTTTCTTGGTCCTTTCGCGCTCAAGTACGGAAAACGCCCAGTCTGGCTCTTCTGTGTTGTATTCTTCTTTGTTTGCAACATCTGGGCTGCCACCGCCAAGTCGTTCGTTTCTTTGCTACTGGCAAGGTTTTTTGCGTCGTGGGCAGGTACGCGACCTCACTGAAGCTCTATGACTTGATCAGGTTGGACGTTTCTGACAGCGCAATAGCTGGGACCAGTGAACCACTCAGTGTCGGCACTGTGGATGACCTCTTCTTCCTACACGAAAGAGGAGCGCAGACTGGAGTTCAAGCTGTTTGGCTCAGCTTGGGCAGCTCGCTAGCTCCAGTCATCTCCGGTCATTTGATTCAAGGTGCTGGGTGGCGCTGGTTTCAATGGCTTACCGCAATATTGGGCGGGGTCAACGTGATCTTGATCTTCTTTCTCACTCCAGAGACTTCATATCCCAGAGATCTACACCAAGCACTTGATGTGGCCGGAGTCGCTGAGCACGTTGACGGAGTGCCAGAGCATAAGACAGAGCATACGACATCTCACTTCCCCGATTCCAAACCAATTACCAACGTGGTGCAGAGTCCCTCGGCTTCTGACATGCCCACAATAGCAAAGAGATCTTATGTGAGCGAGCTAAAACCGTGGTCGCCAATTCAGAAAGACGTAAATCTCGTGGGAGCTTTCGTCCGACCCTGGGCTACCTGGGCTTATCCAAGTGTCATCTGGGCGGTCTTGTCCTTTTCGATTCATATCTGCGCGTAAGTATATCTTTGTGGCCCGCACGCACATGTGTTCTTGCTGACCCCAGTTCCCTTTGGCGCAGTGTGGTAGTCTTGATCACTCTCATTCCGGTATATATGGGTGCTCCACCCTACAATTTCAGCATCGGTCAGCAGGGGTTGGTGTTTCTGAGTCCTTGCATCGGAAATCTGCTCGGCTCTTTCCTCTGTGGATATCTGAACGACGGATTGGCCAGATGGTCTAGTCGACGTAATGGCGGGGTGTTCGAGCCAGAAATGCGTCTGCCAGTAGTCCTGTTCCCGGCACTCCTTGTTCCGACCGGCCTTCTCATGTTTGGACTTGGTGTCCACAATGGATTGCACTGGATTGTACCTACCATAGGTGCGGGCCTCAATGGCATTGCTCTGACTGGAATAGGATCAGTTGCTCAACCTTATATGATGGACAGCTATGCTCCAGTCATTTTTGATTGTTTAGTGGTATGGATCTCTTTTCTTTGGCATCGTGGTACAATTGTACTAATCATGTGCAACAGAATTTCAACGGCTTCAAGAATGTGGTATCTTTCGGCATGGGGTTTGGCGTGATTCCTTGGCTTGTCCAAAATGGAATAGTGACAGTCTTTTGCATTATTGCCGGATTGGTATTCGTCATTGACGCTGGTGCTCTCCTCATTTACATTTATGGTAAACAGCTTCGAGAGAGAGATTCTCGACTCAAGATCTTTCTCTTCTAGACGCAATAGCTTGAGTCAGCAAGTCTTCGGCCCAGCTGAGTCGCTATGGCCCACACGTCATTTCACTAGGATGTCTATTATCTGTAATATGGAGTATTTTCGATGTTCTCGAGCTTGCAGTGTCTTCATTGTGGAAAGCATAGATTACCTCAGCGGATGAGCCGGGTTGACATACTCCTCTGCAGCCACTGACACGCTAAGTTCTAAACCTTGAGAGTCTGGTCAGGTTTTGTATCCATATTCCATAATCCATAAAAGCGTAGCGCCCAACCATGTGATAGTCCTGGCCTCTAAGGCATCGAAAACCCTCCATTGACCGGGAGGCACGCTCCAGTAATCCAACCACTTCTGCCCTCGCACAGAAATGAAACGGCCCAAGCTATCTCAGAGGGCTCGGCAGGTCTCGCACCCATTGGTGTTGCATCCAGTATAGGCTGAATTTTCGTCAGGAAGGCGGGCCCTGCACCTTCAAAGCCAGAGGTCCTTGTGGGACCCGGCTGCACGGCATTGACTGTGCAGCCATATGTACGGCCCAATTCTCTAAGAAAAACTGAATGAGCAAGAAAATTCTGGACGTATGCGGAGATCTGGAGCACTTACATGGCCCAGCAGCGAGTAAATGATTCTATCATAGATTTTGTGCCGTTATAAACTGTTGAACCGGCATATCCATCTCTTGCGCCCGTACTGCTGAGATTGACGATGCGAGCATTTTGTGCTAGGTGCGGGACGACCGCCTGTGTGAGCAGCAACATGCCTCGCACGTTAAGATTGATTTGAGCATCCCATTGGTCCAACACTACGTCAGTCAAAGGCCGCATAATGGCAATACCGGCATTATTGACGAGAATATCAATCCTTCTGCCAGTGAGCCGAACGACCTCATTGACCAGGGATTGGGGTCCTTCGACCGTGGATAGGTCTGCTTCAACAGCGAAAGAGTCGTCCGAAGCACGGCCATTTGCGTTCTTTATGCGTTCGAGTACTTGGTCTGCATCGTGCTTTTCCTTAGGCCAAGGATAGTTCACCACGACTTGGGCGCCTCTGTGGATAATAAGTCAGCTGTAGTCATTCAGGCGGTTAAACCTTCAACCAAATCGCAATCGGTGGCAGGTAGTATTATCGACCTGCATGCAAGCTCAACACATATAGCCGCTCCTATTCCCATCGAGCTGCCACTAACAATGGCCAACTTCCCGCGTAAGCTCTGTTGCGTGGCTGTTTCCATACTGGAGCGTTCCGAATAGCTACACAGATACCAAATAAGGTGAGAACAGAGCGAGGCATATATATCTTAAGCCATTGTCGTGACACGGAGGTAGTCGTCGAATGACCATGATGCATATCGTCTGAATCGTCTTATCACAGACATACTCGTATGGTCGGAAGCAGAACCTTACACACTGGTAGTCCACTCTCACTGGAAGCTGATGTTACGTAAAGCCGCGAGAATTCGAGACCAGCCCTGGCAGCTTTGAAGCTTACGAAAGAGTGGCACTTAGAGGGAAGCATTGGGCGGTTCGGACTTGGCAAACCACACTCACTCCGAGGCTCGACTTTGGTACGAGGGAGCCCTCTTTGGCACTCTTGACAAAGTTTTCGACGCAGCTTCTGGTCAGTGCTCTACTCAGACTCTTTCCACGTGAACCATTGTTGGGTCCTGGGCCAGATATTAGATATAGACCACGTAAGCGAGGAGTCCCATCTCCCTTGGTGATAGGTTGCGCGTGCAGGTACTACGAGTAGATGAGTCAGCAGGCTAGGCTTCCCCAGGGGGTGCCAGGGGTCACGCTGGGAAGGGGAGGAATTCGAGTTTGTGGAGCGCCCAAGTTGCATCCCAAGGTCCCCGAACGGAATTCAGCCCCGCGCCATATTGCGAACGAGGGGCAAACGGCTGACTTTCCCCAAGTTTTCCTGGCCGGGAAGGAGCCCCTCAAGTCAATCCTTCATCCCGTCCTCGCTGTGTTGCAATATCGGCTGAGGCGATCTGCGCAAAGATGCCCATCAACGACGACTCGTCAAGACATGCCAGATACCACTGCGATGTCTGCTCCAGGCCCTTTGATCGAAAAGACGCACTAGCGAGACACATGCAGGTTCATGACAGGACTCGATTGCACTCTGGGTCGAAAAGAAAAGCTTGCCTCTCGTGTTCTCAGTCAAAGATTCGCTGTAACGGCGAACGCCCAAACTGCTCTTCCTGTCGGAAACGAAATATTACATGCGTCTTTACCGAGCCACGGACGCAGCAGTCCAAGATCGCAAGCGCCGTCAACCCCGGAGAGGCATCGCATGTATCTTTGCCTGTCTTCCCACAATCATCGTCCGTGCTGTCTCCGCTGGAACACACGGCTTGTTCTACGGAGACCTCACCGTTCAGTGAGAGTCTTTTCATGATGGAAAATAGTACCAACCAAAGCTATACCAGACATGTTTCGCAAGCCCAAGACCAGAGGCTTAGCATGGAACTGGACTTGGAAATGCCTACTGGCCCAACGCAAGATCTGCTATTCACCGGTTTCGATAATTTGGACTTCAACTCCAACCTTGATTGGCTTTTGGAAACGACAAGCTCAGAAAATCTACAATGGGAATCAAGTCTCTTTGATGCTAGAGGATTTCCTGATGGTGGAACCTTTCAACATCATAACCTGTCGGCAGCCCAAATGATATCTCTCTCGTGCACGGATCACTCCTATGAACCCACTAATGCTGGCAAGAAAGATGCTGCGTCTCGGTCTGAGGATCCATTTGGCGGCCTCCTGATCCCTCAACCACAGGCCACCCGCAGCTATGGAGACCCGTGGCCGCTTGAGACTCCCCGACCTCCACAAAGACACATAACACTGCCAGCGTTGGGCACAACAGCGCAATCAACGGTCCCAACAGATCGCTATTATCACCTAAAACCCACAAGTGATGAGACTTGTTATGCTCTTCAACGGTGCATCCACCTGCCTTTCGATCACAATGTTTTACAGTCTCTCAATCTTGAATACTTCCCTTCCAAAGAGAAGTTGGATCATTGCATCGATCTGTATTTCGCACACTTTTCACCCACGCTCGCCATCATTCACCTGCCAACCTTCGACCCTGCTGAGGATCTCGTGGTGACTTTGGCAGTGACCTGTATCGGAGCCTGTTACACTGAGTTTGATGGCGCACAAGCATTCTCTACGACGCTGTCTGACCTCATTCGTCGTCTTCTAGTCTTCATGGCTGAACATGACCATCGATTCGTTCGGACGCGGTCTTATCTCACCACACGTTTACTTCAAGGAGTTCGTAAGTTCTGCCTCGTCCTGTCCCTACCATAAGCAGCGCAAAACCCTGCTCCTCCCATTCTGTACCATGATTTGATAGCAGTACTGACTAAAGACCGCTATCAAAAGATGGCTACTGTAGTGGAAGTCCACGGCTCTTCGAGCTCAGTGAATCATGCCGTAGTGGATTGCTTCATCACGCAAAATGTATGGGGATCTTCTCACTGGAGAGCAGTCAGGCCACACCCTCTGTGACAAGCTCTCTTGACGAGAGGTGGCGATCCTATATTCGTCAGGAGACAATACGGCGATTGGGATGGGCTATCTACAAGTACGATACCTCGGTTGCTTATTTACACAATAATCGACCATTTCTGAGCTGTGGGGACATGAAACTCAAACTTCCTGGTTCGGATGACCACTGGCAAGCTGAGACTGCAGAAGCTTGGGCAAGTCTGCATCCGTGGTCTCGAAATATGCCCTCGACAGTACAGTTACGGCCCCTGCTTAAATCACTATTCGATGGTACTGCCATTTCCTTCGAGAAAATTCAAGAAGAGGATCATCTTTCCATCATTATTTTGACGCTGCTTAGGAAGCTCTGGACATTGAAGGAAAATCGATCAGACCCAACCATTGATATTACTATCCAGTCTAACTACGAGCACGAACGTCTGGCACTGTTGCAAACAATCGACCAGATGATTGCTCCAATTCCGAATATACCCGACACACACACTAGACCAGAGATGGAACGTTTGGTACATCGAACTCAGTTAGTCCACGTTGCACATCTTTATGGTGCTGGTGACTTGATGAACTTGATTTTCCCTTATCTCCGCGACGATACAGAGGCAGAACAGATAAGCATACGCATGGAACAGTGGGCGAAGGAGGACACAAAAAGAACGAGAGAGGTGGCATTCCACAGTTCCCAGCTCATCGGCCTCGTTAGGCGGTACCCCAGTCAGATGCCTCTGCAGTCCTTCATCATATTCCATGCGGGCGTCGTGCTAGCTTGTATGTCCACATTACTTCCTCAAATTGATGCTACCTTGCGGGGTCCTTCACTCCAGCTCGACGAGCTCGGAGTCATTCCTACAAGTGGCCCCAGCCGACATATGGATTGGATCGATACCGGTGGTAGTGACAAGCCAAGTCTGTTTGGAATTCCGTCATTGTGTTGCCCTAAAGGAAGGCAACAAGTCCTGAATCAAACAGCGTCATTACTAAATCGGCAAAAGAGCTGGGGTATGGCCCATAGCCTCGCCAAGGTAATTACGTCCCTCAGTACACGCCCCGTGGCCAAGAAAAGAAAGACATAGTCAAAGATCCTGATCTTGCGCAACATAAGCCCTCCTATCTTGCACGAGAAGGCTTATGCAGCTCATGTGCCGGCATAGATCTCAGCATCATCCCAGCCTACGACTTGACCATTCAGTCGTGAGGGGATCCCGCTAAGCACCAGATGCACAAAGGAACTAGCGGGCTGTTCTGGCCGAAGGAGCTTGCCTTGTGTATGGAGGTCCAACAGCCAATTGTACTGCTCTAGAGGCATATTTGCTTGCTCTGGTCACGACTTCAGTACAGCAGCCCGAGAGTGGCAACTGTGTCACTTACGTTGGTCTCTCACCTGTTTCTGCATTCCAGAATCCACGATACCTGGAGTTACGGACAGAATTGTCACCTGCCCTTCTTCTCTTGTGAGACAAGCACCAAGCCAATTCATTGCCGCTTTTGAGCAAGCATATGCCGTCCAAGTCGAATAGGGAGTCAACGAAACTTCAGACGAGGTCATGAGAATTTGTCCTTTCGTTTGACGTAGATGGGGCAGCGCCACTTGTATCTGGTGCTCGTGGCCATTCATCCATACATTAGCTTTTGCATGTCTATGGTCCGACAAATAGGAATCGAGCCACTTACACTATGCAAGAGCCCAAAGAAATTGATGTCAAAGAGCCGTTTCCAATCGTCTACCGATGTCTCTGCTGCTCGACCCAAGGGGCTGAGGATAGCTGCATTGAGGATGATCGAATCGAGCCTTCCCTTGCGACTCAGAGCTTCCCGCACAGCCCGCTCACTCGTTGCCCGCACGGAGACGTCTCCTTGAACAATAGACAGCCTGTCCGAGTGTTCCTCGAGAAGGGCCTCAAGTTGCGAAATGGCCAAATCTACGCCAACCACGAGCGAAACTGAAGGCTGCACCAGCAATTGAGTGACGATCGAAAGACCTATGCCACCTCCCGCGCCAGTGAGGATGCTTTGTAGGAGTAAGCGAATTGGCATATGATTTCAAGATTATGGTGTGCAACAAACATGACTTTCCTGTCAGATGAGTCCGTCGAATGGCTCATTTTAGATGATGCCTGTTCCTGTTCTTTATCTTGTGCTTGTTCTTGTTCTTATTATCGAAGTAGCCGTAATGGAGCTCAAACTGGAAGGTGAAATGGACAGTCTTAGCCTGCAATCTTGAGTGACTTAAGTCCATCTAGGTCCATCTAACATAAGTACACTTCTAAGATTCGACCACGACACATCGCCCTGTCAAGATTGTTATCATTCTTAACGCGGAAAGATCGTAGCCGACTGATCGGCAATATGCATTACGCTCACCATCTGACGCACACTTCGGTCCCGATCGCTACCACCACAGGTCCTCTCGTGCAGTGTGGAATACTCGGAGTTCGGGGCCCAGGAGGTGGACATCCACTCAGGAAGACTAAGCTAACCTCACACCTGTGACGAACTTTTCCAATCGTACTCATGGCATCTTGACAGCTGTGGCTGGAACATAGCAATCCCTTCTTGAGCTCTATGTAGGTTACTATCGACGTCTACGTGGCCTGGGGGTGGTTTGAGCGCGGCCAGGCTACTTTAGACAATGATGTCACTAGTATCTGTCAATGTCATAAGTATTTCGAAATGTGAAATCCACCACGGCCAGTATTACAACGTTTCATGCCCTGTGGCATCTGTCTCAGTGAGCGAGGTTCGCCGACACAGCGACCTGCGGTCTAAATGCGCAAACTTAGAGACTCCAAGCAGTACAAAATAAAATGAGCTCCCTATAATCAAGGTACAGTCTTGACTGTGAAATCTGTATGAAGATGGAGATTCCGCAACAAGTGTCGGCCTATTGCCGAAACCCTTTAGAATTTTAGATCATTCGGAACATGACGCCTATAATGCACTCGCCACCATTGCTTCCATTTGGTAGCAGCTTTGATGAAAGCTTATAGCCGCACATGAAAGATAAGCCAGGCAGGCCACAGCAGCAGTGACTCTAACAGATGCTCTATTGATAATGTATAGAATATATTTCGACTGGTTTTAAAGAACCAATACAATTCAATGCTTCAACGCACCGGGCTCCGTCAGGTAGTAAGCCAGATCTCCACCTTCTGCTAAGAGTCCATCTCTACCATCACCGAAATAGTCGAATCTGTTTGCCTTGAGATAAATCATGTCGTAATCTTCCCATCGCGGTGCGGACATGATTGCGAGATAGCTAAGTGCCGATCCAGGCCAAGGTCCCCATACCTTGCCATCCTTCTTTCCGTTCTTGTACCTGATTGAGGTTAGTTGGGTCAGGAATGTGCCTACTAAGTAGGAATAATAGGCTCGCCGAACTAACCAAGACACACAAGAGCCTGACCATACTAAATCGTTCATCAATGAATCCTTGTACTCTTGGAAATCATCCACAGCACTCGGCTTTGGTGCGAGCGATTTGATTCCTTCATGTCGGATTTTGTTAGCAGCCGCAAAGGCGTATTTTATGTTGGCCTCGAGACATGGAATCAAACAGCCGTTGCCGACAGGAAAATTTGGTCCAGTGGTAACTGTAAGGTAATCACACGTGTTAGGGTAGCTCAAGGCTCAAGGTCCAGTCCGCCGAAAGTAAGACTTACTAAAGTAATTTGGAGTTCCAGCCGCTGCTATCGATAAGTATGAGCGAGGCTCGTCCTTCCACGCCTCTCGTAGGTCTTGCTCCAAGCCTGTCACTGGGAACGGCGGACGAAAGGAGGTGTCAAATCCGGTTGCGCAGATTATAGCGTCAACTTCTAGCACAGTACCCTCGGCCAATCGAAGACCATTTGCAGTTGCAGTTTCGATTGCATCTGTCTTCACGGTGACGTTGTGTGCAGCAAGTGCTTCGAGATAGCCGTGGCCCTAAAAGATGCCCATCAGTATCGCCTGATCGGGCTGAAAAAGGCTTCCGCTGAACACGTACGGGTGTTGGTCTACGACAACCAACTTCGAAATCAGGTACTATATCTTCGATCAGAACCAGAGACTCTTGATGTGTCGCTAGGAAACACGACTTACCAAGCTTGCTGATCAACTCCTGATTATGCTGCAGGCGTTCCTCCATAGCTTTTCGAAAGTTTTCAGAGGCCATTGTTTGTAAAGACGAGCCTTTGTACATCATTTCCCAGTATTTATTGAGACTCGTCTCAACACGCTTTCGATATTCGAGAAAGCTGTCTTTATCTTTCGCCCACTGGTCTTTCTGAGATTCTGAGAAAAATGATGTTCTGCCTTCAGGCGCGAACTCAGCCCCAAACTCCGGAATTATCCAAGTCTTTGACCTATTGATCGAATATAGATGTTTTACACCTGCCACTGTTAGCACGTACGGCTATTTGAAGACACTCTGTGCGAAGAAATATTCCATACTTGATAGCAGCTGAGGAACAATCTGAATAGCGGAACTTCCCGAACCAATTACCACAACCGTTTTGTCCTTGAAATCGTACCTATGGTCCCAATCGGCTGAGTGTAGCAATTTTCCCTCGAACTCCTGGAGACCCGGAATATCTGGCCATTTCCAAGAGCTATGTTACTCAATTAACCATTGTTGCGAGCAACACAGAGTCTGAACGTACTTGAGAAATCCAGTAGCATTGATCAGGATTTCGCCTTCATCCGTGATGTCGGTGCCATCTTGGAGATTCGTAATTTGTATCTTCCACTTACCGGACCGTTGATCCCATTTGGCGTTGGTTACTTTGTGCTCGAGTCTTACAAACTCATCCACACCATAGGCAGTGGCACGGCCTTTGAAATACTCGTACAATTCCACCGCTCCTACATAGGGCCGACTCCAGCTTGGATTCCCCTCCCAAGAGTATGTGTATGCATGAGCAGGGACGTCACAAGCACAGCTATATATTCGTTGGTAGCATTAGTACGATGACAAGTACACGGCAAGCTGTAAATTGTGCATGTTTAGGTGGTCAGGAGTAAATTCCTTCACGGTCAACTTACCCAGGATACCGATTCTCAAGCCATGTGCCCGTCACATCGGTGTTCTTCTCATATAGAACGAGTTCCACATCCCCATTTGGAAACGTCTCCTTGAACAATTTGACTGCCGCAATGCCGCTCAACCCAGCTCCTACTACAATGATCCGAATCGGCCTGGCGGTCTTCAGTGGATGACTTGAATGCTTATAGGTTTTCACCGTCTCGTAATGACTCGTTGTGGCCTTGTCCAGCAGATTGACCGCTGGAATATCTTGGTGGATTATGCTCCTCTCGCCAACGAGCGCTGCCATGTTCAAGATGCTCTTTTTCTTGCAAGTACGTACGTAGAAATCTCTGCGTTCGGGATCGTCGAAAATGCTAGAAAAGCAGTCGCTATTTGATATTGATTGAGGTGCTTGTATGGTAGAACAGGATAATGCTCTGTCCACTTGCTGGCAGGTGGACGTTTTCAGGAACGCTGGGGTCAGAAAAGAATCTTGCTTTCAAGATCCGGGCCCGGCATTTACCGTGAAAGGCCGCGACGAGATTCAGCTGGCGGAGCGTCTTTAAAAGCCAGCCCCTGACCATTGATCAAGAACCCGGGGTCTTGCGCATGATTCGCCACTCGATCCCGCATTTAGGGTTTGCCTTCGGCTTAGGACGCACCACCTCCACCTCCGATTCCGGCCCCTTGGTATCGCCATAATCTCACAGCCACACGATCAATATCGCCCATAACTTACCCCGGAGGAGAAGATATTGTCTCGAAGAGGAGATCCCCGTAGGCTCTAACCCCGCCAAATGTTAGTGCGGCATAAAGATATCGGTCCAAGTGGTGACAGAATAGTCTTCGAGGAGGAGAAGAGACAAAGACTAGACCTCCACCTCATTCGCTACTCTGTCAAGAACACGCACTTTAATCCCTGCCGATAAGGTTGCTGCAGTCTAGATTGCAGAGGTCCATGAATTCGATACCAACTTGGGTTCAAGTCAACCTGTTCTACAACATTCGTTACTAGACCAAAAGTCCTTATCATCATATTCCTCCTCTTCCTCCACAGCAGCATTATTTTACTCCATTCGCATTTATTTGTGGATTGCCAAGACTTGGAGTACCAGCGTGAAGACTCCAGGGATAAGGGCGCCTCAAGCAATTAACCAATCCGTTTGCGCCTCCTTAAGTGACACGAGCCAGTCCAAGCTGCCGCCTCCATCCTTTTGCAACCATATGTTGCGCAGCAGACGAACTGCATTCGCTAGATATCCCCATGGCAAGTCCATGAGTCCTTTTTCGAGCCGCGATATGATGGTTTCGCGTTGCGTGGCATTGTTCGTCTCAGCTCCGGCGATGAAGGAAGGCCAACATGTTGCTTTGAAGAACCAGTCACCTGGAGGGATGAATGAGAGGTGATATAGGATGTCCGAAACCCACCCCTCGAGTGGCTCGGACATACTTGCATCGGGTGAGACTGCTCGCATGACATAGATGCAAACTGCGCTCTTGTACGCCATTCCGACATGCAGGCGCTTCTCGATATCGAATGAAGCGGAGATTCGCTGAAGAGAGCTTACCCATGCAAGCACGTCAAACGCGGCCGTAAGAGATACGAGGCGGTCGGCATCTCGTACTGACAGTCGCTCGGATTTCTCTCTTCGTGAGCATTGCGATACGTCTCGGATGATACGCAGCAGGGGTGGCGGGCACGAGAGACAAGTGTTCGCAAGATCTTCGTCTTGCACCATGGATGGGTTGATGCAATCGCGGCAATCAATCGAAGACTTTGTGAACGTGGTTCCAAGAATATTGTATCTGTATGCTTTGTCAGCGTATTGCATGATGGCAACAATGATGTGTATACGCTATGCAGGTGGACATCAAGGAGGCCCGCAAATCCTTGAGGCAAACCGACTCCGCTCTCATATTGCCGTGCAGGTACTCCATCAACTGCCTCGCACCTTCCGTGTGGAATCTCCACTCCTTGGTCCCCGAATCGAGCATCTCAAACATGATGAAGAGCATGATTGTCGCCAACAACACGTCTCCGTTCGATGTTGACATCTTGGCAAGGCCATCCGCAAGCAGACACAGTGCTCTCGACTTGGCCACGAGGGCATCCTTGTACGGGGAACCGATTGACCTAGACTGTGAAAAATACTGAACACCTACCAAGTGCTTTGTATTAGTCAAATTTGCAAGATGTAAAGCCGAAATGGCGATCATGATCTCACGAAGCATGGGTTGGTGGCGGGAAATATCGAGGAGGTTGCGGAAGCTGTTACGGTGGGGCAGGTCCTCGAGAACGAGATCCTTGCATACATGGCTGTCATCTGTGTTCCAAGTCAGGTAACCAGTCAAGAGCTTCCGTACCATGCACCTTCACTTACAATATGACATATAAAATTCCACGGTCTCATTGGAAGAAGGCTGCGGGTTGGGAGGCGCTTTCGTGGCGGTCAAGTACAGCAGAATATCCGTTGTGCTTTTGCGTTGCGGAGATGATACAGGTGGAAATACACCATCCGATCCCGTTGACGTCGAGACATCAAATGATTTCCCACTGAACTTTCCACGGCTGGCGACACTATCGGTCCATCTGAGACGAGGCTCATATCCAAGACATGCCCGCCCTGTTGATGAGCATTTCATACAGTATGGAAAAGAGCGATCACAAGCGTGACGATTTTGCCGACAGTTGTGACAAGGCCCATTGGGGCGCTCCGTCTTCTGAAGATTAGATTGCATTGAGGAAGCTTGAAAGCTTCAACCAGATGCTCCACCAATCAAGGCGTCTACTGCGCGCCGTGTTGCAGATGGGGTGGGAGTTGAGAGCATTAGGTATTGATTCGACAGTGTCCCGAATGCCATCAATATTGATCAGATTTCGGGCATCACAAGTATGCAGCGAATCGCTTACAAGGAGAGCACTTGCTTCGAGTATATGGGTGAATAGTAGCGCCCCTCGGGTGGATCGTGACTTCACGAAAGGTCTTGAAAAACTTAGAAAGACCCGGTAACAGAGAAAAAGCTCTACGGGGAGTGCCAAAGACGTTACGATAACTGATGACATCAGTCGACGCTAAAGCAAAGCCTGTGTCTTGGCTGCCTGTCCAGGACTAGCTCACTTGCCCTGGCTATCTGCGTATCCACCGCAATACTGAGCTTCGTGCCTTTCAACTTTCCTTTCTTTCCACTAGCTAGCTGTTTTTTATAAAATTCAAGTCATCAATCGAGAGATGGCTGTTAAAATCCACGTCAATAGCGTTCTGCCCGTTTCCTTCCCTCTCAAGTGCCTTCGCCTTCACAGTGTCTCGTGCTCGACTATCCATGTTTCCAGACCTTGAGTCCAATAGCTGCATACGCGACTCACCCTCTGATCAACCGTCAGGGTCAAACACAATATCAATTGCACGTACTATCCCACTCACGGAGGATGAGCTCGACCAGCTTGGACGACGACGGCCAGAGTCTTTCCCAACAGCCTTCGCAGAAATAGCATTCTGCTTCTCGCTCCTCGCATCAATGTTCATGGCCGTAAGTCTATGTCGCATTATACCTCATACCCTCGCTCACAATTTTCCAGGAGTATTTCATCAGCGGCTTCGGACTCATCTCACCAACCCTCGCAAAAGCACTCGAGATCCCAGCAGGTCAACGGATCTGGCCAGCAAGTAGCTTTTCTCTTGTAGCCGGTGCGGTTCTACTGCCATTCTCAAGAATCGCCGATGTCTGGGGTAGCTACCGCGTCTTCATCGCTGGCCTCTTTTGGTTCGCAATTTGGTCTTTGGTCTGCGGTTTCAGCCAGAATTACACCATGCTAATCATTTTTCGAGCAATTCAAGGGTTCGGGCCCGCCGCCTTCCTCCCATCTGGAGTCATGCTCCTGGGCAGCATCTATCGACCTGGCCCGCGTAAAAACCTTGTCTTCAGCCTCTACGGCGCTCTATCACCTGTCGGCTTTTTCGCTGGTATTCTCTCGAGTGGCATCACTGACCAGTATCTCTCATGGAGATGGTACTTCTGGATCGGAGGAATCATCCTCTTTGTCGTTGCACCTCTCGCCCTTCTAGCTGCACCACAGGAATTGGTGCTGACCAAAGACTCGAGAATGGATTGGTGGGGTGTATGCACATTGGTCCCAGGTCTGCTCCTCATTGTTTACGCCTTGACCGACAGCGCACACACCGCGCGCGGATGGTCAGCACCTCAAATCTATGTCACTTTCATCCTTGGGTGCCTCTGCTTGCTCATCGCAGTCTATTTAGAAGGTTGGGTTGCAGAGCAGCCTTTGCTGCCCGCAGATCTATTCCAAACCTCATGCATGGTACCGCTTCTCGTGTCATTATTCCTGTCATTTGGCGTCTTCGGCATCTATCTCATCTACGCTGGATTCTAGTAAGCACTCTGGTCAAATCGAACTCCACACACCCACTAATACTGAATAGCATTCAAGAAGTTGTTCACATCCATGGCCTGCTCGCTGCAGCATGGTTCGCCCCGATGGCCGCTGGAGGGCTTATACTGGCTGTCGTCAGTGGGTTCACTTTGCATAGAATCTCAGGCAAGATGGCTTTACTAATCTCTGGTCTCGGCTATCTGCTGTGTGTTGTACTCTTCGCCGTCATCCCCGCGAAAAACCCAAGCTACTGGGCCTATGTCTTTCCAGCGATGCTGGGAGCCACACTTGGAGTGGACATCACCTATGGTGTAGCCAACATCTTCATCACAACAAGTCTCCCAAAGAATAGGCAAGCACTGGCCGGAGCGATCATCAATAGCGAAATCTTTTTGGGAATCAGCTTTTTCCTGGGTGTGGCGGATATGATCCAGCGGTATGAGCACTCGGACATATATCGCGGCCCGTTTTACCTAGGGGTTGGCTGCGCCACCACTTCGCTTCTTATAATTGCCGCATTCCTCCACATTGGCAGAGCCAAGAGCGACCTCACAGCTGATGAGCGGGCCAGACAACTGGTGGAAGTTTCGTCTGAGCAAAAGTCGCGGCATCGGCCATAAATCTCCACATAAGAGGAGATGTCCAGTCATGCTCGCCATGGTGCGAAAAAACGCCCCATATCATCAACGCTTCTACTTGATCTATCCAAGTGCATATCTTTTGCAGTTTTGGGGCATGCGAACGGAGCGTTGACTAAATACTCCAGTTTTCAATGTACGTGACCATGCCAGCGCCTTTAGATCTGGAGATCGTGATTTTTAGACTCTATATCGGACAAGACTGAGCGGATTTGTCTCGGGTTTAGACAGGTTAGGAATCGGACTCGGATTGTTAACTAGTCTCTGTCCGATAGACAAAGATTAGATGAATTGTGACTTCTGTGTTAGATTTGGACAACCCTTTAGGCGTCTCGTCTTATTTTAGATTCAGTAGTTCTATAGGCTTTTGCAGCAGTGATCCGAATCTCGGAGCTCCAAACGAAGCATATCTTTTGTGCAGTTGTCCATGGGGGCCATCCGGTTTCTGTAATGCCAAGAATCGCACTCCACCCCCGATTGAACTCCAAAATTCGAGTAGGCTTGGCTTCGGAAACTAAGGTTCCTGATTGTCTCCAGATGCCTACGAACCATTTGAGCCTGAGCTCTCTCCAATTCTCCAAACTTCGAGATTCGCGGCACAAAGTCACCCCGACAGCAATGGCCATTTGTGCTCACTTACCAAACGTTCTTTTCTTATGGATATGACCCCATAGATTTAGGTTGCGAAGGCAATTGGCATTGGTACTAATCACGAGTTGAGGTACCAATCTCTGTAAGTCTTAACGTCAGAGGTCCCCAACTTACGAAAGCACTGCATATGGAGAGATCAGTAAACACATTATGAGCAGAAGTTAAATATCTTAGTGCGAGTGGTTGGAGCCTGATGTGATTGGCCCGGAGGGCAGCAGGAAAAATAAAACTGGCGAACAGTGTTTGGCCGTTCGGCCGTAACGTTAATCACAACCGCATCAACATCAACCCACCAATAGGAAGCAGCTTTTTAAGCTTCACTGTGAGTATGCGGGCTGATACTGGAACCGCTCCGGAGCACGTGAAGGAGATGCGTGGAGAACTGTCCCCCTTTTCCGTACGTCGTGCACTCACACGATGAGCAAATCTAGATCCTGAAGGGCGATGATGGTTGGTGTCCTTCATTGAACGATTATCTAACATTTCTTTCAATGTTTGATCAGCTGCGATTAGAGTTGCGGAGCAATTGCTGCCGACTACGAGGGCGAGAACGAATATTCATATATAGCATGCTTCGTCTTGAGCTATATTAACAAGGCCTTGTTGCTTCGTCGGCAGTAGGGTACTCATTTGCTGCTTCAAGTCACTCAAGTACAAGTCGACACGCCTTTATCCATCACCAGCACGCAATGATGGACTCCGTCCCTAGCAAGGAGCACGCAGATATCGAGGAAACAACATCTCACCCGCTACGGCGTCCATCAACACTTCGCAGTCGGATCAGCAGGACCTACAGCCGAGCCAGCGAGCCTGAAGATGAGGAAGATGCGCTTGACTGGCGTACTCTGCCAGGGCTAGCGACGGAGATCCCAGTGAACCGGAGCCTTGGACTCACATGGAAAAATTTGACAATCAGAGGCGCAGCAGCGGGTGGAACCGTGAATGAGAACGTCGTGTCGCAGTTCTTCCCCAAATTCTTGAGGAAGGACAACTTTGCAACTACATCAACAAAGACAATCATTAACAATAGCTCGGGATGCGTCAAGCCAGGCGAGATGTTGCTTGTGCTTGGTCGACCAGGGGCTGGATGCACGTCTCTTCTGAAGGTCCTAGGCAACAGACGCAAAGGCTTCAAAGAAATTGATGGCGAAGTCATGTATGGCTCGCTTCTCCATCACGCAGCAACACAATACAGTGGTCAGATTGTTATGGCCGAAGACGAGGAAACTTTCTTCCCGACTTTGACTGCCGGAGACACGATCGATTTCGCAACACGTCTTAAGGTACCATATGGTACTCCTAATGGCTTCGCTTCTCCAGAAGAGGCTAGAGCGGCTACTGCTGATTTCCTCTTCCGCATGCTCGGAGTCTCGCACACGAAAGGCACCAGAGTCGGCAATGAATACATTCGCGGGGTATCAGGCGGCGAAAGAAAGCGTATTAGCATCTTAGAGGTCATGGCTGCCCAAGGCAGCATCTGCCTCTGGGACAATTCAACAAGGGGGCTTGACGCAAGCACAGCATTGCAGTTCGTCCAGTCTGTGAGAAAGTTGACAGATCTCTTCGGTCTCACATCTATCGTCACGCTTTATCAAGCTGGTAACGGCATCTATGAGGTCTTCGATAAAGTCATGGTGCTTGAGCATGGGGAGCAGATCTACTACGGCCCCAAAGAGTCCGCTAAACCGTTCTTCGAGGATCTTGGCTTTGTCTGTGCCGATGGCGCTAACGTCGGCGACTTCTTGACAGGTGTGTCTAATCCATTAAAGCTATCGCTACTGACAAAGAATAGGAGTCACGGTTCCCACAGAACGACAGATCCGAGCTGGCTTCGAGTCTCGGTTCCCGCGAACTGGGTTGGAAATTCGGGCGCAGTATGAGAGATCAATCCTCAAGGAACAGATGGATAGTCAGCTGCACTATCCGGAAGCAACAACAACTAAAGAGCTCACCACCAAGTTTACAGAAATGGTACAACATGAGAAACACCCAGGATTCCTGTCAGGGCGAACCCCATACCAAGTCGGTTTCTGGTCCCAACTCAAGGCAAGTGTGATTCGACAAGTGCAGATCCTTCGAGGCGACAAAACCGTTCTGTTCGTCAAGCAGGGATCGAATATCATCCAGGCATTGTCTGTTGGCGCACTTTTCTACAACGCTCCCGATACGTCTACAGGAACTTTTCTTCGCGGGGGAACCCTTTTCACCGCTATTGTGTTCAACGTCTTTCTGGCCCAATCGGAGGTCACTGACTCATTCGTTGGGCGAGGTGTCTTGACCAAGCATCGGGCTATGGCATACCACCATCCTGCAGCCTGGTGTTTCGCGCAGATCATTGTCGACATCCCTATCGTGCTTTTCCAGATTTCGGCCTTCTCCCTCCCGATTTATTTCATGGTTGGACTATCTATGTCCGCTGGTGACTTCTTTACTTTCTGGTTTATACTTATATCGGTCACATTTTGTCTGACAGCTGCTTTCCGAGCCATGGGAGCTGCATTCAGGACGTTCAACGATGCAAGCAAGATCTCTGGCGTAGCCGTCTTGGTATTCCTCTTGTATAGCGGTTACATGATTAACAAAGGCGATATGAAGCCTTGGTTTGTCTGGTGAGTCGACCTCTCTGGTTGAATTCGTTTCTAACTACAGCAGGATCTACTGGATTGACCCGATCGCATATTCGTTCAACGCCCTCATTTCTAACGAAATGCATGGAACAGTCATCAATTGCGCTGGTCCTAATCTTGTGCCAACAGGCCCTGGTTATGGTTTTGCAGAGAATCAAGCATGCACAGGAGTGCTTGGCGCATTGCCTGGAGCTACCACTGTCACGGGAGAACAGTATTTACAAGCACTCAGTTACGATCACTCTCACCTGTGGAGGAATGTCGGCATCGTGTGGTGAGTGATATACATCTGTAGTTCCGCACCGAGACTGATTGTGATAGGGTTTGGTGGGCATTCTATGTTTTTCTGACGATTGTCGGTACCTCCACGTGGCAGAGCGTCTCATCGCAGAAAGGAATACTCGCCGTCCCTAGAGAGCTTGCTACCAAGGCGCGCTTGCCCTCCAGTGATATTGAGTCGCAGGATTCAGAAAAGACACCAATACCAGCAACCAACTCATCCAGCAATTCGAATACCGAGGAGAAAACGATCGGAAACCTTGCTGAAAACACTTCTATTTTCACGTGGAAAAATCTCAAGTACACAGTCTCAACCCCTAACGGACCTCGGCAGCTGCTAGACGATGTCCATGGATGGGTGAAACCTGGTCAATTGGGTGCATTGATGGGCTCGTCAGGAGCCGGCAAAACAACATTAATGGACGTGCTAGCGCAGCGGAAAACGGAGGGCACAATTACCGGATCTATACTTGTCGACGGTTCACCGCTTCCACTCAATTTCCAACGATCAGCTGGATACTGCGAACAACTTGATGTCCACGAGCCACTGGCGTAAGTCTCATCTCATCGCGTGCAAGTCTATGCTAATCTTTTCTAGCACTGTGAGAGAGGCGCTAGAGTTCTCGGCACTCTTACGCCAACCACAACACTTTTCAATACCAGAGAAGCTAGCTTATGTCGACGTCATCATCGACCTCCTCGAAATGCATGATATTGAGGATTGCCTTATTGGATATAGTGATGGACAAGGCCTATCAGTTGAGCAACGTAAACGACTGACGATCGGTGTCGAGCTTGTCGCTAAGCCCAGCATTCTCACCTTCCTTGATGAACCCACCTCCGGATTAGATGGACAGGCAGCGTACAACATTATTCGATTCCTCAAGAAGCTTGCAGCGGCAGGGCAGGCTATTTTAGTCACCATCCACCAACCCAGCGCGCAACTATTCTATGAGTTTGACAATCTACTTCTACTTACTCGAGGTGGCAAGACTGCCTACTTTGGAGAGATCGGAGATCAGGCTGCCACACTCAACGCATACTTCGCCCGCAACCACGCCGCTTGTCCAAAAGGAAAGAACCCCGCTGAGCACATGATTGACATCGTGTCTACCCGGAAGAAGGATTGGCATCGAACCTGGCTTGAGTCTCCTGAACACGACGCTATGCTCGCCGAACTAGATAACATGGTTCCGAAAGCCAATCATAACTCTTCCCTAGCTCATGATGACGGAAAGGAATACGCTACGCCCTTATGGACCCAGATCAAGCTTGTCACTATCCGCATGTCGAAAGCTATCTATCGTAACCCAGACTATGTCGACAACAAATTTATGCTACATATCGTCACGGGACTTTTCACTGGTTTCAGCTTCTGGCAAGTTGGCAACAGCGTGACAGAATTGAATCTTCGTATGTTTGCGACGTTCCAATTTATCTTCGTTGCTCCTGGGGTTATAAGTAAGTCCTTTGTACGATTTGCAGGTAGTGTTGCTAACGACCCCAACAGCACAACTGCAACCCTTGTTTATCGAAAAACGTGACATATACGATGCCCGAGAGAAGAAGTCGCGAATGTACAGCTGGAAAGCATTCGTTACGGCAATGATTGTTTCAGAAATGCCCTACCTCGTTCTTTGTGCGACACTTTACTTTTTCACGTTCTACTACACAGTGGGGTTCTCAAGCGACTCAAGCAAGGCAGGCCCATCATTCCTGATGATGTTGATATATGAGTTCCTCTACACCGGTATCGGCCAGTTTATCGCAGCGTATGCACCCAACGCGACCGCAGCGGCACTCGCGAATCCTCTTATAATCTTCAACATGGTCGGGTACTGTGGCGTGCTCGTTCCATACCAGCAAATTGTTGAAGGCCTGCGTTACTGGGTCTACTGGATCAATCCTTTTCAATATCTCATGGGCGGCCTATTGATCTTTCCAAACTGGGATATTGAGGTCAAGTGTAGCGAGGAAGAGCTTGCGGTTTTTGACCCCCCCTCCAACCAGACCTGCTCAGAATACCTTGCAGATTTTCTCGCCAATCCTTATGGCAAGTCGAGCAACCTTTTGAATCCTAATGCTCAAGCTGGCTGTCAAGTCTGCCAGTATCAATACGGAAGCGACTGGCTGAAATCGATGAACCTCAAGGAGCAGTACTATGGATGGAGGGACATCGGAATTGTCACGATCTTCGTGTGCTCAAGCTATGCCCTTGTGTACCTACTCATGAAGCTACGTACGAAGAAGAGCAAGACTGCTGAGTAGTTGCATCGGAGAAGGATCGCGTTACACTTGCATCGGGAGCGGTTATGTCACAGAAGAGCAGACCTGCGCGAGAAGAGGATGGGTGCGCATTATAGACGGCGTTTCATACCATCCTAACAGCCCAGCTTAGCCTTGGCTATTTAATATCTTTACTAGGTGTACCATACTCTCAATTGCGCTCTCGCTATGGTTGATCTTCAGCATAGAGCTTTACAAAACATGCATTGTATCCAGTGTTTTCTTGGTTGCCTTTTTCATAATGTCAGGATCAAGTGGTAGGACATCCAGGTTGCTAACAAGTTGGCTCGATATCCAGCTAGTACATCCCTCCAATTCTATTCGGAAATCTGTCGTGAGTTCTGCGATGAGCTCGATAAGGTGAGGCAGAATGTTTGCTAATTGAATTGATCCTTGTAGAGCAGTATGGAAATTGTGATTGTCTGCCAATAAGCTATTCTCACCCTGTGATATTGTTGAAAGCATCAGAAGTTCGTGGTGAGTTGTCAGTCGTCCTCAAAATTTGGGGAGTGTCCATCGGCGGCACTCGACTTTTCGTTGGCTTCATCCTCTCCAACCCACCTAGCTTTCAACGTAGAGGGGAGAGCTTCTGGTTCTTCGTCCGGTAGCCTACCTCGTCTTTTGGCCTGCATTTGCCCCTGGGATTCACGCGTCACTACATCCACAGCTTCTGGTGGATAGTCACCAGCCGGTCCCCACCCTCGCCGTGTTGAGACTGTTATCCCAAAGTGATGGTCAGAAGTCATCCCAGAGATGTCCTCTTTTACGAGCACTTTGGATTGTTATGATGTCATCGCGGGCACTCGCGACGTTGAAAGACAATTGTGGGTGATGATGACATAAGTCTCTACAGGTCATGTAGCAAGAGGTCCGAGAAAAGGGGGTGGCTTCATGCCATGAGTGCGTGGCATCACTGACACGTGATCGTAAATTCGTAATGCAATCACAAAGTGCTTGCATCGCATTTAATCCATCTCTCCCGAATGCAAGGGAGGATAACCAGACTAGAAAGGTAATCAAGTTCTTTAGATCTTTGCAGATCCATTCCTACTTACTCAAATCATTTTCACCATCGTCCTTTACCAGCGCAAGGGCGAAACTCACTCATCTAGGCTCGGTTGGAAATTTCAACCCTGGGGACCCCCAGAAATATGGGCGATATTGGTCCCGAGGCCAATGAGCCGGATAAAAATCTTAAAGGTTCAATTCAGCTCGCAGAGAATCTAGAATCAACTGCATGGACGAGATTCGATGAATTGGTATCCTGTGGGAAGATCACGTACAAGGAAACCACTGGTGAAACTCTGGAGGACGAGGGTTTTAAGGTCAGTCACTTGCAACTATTCACAGTACGCCGGCCAGTCTTGTGCTTAATTGCTGAAGACGGCTGTGCTGTTATGAAGAGACCGACGTTAATATAGGTGTATCCTCTCGCAGTTCGAGCTCCGGCTGGCACCAGCGCTGCAGAAGAAGCCAATTACGAAACCTGATGCTCCAGAACGGAAGACGGGCAAGGGCAAGAATCCATTCCTTGATCCAAATCCCGATGAGATCCTGTCAGCTGTGGGAAGGGATCATCGGCTTCTGCTGAATATCTATGCATTTTACCGACCCAGCCTCTTGATCACTACACGAGAATATCATCCCCAGGAAGAAGCGCTCAACGATAGCGACTTGACGGCTGCCTGGGCAGTCCTGGGAAAGTTCTCCAAAGAGCGATATTTCATAATTTACAACTGTGGTTACAATTCAGGTTCCAGCCAAGGACATAAGCATATGCAACTCTGGCCATATCCCGACGAGAAAGAGCTAGGCTTTGAATTGTTTCCTAAACAGGCTCGATCAGAAACCGTTATAGCAGACGACATAGCCAATGTTCCTCTCAAGCATTTCGTGCTACGATTACCATCGAATGCAGATGAAACCACCGTCATTGAAGCCCATCGTCGACTCCTTGAAAAGGTCCGACAAATACAACGGGAAACTGACTCGGGAACGGCTCATAATGTCATCCTTACCAAGGACTGGATTTGTTTAGTGCCGCGGCGTCATAGTGGATTCGAACGTGGAGTTGGAGTCAATTCTGCGGGAGTTTTGGGTCTTGCCTGGGCTATCAATGAAGACGAGAAGAATGCTTGGATTTCAATTGGTGCTGCTGAACTACTCAGATTCGTTGGGATACCGGTTCACGCATGAACACTGCTGGCGGTTACTTCATTTTACACGCGCGTGGAAGGGTGTGAGAGATAGACTTTTAGAGTACAACTTTTCTCTTTGGGGTAGAACATGCACAGCAGTTGTTAGATCGGGTAGGCGATTCAATATGAAACCTGCTGTCGGATCTGTTACCTTTTCTATTGTGACATTGATGAACTTGAAGATTGACTGAGTTTCTTTCTGTGCATCAGCGTTAGGAATAAACTTTACAGCCTCATTCCGACGCGAGGCTGAGCGCTAACCAAAAGGGGAAATTCAGCCGAGAAATCTACATCTTCTTGGAAGTTTCAAAGACAAACTTCCAACCCGCAACTCTAGGCTCTTGACATTCGGTAGTGCAAGGTTGATTGTGATACCTCACAGGCAGCCATGGGAAAAGGTTAGCTCGTATTCTGTTCGCTCGCATCAGGTTCACTGACGAGCATCATCTAGGAACGGACAAACTCTATGTACGACCACCATACTTCTCCCACCCGCAGGCTGAGAGACTTTTACCCCCTTGAGTTTCTCCTTCCATACTGATCAGACTTGCAGATAACGCACTCGGAATGGGCTTCGAGCGACGCCTACTCAGCGTCAGCCGGCTCCGGTGTTCGCGCAGGTGCTGATAGCAAAGCCGCACAGGCGGGTTTCAAACGACTTCCATTCAATTTCTGCGCTTTGAGCCTTCAACCCTTCGTAACGCCCGTATGCACCGCGGCTGGGGTAATATTCGACCATGAGAATATACTAAGATGGCTGTTGAAACATGAGACGAACCCCACAGACGGTACACCGTTGAAACAGGCGGATTTGATCAAGCTTGAGTTCGCAAAGAATGCGCAGGACGAATACGTTGATCCAGTCACTTACAAGGTCTTCACTGACAACACGCATATTGTCGCGATCCGGCATGGCGGCTCGGCCAATGTTTTTGCCTACGATACGGTCGAGCGGTTGAATATCAAGGCCAAAATGTGGCGGGACCTTGTAACGGATGAAGAGTTCTCCCGCAAGGATCTCATCACTTTGCAGGATCCTCAAAACGTGGAGTTGAGGAATCTGAGTTCGTTCAAGTACCTGAAAGACGGCGAAGACTCGGGTGTACCCAAAGAAGAAGCGTCAATCAACTCTGCATCGCTGGGAAGTGCCGCGGAGTTGAAGATCATGAATGCGAAGGAAGCGGTGGCGAAAGCACGTGCAGAGAGGGCAAATGCACAGCTCTCCAAAGGGGGCGATTCCAAGTCTTCTACAAATTTGTCAAAGAACACGAAATCATCCAGCAATCATACACAGTCCAAACCGACCCCCTACAACGCGACACAACACACGACCGGCCTTGCCGCTGCCAGCTTCACATCTACTGGTGTAACACCGCACACGTCAGCAGCTCTAGCATTAATGTCCGACGAAGAGTATCTCCTGAAACGAGGCCGAGTCAAGGAAAAGGGCTACGTCCGCTTGACCACAACACTTGGCTCCTTATACCTGACACTCCTCCCAGAACACGCCCCAAAGGCAGTGTGGAACTTTACTCGGCTAATCCAAAAAGGATACTACAATGGTGTAACCTTCCACCGAAACATCCGGAACTTCATGTTGCAAGGTGGCGACCCGACAGGAACCGGGAAGGGTGGACAGAGCATCTGGGGCCGCAACTTCAGCGACGAGTTCGAAGGACCACTGAAGCACGACGCGCGCGGAACGCTCAGCATGGCGAACAAAGGAAAGGACACCAACAGCAGCCAGTTCTTCATCGCATACCGGCCAGCTCGCCACCTGGACCGGAAACACACAATCTTCGGCCACGTGGACCTCAATCCGGATGACGAATCAGGCCAGGAATCTACACGTACGCTGAAAGCCTTGGAAGATTCCCCCGTCGACAGCGGTGATCGGCCGAAAGAGGAGATTCAGATCCTCGAAGCCAGGGTCTTCATCGACCCATTCGAGGAGTTTTGGAAGAACAAGAAGGACTCGGATGAGAAAGAGCGTAAGATCGAGGAAACGAGGAAACTAGATCGCACAACGTGGACGGGGAAACGTATTCGAGATGGTGCCGCCAGTAATGACTCTGATGGCGACGGCGGTGGTGGCGTGGGCAGATATCTGAAAGCCTCGCTTGCCAATACCCAGTCACAAGCCCATGCTGGAAATGGGGATGACGATGAGATCTTGGAGTTTGTCGATGACGAGCCTGAAGAGCCCGTTCGGAAGAAAACGAAAGGAAGAGGAGGTGGTGGGTTTGGAGATTTCTCCGGCTGGTGAGGGCGCACGACATGCAACGAGATGCCTCTTCAGGTAAACGAAAGACAAAACACTGCTTTACATTATCATGAAACTCTTATTCGTTGGAGAGGAGGGCAAATGTCCGGATTTATGACCACATTTAATAATGATACCCCCATTTCATCCTGCTCTAACTGTCGGCCCCGTTGGACGCTTCGATCCGTTAACGGACGATTAACTGACGTTAACCATGTCATGTCTCATAGCCGGTATCTACGTCAACGAAACGGGCAATATGGACATAGATGTAGAAATATGTCTGCTGTGCATTCCGAAGAACTTAGTGTCATAAACAATACGGATAATCCAGCCCAATCCATCCGTTTCGCCTTGAACGAGCAAAACGGCTCAACACCGATTTTACTCGATGTCGTTTCCCAGATATATATGCACCCCTTGCAGCGCCCGCCTGGCCGCAAACAGTGTTCGTGAGTTCAACAACCATGCCAACAGCCGCTTTTCATTGCAGGTTCCGCTGCCACTTCGCGCAGGCTACGGATGACTCCATCGCGCTTCACACCACCATTAAACAAACACTGGTAGAGACTCAATACTCAATCCCAGTCATATCAGGACTTATACCCGGCGTCGCGCATCGCACTGAGCCATTTCTCCTTCAGCCTACGATGGGTTTCGCGATGACTCTTGTCGAGACTGGCCTTGATATACCAGCTCAAGAGGACATTGGTCTTGATTTCGTTCCTCTCGATCAGATTGATGACCTGACCACCACCACTAGTGCCCTCACCACCAGGCGACCCGGAGACTTTGATCTCCCAGCGCCCGTAAATGACCACGCCGGAGCCGGCATTCGTCAGCGCCTCCATGCCCATCTTGGTGGCGCGGATCGCGCTGAAATACGTCAGGTCGGTGGTGTACCCGAACATGACGTTGAGTTTGTCCAGGATCTCGAACTGCTGGAACCCGCCGAGCGCCGGGTTCTCGCCGTCGCGGAGGACGGCGTACGGCGCGTCAACGGCCAGGCCGAAGATGGGCGCCACACTCATCACGTCCACGGCTTTCGGGTCGGATGGCGACAGTTGCTTGACTTCGTGCACGAGTGGGTTGAGTGTGATCATCGTGTTGGGCGTGTGTACTGAGGCGAAGATGGCATCGAGCCCCGCTTTCAGTACCTCGTCCGGTGTCTGCCCTTCGAGTGGGCGAGGTAGGATGAGATCTGTGATGTACCCCGATTTTAGGGTTGTTTGGAGGAAGGCCATTTTGTCGAGACCGCTGCTATCCTCGACTATAGCGGGAGCAGATGATTGTACTTTTGTGTTGCTTGATGACTTCAAATGTCAACGAATAGGGGTGAAATGCGCCAATTGCGCGCTAATGTATTGATATCCCGCAAGCTCGCTCTGCGCCTTAGCACTGATTTGACCCCCTGGCGTTGATTCTGTAGCGGATTAATCGCGAGACGAATACCTGCCAATGGCTTCAGAAACCAAGATATCGGTGATACCAGTTCGCGCTAGCGGCGATCCACTTGATCAAAGCTTGGCGAATTCGGGACCAAGGCTGAGATGTTATTCTGTAACCAGAAAGGCTATTGATTGCAGCTAGGTAGCGAACGTTGTTGCAGAGCGATCCGACGCCTCGCAACGCCTTTGACGAGAACTCGAAAACGCCGTCGATGTTGGTCCTGGGTTTCTGAGATCTCTGATATAATTTTGGCACTGTGATGTCGAAGTGCCAGATCAGAATCCTCGGCGCAAAATCACGCAGCACAGCCACACGGATGTGGAAGGGAATTCCGAGGTGAGATTTAGACGAAAGATTGTGAAGCGTTACAGATGGCCGGCTCCTTCTGACAAATGAATGGTCCTGGCAGGCTGGTTCGTCCTACTGGCCGCCTTCCCGGGATTCTCTAGAGACTCCAGGTAAACAGGGAAACTTGTGGCTGATATCGATCTCTGAGGCGCTGTGTTCGCTGGTTCGTATGGATATATGTGGATAGATATGTATGTATGTCTGTATGCGCGCACGAGAGCAACACGAGAAGAGAAGTAAAAAGAGAGACAGGAAGCTCAGCGGCAGTATGTCAGCTCGTGGCTAGGACTGGTTAGAGGGCACATTACGAGTACGAGTCCCAAGGATTCAGCCGCACCACACGGCCTCGGGCTTTGTGTTGGCGTTTCGTTTCGGTCGGTGGCCGCTGGCTCACGAGCAATTTGAGCTGACACCCACCACACACATTCTCAGTAACCACCAGCTAAGCTAGTGGTTTGCTGACTGGATCAACGGCCTTAGGAGTGGATGAGATGACATTGTGATGTTGGATATGGTGTTTTGTTCTTGTTCTTGTTCTAGTGATCGAGTGGAAGTCGTTCCCACTTTTGTGCTCGTCGAGCTCTAGTTGGGGATGCCTAATATTGAGGTCTTTTCCAGGGGAGACCATGGGGTCGAGGAACCCCCTCGGGCTCTCTGTTTGTCCCAGCTCTTTACCCCTCCAAGCCCGAGACCCATCAAGTCCAGGCTAACTGATTAGGCGGACGGTGGTCCCTGAACTCTCAGGCTTTGCACCAGAGAAGTCAAGGAGTCGCTTAAAATCTTGTTTCTACATCTTCGGCTTGTGTGTTCGTTAGTGCTACCCTGTTTGTTGAGCGACACCCAAAGATTATGTTATTAAGCCGCCCGTCAAGATGGCATTGGTGAGTTAGTTGCAGTAGTGGAGTTGACGTCACCCAGTGTGGTATTTTGATTACTGTCTACCCTGCACGTGAAGCTGTTGAGTCTAGTTGTGTATGACTTCTTTTCTCCAAATGCCACTCAACAAAGGATTCTTCAATTGTGCGAACGTTTTTACGCATTTTCTTCCTAGGTAGGTACCTAGCTCTCGACGCTGTACTAATACACAGCAACCACTTTGGGTTCCCGTCTTTCGCTTGAACGCAGCAATAATAGTAAATCATAATAAAAGAAACCATCAAGGTGGCAGTGTTCGTGGCTTTTCTGCTTGGACATCCGATAGCACGAGTCTGTCCATTCATCTTCGGAACCTCCCTCAGCCATTCATGATCAGACAGAACGACTGGTGAATCTTGCGCCTGTCCTCACGCGTGCTCAAGGTCCAAGAGCGAATTTCAAGGGAACCACCCATTCGACACCAAAGTCAACGCCGTGTTTTCGTCTCGAGCCATGCTTGTTCCACGCAGCCGCCGAAATACCAATATCAACCACCCAAACCTGCCAAGAGGGCTCAACAACCTCTGAAGCCATGGCAAGGAGCAGACCTGACTTGGGTGCACCCAGACTGATGATCTGCTTGCTAGCCATCACAAGTGACTGCCCATCATGTTCGGTCAGTAACCCCGAACTTGCAGATAAACCGCTGGGGATGTCGATGGAGAGGACTTGAGCAGTCCGGTTTGCCCATCTTGTCATCTCTAGCACTGTAGCCTGGTCGTCTGTTCGCAGCTCCTCAAAAGCGACGTGGATACCGAGCAGAGCATCGACAATCACATCCGGTGCAGGGCCTCCAGCTGTAGCCTTGGTTTGATATTCATCCCATTTCTCCACGTACCCAGAGCTCTTCTTGTAGATTCCCAACTGCTTGCGCATGACTTCGAGAAGGAGTTCCTCACGTTCTCCACCCAGTACCACAACAGTCACCCTCAATCGCCGATTGCGTAGATGCCTTGCAGCGGCGATGGCTCTAGCACCGCTCTTGTGGTTGCCCACGAGCACAAGCACGCTTCTTACCTCGGGAATTTTGAGGACTGCCATTGCGATACTGCGCCCTGCATTTTCCGAAAGCATATCTTCGGTCAATCCAAGATCGGATGTACAGAGCTGCTCGATCTCAAGCATCTGCAGTGGTGTCAAACAGTGGCATGGCTTGTTATTTGGCAGCTTGAACGAGGCTCGAATCCCAGAAATAGATCCGTTCAGTGGTGAGGCTGTGTGGATCCTCGTCAACGGCCGAGGTGATTCTGTGCGATCAATATGCCCTGGTAGCATACTTCCTTTTCGGGACTGCAATGGCTTTCTCGATGCTGCTCGCCGTGACCCCTTTCCACTAGAATAATGCCCTTCCAGTATATCGTCCTCAGTTTCCCCTGCCTCGCTCTTCCATCGGTCTTTGTCCTTGATATCCGGAACGTCCAATACATTCTCAGTGTAGTGCAAATTGCGACCACCATTGGTTCCTGGTCGCGCTTTTCGATTGAAGCTGACCAATCGGTCACCATCGGGCGTTTGATCTTCTTTGCGAATATCATCAAAAACCCGTCGTTTGTCAAATTTGGACAGATTCGACTCGAAATCGAAATCGCCCAAGTCTTGAATATCCGTGGCGTCTTCTGTTGCCCATCCGTTACCGTCCTCAGCCATTTTTCGACCTCTTGCACCCTTCTTCTGATTCTGTCTGGGGACCTCTTCGATCAAAGGTGTCTGACGCCATCCCTTGCCCTTTCCTGATTTCTTCGCCGGCTTCAGTGGCCCATGGTTGACATCCTTCATGTCGATAATGCCAGGTCCAGTCTGCGAGGGTGCGTCTCGCACTTTGGATGCTTTTGTAGCAGCCGTCTTTTGGTCCGACTTGGCCATATCGTTACGCAAGCCTAGAGCATCGAAAGGCTCGGTGAGTGTTGCGCTGGCTGAAGTGTTTCTCTTCTCGTGCTTACGATGTATTGCAGTCGCGATACTTGATACCGAGCTGCCTCCATGTACCCCATTGTGAGGAATTCTGACAGACGGGCTGCTCACAACGCCATCTGCGATCATGATGGGGGAAACAGGAGGGATTTTCTGAGTAGAGGGAACATGAGGTTGGGAGGGAGGTCGTGTGTAGCTAATGATGGCAGGATCAACAAAACTCGAGACATTTTGCTGCGGACGCGGATCAGGGTGGATTGATCTGTTCTCAAGTTGAGGGAAAGCCACAGGCGTCGTGATCTCTTCATCATTTTCATGCCTTGTACCTTGATTGGGAGAAAGTTCGAGGTCGGCAATTGTCGAAGATTCAATGGTGTAAGAGGGGAGTCTCTGGCCACTCCATAGTAAGAGAACTGGGACTGGTCAATATCTGATCTCAAATCAATGGGCGTTGAACTTCCTACCGTCACGGAGAAGTAGATTCTGATTTATTACATCGGATACCACTCCTTGGATCTGAGCATTGTGTGGGTGGGCGAGAGTGACAAGAATCGTATAGCCAATAAAAGCGTCGGCCATGGTGAAGCAGAGCAAGGAGGACTCTAGCGACGACTATGACATAGCACTGCCACCCGAGAATTGATCGATCTGCGCTGGCCTGGCCTTAATTGTCCCAACACATGCTTGGGAAGTGTACTGAAGTCTGACCGATGTTGGAATAATACGAAGGAAATGGTGAAGTACTGCCCGCACGTCGTGTCAGGTTCAGGTGGTGAGAGTCACAAAAGTTTCCCAACTTCATTTCCCCATTTTAGGATTTCGCAACTCGACCTCGATTCAATTCGGACCGGAAATTGTGATTGCAGACTGTACGGAATAGACTCTCTGTTCTACCGTACCACTTAGTCCATATGAGGACTAGCGTATCTGAAGACGCGACTGCCTTTGGCTATGTGCAATCGACCGTAGAGCTGTAAACATTTTTGTGCACATAGGGTTCACAGCCTCGTCTCTACGACTACATACTGGAGCGTATAGTGACGTCTGTAAAGTCTGCTCTGTATCCACCTCTGAACTTGACAGGCGTCAAAGGGGTATCCATAAACAATGGTCTTTATTGACAACAGCGCAAGACCAGAGAAACCGCTCAATGTTCACGCCCAGGTCTGCTGGCGTTTACCTGGTTGCTGCAGCCCCCAGCACCCCCTTTTCTGCTGCAAGTAGTTCTTCGTAGGACAGATCGTCAAAAAAGTCGTCATCAGCAAAATCCACCACATTTTGCGTCTTCGCCGGCCCTTTCTGCAGTGCCAAGGTGCCTTTCTTGACTGGCTCCGCGACTGACGTTGTGACTGGGCGTGTTTCCAGTGTCTCATGGCCTCGGAGTTTGGAATAGAAATGAAGCACCTTTTGATGGACCATGACTTTGCGTTCATCGAATCGCAGGACCTGTAAACCTTCTTTAGATGTAGCTCTACTGAGAGCCACGTATGCTTGACCCTTCTCAAACACCTTTCCAAGGTCGACCTTCACTCGACTGAGAGTTTGACCTTGAGCTTTGTGAATCGAAAGTGCCCATGCTAGGATTAATGGGACTTGCGTACGTTTGGCAATGATTTCTCCATTTTGAGCCTCCGTCTTCCATTCATCTGGAGTACAAAGAACATCTCGGGATGTCCCATCTGCCAGGTTGAACCTTACCATCGGCCAGCACCGCGTTGAACCTGCTGCATTCGCCTTCATCCGGGCAGCCTGGATCTTGTCTCGGGCAGCTGCAAGTTCCTCTTTGTCCTGCCCATCGTCTTGTGCGATGAGGAATGTCGGCTCATCCTCCTTGTAAGTAAAGAATGTCCCCTCATCCATGAATGACTGCACAATTCCCAAGGATCCGTTGACGAGTTGAGAGTCGATGTTTTTGATCAACATAACTTGTGCACCCTTCTTGAGTTCTAATGTCTCGGGAGCAATGAAGTTTGCTAGAAGATTTTTGCGGACATTTAGATCTGAAACACCTGTGTCGATAGCTGCAAATGTCATAATCTGTCCAGACAATCTTCGCATACGATTTTGATTTGCATTTTCGACTTCTTCACGACGAGGATATAATTCGGTAGCCTCGAGGTCGTCGTGAAAATTCATTGGCCGCGATAGGGATTTGAAGGCTCGGATGGTTGCAGGACTCATCTTGCCCAATCTCATCTCATTCAGCATCTTTGCGAACTCTTCGTCCTTTTGTCGGAAAACATGAGTCAGGAGGATGGTATGCTGGATGCATGTAGCCCAATTAGTGGCTTCGAACACAAACTTGGCTTCAGTGTTTCGATCTGGGACTGGTGGAAGTTGGAAAAAATCGCCTGTGAAGACAAGTTGAATGCCCCCAAAAGGACGGCCGCTGTTTCTGAGTGTCCGCGCCACATGTTCAAGCTTGTCAAATAGCTGACCGTCAACCATTGATATTTCATCAATAATCAGCACCTTCGTCCTCTGCCAACGCTGTCTTGACTTTTGATTTCGCTTGACCTTCTTGACCAGTTCAGGCGCCGGTTCCTTACCGAGACCGATCCCGGCCCAGCTGTGCAGGGTTTGTCCTTCGAGAATGCATGATGCTAGACCCGTGGATGCGGTGATGGCTATACGATCTGGCTCAGTACGATATTTATGTCTCAATTGAGCAATAATGGCTCGCATGAGGACGGATTTTCCGGTGCCTGCAGAACCCGTAAAAAAGACACTTTTACCTTCGTCCATCACCGCTTTGACCACGGATCTCTGCTCATCACTGAGGAAGGTATCTGCAACTTTGGAACTCTTAGGGTCAGGGCCCATCATCGACTTCACAGAGTGGTCAGACGAGACTCGGGAAATAGGCTTTGGTTGTCGTTGGCGATTCGTTGATGCCTTCTCAAGCATTTGGGCCACTACAGATGAGCTCTTTTCTCGAGAGGTTGAGGCAGAAGAAGTTGTGGTGTTCAAAGCAGCAAAATGATCGAATTTCCCTCTAGCCATCGAGGACCCCCCCATAGCCAAGGCAGACTCTATCAGGCCACCGGCCACGAGGTTGGTCTTGCTTTGACTCTTTTGCCACTTGGCATTCTCGTCCGGTAGGTCCTGTTTCGCTGCAAAGGATGATGGCAAGGTTCTTTTCTTGGCAGGCCTCGCCTCTGCGACTGAAGAAACCTTTTTCAGCGGTGATAAAGGTCTGAAAGCTGACGGCTGTTCAAAATGGGATTCTGGAGATGATGACCAGGGTACAGGAGCACTGCTTGAAGGAAGGTTTGCGGCCTCGCCTGGCATAGGTGGCAGAGAAGGGTAAGAGCAATGATCGCCGAGGTATGGATAATCAATATCTGTGTGTTTCTCGCGAGCCGGCGAAGTCAAATCGATTATTCCGTCATGTCGATTCTCATCAAAGGAAGTATGGTCATGCAGTGAGCCCAGATTGCTAGATGAACTCATGGTTCGGTCGAACTTTCGCTTCAATGGGGGGCGGGTAACATTGGCTGCAGAGGCATTGGACTGCAAAGGACTTTGTTTGTTGCCAAATTGACTCGTGGCATGTTTCTCGATGGCACGGCCGAGCATGATTGGTCTAATGTAGGACTTGGGAGACCGCAAACCATCGAGAGAGGGGCGCAAGACAAGGTTGGTGACTCGTGCATGCATCAAACGGCGGTACACTGGGGGAAGGAACGAGCAGCTGGACTGTCCAGGAAGAGGGAAGGGAGGCAGGATAGGTAGATGAGCTTCACTGCCTTGCACCGAATGAATTGTTGATTGATGGTGTTGCAGGTGGCACTGATTGAGAAAAGCCCAAAGTGCCGACGCGAGGGCCAAACGCGAGTCGCGTCATGAAAAGTCTTGGCATATTAGTCAGCGCAAGCGTAATTTCATTCATCTTTTTATTTCAAATGACGCACGGCTTCAACGTACTTCGAATAACGGCAAGCTGTCACTCATCCGGGGCGGCAAAAGACTTCCTAGGTAATGGAATGTCTCTTCAACTCTAACAAGAATATTTCCAGGATCTGGGTAGGTCACCATGTTGTCGGCCTTGCGCTTTACGTCTTCACGAACTTTGCCATTACTTAACCTTTGTATGGACTTCCTGAGCAATAGCAGTTGAGTGACGAACTGAAAGGTCCTTTTCTATGTCTGTGCAGGATCCCCCCCCCTTCATATCTGTTCGGTGGAATTCTAAGGTGATGCTTGGCAGTAGTTGTTCCTCCCGGAGCACGCCTGTCAATCAACTGTCACTCTCATGTCTATTTAAAAAGGGGGTTCCAATATGAACCTACACCCAGCTTCGGTCTTATTGTCCACGACCCCAAGGCATGTTTAGAAATTCTAGACTTCAATGTTACTTCTGCCCGCCCATGTCTTCAATGAGGTCTACCTAAACTTGCTATTCTGCTCCAACATTACTCCAACATGCTTGGCTATAGTCGGCTTCAGGGATCTGAGAGCCCCTTCGATGCCATAGCAGGCGACGTCTTGGGCGATGCTATTCAACTACAAGACAGAGATCTCGAGCAGTTACACCATTCCTGTGGCGTGCAGAGTGATCACAATACAGAAACAGATGACGATGTTGAGACCGAAAAATCCATGCCTCAAACAGTCCCAAAATGGAAGATGTATCAAACGTACAGATTATTCATTAAGTCATCATGCATTGCAGCGCTACCTAGATTCTGTCAGCCAGGGGGCATGAAGGTCAGAGACAAGTTATATCCGACATCCTACCTGGACGCTCTTCGAGGCTATGCCGCATTCATCGTATACGTCTACCACACAACCACCTGGACTGGATTCCACACTTTCTGGCACCATCAGCCTTTCGTGTCTATTGTATTTAACGGTGAGGGCATGGTTGCACTGTTCTACGTTATCTCTGGTTTCGTTTTGAGCTACAGCCTGCTGAGGAGCATCCGGAGACAGGAGTCAGCCCCTACCCTTCAGGGGCTCGCGTCTTCCACATTTCGCCGCTACCTCCGACTCTACGGCTCTACCGTCTTGGCCACATTCATTGCGTTGATCCTTGTTCGCTTGGGTTGGTATGGCGGTGATCGCGGCTTGCATCAACCATCCCTCCTCGATCAGATCAAAGACTGGTCATTTGAAACCATCTTTTATTGCAATCCTTTTGCTGATATAAGAGGGTGGTACTACGGGGGAGTCCACAACACTAAATACCTGCCAACAATGTGGACCATTCCCGTTGAATTCAGGGGGAGCGTTGTAGTGTTCAGCGTCTGTGCTGCTATGTGCAAGCTCAGTACACGATCAAGGATGATCGTGTGCTGGATGATCATTTTTTCGGGCTATCTCTGGAATGCGCTCTATGTGTCTCAGTTTCTCTACGGCGTGTTTTTGGCAGACCTCTCCTTGAGCAGGAATTCAGAGCATTTAGTGTGGTCCGAGAATCCTCCAGACGCCCGAGAATTACCCTTCGAGGGTCAGAGCAGGAACCAGACGATTCCGGCCAAAATTGGCTACTGTCTTCTCTTCATTGTCGGCATATTGCTCCTTGGGCAACCAGATGACACAGAGCTGGGCGTCTGGGGTCAGTTTCCTTGGGGTTTTCTGAAGCGTTTTATTCCGTGGTACTACGATGCTCCATCTGGAGAGTATTGGTATCTATCCGTTGGTGCCTTTCTCCTCGTGCTGTCGCTAGAATCATACCCCGCCCTGCATCGACCTTTGGAATGGGGGTTCAGCCAGTACATAGGCGACTTGAGTTTCGGTATCTATGCCATACATCCGATGCTTTTGTTGGGCTTCTATATGACTTGGGAAGAGCCGATGAGAGAAAAATACCTCGGAGACTCGCCATGGGCTTTCGTGCCTGGTCTGATTGTCATGACATTTCTACTTATCTCAGGTGCGGATTATTTCACCAGAATGGATAGGAAGGTAGTTCAATTTGGGAAGTGGTTGCAAGGCAGAACTTTCAGGGAGTGGAGGAACTGAGAGCAAAAGCTGCTGTGATCTTCTCTTAAGACACTAGAAGTACAGAGATTGCCAGCAAGATGAAAGAGAAGTCAACGGATAGTTTGTCCACACATTACTTCATCCCCGCTTTTTAGCCTGAGAGGCTTGCCTGTGATGTCGAGAATGAGTACAGCGTAAGGGGCGGTCGAACTTGTTCCCACTCCTGGTGAGCGTCTGTGCATGCTGGCTGGTCCATTAAGGCCAAAAAAAGCTCAGCCTGCTCAAACGGACGGGAGGAAGAATCGCTCTCTCGCTCCTAGTTACACGTACCTTGAGGCTCTGTATCAATAAAGGCAGGATGATGTGTGTTGCTAACCCTCAGCCATGTAACGTGACACTTGCAACAGGGCTTTGATTGCATGCGCAGTGACCTATGACTGTTGGATCTGCGGTCTGTTGGGCCTCAGTGGTCGTAGCTGGGCGGTAGAAGCAATATGAAGGGCTGAGTCCCTTGTACGACCTACGGAACGCAATCCTCTGTATCTTGAACGTATTCTCCTGCACTCTCGTCGTCAGACTGCTCATGAGGTTGGAGTTCCAATCTCCACCGATGTGTTTTGAGTGAGGTGGCGCGAAATGATCTACGACATCTACCTGGCCAAACAAGCGGTGATTTCGACAATAGTTTGTGAATGAAAACTCCAATTGGCCTGTCTTTGACTGAGGTTGGAGAAGTTGCAGAATTTCGCAATCATAAGTCTGTCGAGGCCCTCCACCGAGTCCAGCGGGTTGTCCTACCCTTTTGGGTAATGGACCGCGCCAATTGAAATTCTCACTTGGCGCGCTTTCGGACCGGAAAATAACGTTGGGCGATAGCCTTATGCATGTCACGGACCAAGAGGAGTGGATAGGGGCATCGAGCTTCAAATCATCCAGGAACTGCTGTTCTGTGCAATTCTCAACCTTGTCCCTCACCCCAATATTCCTTGAGGTCCTCGGCTCTCCATGAGGTGGCCCAACCGGTGTCCCTCTCGACTCTCATTAGCAGGTCGAGGATAACTCGATGCTCGGTTTCGTGTGACATAATTTTGCCTGCTATCCATAGTGGCTGCAAAGAATTGATCCATGCACCATGGTCGCAGTTGGAGACAGCTGTACCACAGATCTGCCGAGCATGCCAGAGGATTGATTTTGGCGATTTCGAGAGACGAATGTCTTTGGGTTTATTTTGTAACATTAAAATCGCAGCGGCATGGTATAACTGATTGCCATTGATAGCTGGGGAGTTGCCATAGAGAACAACCGGGAACGGTTCTTCAGGCTCATTGACAGTGGATGGATATGCCATGAGTGGCTGCATCTCCTCTGGACGACCATTGTACCAGTCTTCCAACAAATCGAATAGCGCCCTCCATCGTGCGGAGTTGGTGTTTCCTCTCCTCGATTCTTGTTCCGCTTGACCCGCGTCCGGACCAGTCGAAATTGATATCACGTTAATGACATTGGCGCACAGGAAGACGGCGTAGTTAGCATAACTATCACGTCCAGAGATTCCCCTGAAGTGGTTAACCGCATCGACCATAAATCCACTGGGAAGAAACCATCGGTTCGTGGGAATTTTGGTAAAGGTGTCTTGAAGATATCCCCCCCAGACATCCATTCGTGCGAAGCACCAAAACAGCGATTGTCGAACTCCACCAACGACACCGTTGACGCCTGCTGCCTGTAAAAGCATAGCACAACCACTAAGATGACGACCCCAAGCCCTAGGTGACGAGCTCATCATTTCTAAGACACATAGTAAAACGCAGGAAGCGATCGTCGACGTATCTAAGCTTTCAAGTTCCTTGACAATAAGCTGGATTGCTTCTTGATATAGTCCTAACGACTCGGTATATGGCTTGTCAGGATCTTTTCTCTCCATTTGCCGTGCAGAAAGTGCTAGGACAGCATAGTGGAGATGGTCAGCCGATTTTGCAAGCAGTGGTATCTTTACCTGGAAATTTCGGTCGCCGTCGAACATATCAAGCCACGGGGCAATTTCGTCAAGGTAGTTGCGCCAAAGTTCGAGCTGTCTTCGCTGGGTCAACCTGCCATGTTTCAATGGCTGCAGTCGTAGACTTGGCTCTCCTGCGGGTGTCCGTATTTTGTTGATATCCACCGAGGAGGATAAGGCATCTTGAGAGGCCAGGAGGTCGCCTTGCGAGAGTGGATCTGGAGATGTCTGTCGTGTCAAAGTCGTGGTGCGCGCTGTCTCCACCATATGATTATATAAGGTCGTATGCAAGTGCTGGTAAGTTGCACTCGGATAAAGATTGCCGCTAACCTCAGCGGAGTGGGTTGATTCAACCGCAAAGGGGGAAATTACGACGTCTGAGTCGTTCCAAGGATAGTTCTGTACATGCGGAGCCTGATCAGGTGGAGAGGCAAACATATTGAGTTCATCCGCCTGAATTGTGAGATAATCGAGTGCTTCGAGCTCAGAAGACATTATTGCAGGCCGAGGTGGAACAATCGTGCCCCTGTTGAACGGGCCTAAACTCTTGCGACCCGGTGTCGCTGTCATCTCTATCGGGGATCTGGCTGTACTCTCTCCGGGTACTGAGCGTGGAAAGGAGTCAAGATTTGTCTTGCCATCACCCTGGTTTATCAAAGCACTCCGTGTTCCGCCCGTTGAGCCGCTAGCAGCAGTTTGGTACGGAGAAGTTTGGGCTGCTGGAACGGTGCGTTGATGCAGGGTGGGGGAGATTGAGATAACCCCTTCTTGCATTGAAGAAGGGACAACAGCTTCCGACGAAGGCTTTAGAGCTCTCGTGTCTTCCGCCAATGGAATATTGTCGTCATCAGTTTGGCGTTCCTCGGCATCTTCATCACTTAGCTCATTGTAAGGTTCTCGCGAGGACTGGGAGACAGTGTCTGAATGTTGAGTGCCGCTTTGCTGTGAGGATTCTGTGATATTGCCAGAGCCGACGTTCGTGATCTAGGAAGGTGTACTTAGATTAGTCCCCGTAGGCTCCGGCATTCAAAGGGCAGGGCAGACCTGGCTATCACGCTGAGCCTTGGGATTCCTGGGATTGGCCATGGGATGATGATAAGTGTCGATGCTACTTAAGCGAAAGGTGTATCCTGTGTCCCATTCACAGGAATCACCTCGTGTGGTGCATTTCTGGCAGGTCGGTTTGCTTTCGTCACCTCGAACGAGGTCAGCTTTATGAAGGCGAACAGTGGCGTGGTTTCACAAACATTTTTTCCTTCGGCGTCGACAATTCAAGCATCCAGTCTTGCCTCTACTACGTTTCGAGACCGCGAAGTCCCGGTCCCGCTCCGAAGATGTAGATTGCGTATTGTTCTCACCTGGAGGATTCGGTGGAGCCATTTGGATAGGCTGTGTGTACGACCACCCACCTTTCGAATCCCGCGGTGCTTTCAGCTGACGAATAGGTTCCCCAGGGCAAAATCATTCGTCATAGGGCTGGTATTCGTTGCAGGTGCTGACTTGGCAGTCCAGGACCCACGTTGAGATCCGAAAGGAAAAGATGGAAAGTGAACCTGATATTCGACAATGAATCTGCACAGAAAAGGGCGGAAGTGCGGGGGAAGTGGATGAGCAAAGTGAAACTTGAAAATGGCAATGCCGATCCAAGGAGATTCTCCAGCACGAAAACCAACACCCGGCCTGGAAGTAAACTGTCCCAGCCTTTCGAATACCCGAGGTCAAACTTCTAAGGCCACCACGTTGTAATAACGATAGCTAATTAAATTGGAGATTTGTGGGTCATCTCTCCCACCAACATCGGGGCATCTGCTGTTCGTCAGTAATAGTTACCGAGTTGCTACTTTGCTCAAGGGTATGCGTACGGCCCTATAGCAAGATGCCAGATGTTCGGATTTGACCTCTTCTGCTAAAGAAGGTGAATAAGAAGTAATACTCCATGACAAAAGTACTTGTGGTACTCACCTCGTCTGGCGCTTTCGAGTTTATGTCTTCTACAATATTGGTGTTGTGTTAATTATAGTTCTTATCATGTTATACCTCGCCTAGCAATAATTAAGCCGACGCGCAATGGCCTCCGTCAACCCTCAAATCTGCTCCAGTCATGAAAGATGCGCCATCACCAAGTACATATACCGCCGGCGCTTTGAAGTCCTCCACGGAACCCAACCGCCCCAATGACGCACCCGCCATCCACGTCTTTTCTATTTCTGGCTTCTCGGCCAAAAGCTGATCAGTCATAGCGGTGCGAATATAGCCGGGGGAGAGACTATTCACTCGAATGCCATAACGGCCCCATTCTACAGATAGAGACCGTGTCATTTGTTGCACTGCCGCCTTCGATGTGTTGTATGCCGTGCAATGGATTCCCTATAGTGGCGTTAGCTATGTACTCGAGAGCGCCGAGACTACCAACCCGGTTCGCTATCTGTCCCGACATGGATGCTATGAATAGAATGCTTCCACTCGTGTTTGCATTTCTCATCAACCGTGCTGCGTGCTTCGCAACGAGAAAATTTCCTGTGACGTTGATGTCCAAGATTCTCCTAAACCCTTCGGCGGGATAATCAATGGCATCAACCATCTGCTGCACTCCAGCACAACTAACCAACCCACGAATTGGCCTCTTCCTCTCGCCTGCCTGAGCAGCAGCGGTTGCCAAAGCGGCTTGAACTTGGTCCTCTGACGTAATATCACATTGGTGATATGTCGCCCGGCGACCTGTCTCATGGCTCGTCTTCATGATGCCATTCCATTCGACGTCACTCGGTTCCGGCAATACATCTAGACAAACAACATCTGCCCCTGCCTCGAGAACAGCAGAGGCAAGAGTAATTCCCAATCCTCGGCCGGCGCCCGTGACCACCACTGTTCTACCGCCAAGTGAGAAGAGGTCATTGATAACCGCCTTTCTCGCCGATTGTTGCACGTCTTGAACATCGTCGGGTGGGAGCGTGTGATCTGGAATTATCGATCTCGGCTGCTTTAGGCGATGACATGTTGTAGAATAGAAAACACGTTGGGGGAATGTGTTGAATGAGACAACCGGACTCCCTACAATACGTCGGAAGAGTATTCGATGCATGGTGATCCAAGAGCGAAACCTTTTCAGACACGAGCAAAACGCATGAATGGGAGTTTCAATACGCTTTTCTAATGAAGCATCAAGTTCTCGATGATCCTCGGAGTGGAAAGCCTGGAATGCGTCAATCCCTGATTTTCACAAATTTTGTGATCTAGACTATGATTTTGCAAGTCAAAAACGTGGGACTGCTCGCTGTCATAGCGGAGCCCATGAATCAACCACTGGTGGATCCCCGAGCGTGGAAAAATAAAGTCGAACTCTCCAGGTGCATGTCTGTCACTCCCAGAAATTATGAAGTCATGGCAGATGGTAGTCGGAAACTCTCGCGCGCTTGAGATAAGTTTTGACAAATGGCGGCCAAATATACCCAAAACAGAATTGACACGCGCCCACTGATTCCATTCTTTCCCCAGATCGAGGCCTGCTCGAGCCCATGTTCTCCGCGAAGATCATATCTCCATAATTGGGTGCTTTCGTACACCACGTGCTGAACACTGCGGATGTTCGATATAAAGGTGCTCCACATCTATCATTATCCATGCAACTACTTCAATAGTTGCCAGTTGGTCTACCCTATTCAATTGGAGGTAACGTGGAACTCGGTCAACGACAGGATATAGTTCCTTTCCTCATTATCTACCAGGGCCACGGTAACCAGAAATCGATATTTCTATTTTGCCAAAGGTGCATCATACTGTCACAAAAATGGGCGCGTTAGATCATGTCCAGGGTCGAACCCTTTATCGCATCATGAGCGCGGCTTGTGGCTCGGCGTTCATGCTTTACGGATGGGATGCAGGTACAATGCTCTCCATGGCTGTATTTATGCTGTTCTGATTAATTTCCCAGGCGTTCTTGGTGGCATCCAAGCCACACCGGAGTTTCTGTCTGCGATTGGGAACCCAACAGGTCCTATGATCATTCCAGTTATTGCATCAATATATAACCTCGCTGCCGGTGTCATGTCACTTTGCGTCAGTTTTTTCGGTATGAAAGTGGGCAGAAAGGGCACAATCCTCATCGGCTGTCTTTTGATCTGCATCGGCGCCCTTCTTCAAGCCTCAACCTATTCCGTTGCTCAGATCATTGTTGGGCGTATTGTTACCGGGGCGGGCATCGGCTGTATCGCCAGTGCTGTGCCAACTTACATGGTAAGCTCCCTCAGACCCCTCTTCCTCTGGTGGCTGTTCTATGCGAAACAATTATAATGATATATCGCTTGTGCAGGCTGAGATGTCCCTGGAGGCTAGAGAGCGAGGTCCCGAGGTTTCATATCAGCTTGCTCTTCTCATCACGGGTGTAGCTTTAGCATATTGGGTTGATCTGGGCTTTGTACAGGGCCTTGAAAAGCATCCTTGGCTCTGGCGAATCCCCTTGGCCATGCAAAGCTGCTTCGCAATCTTTTCGGCAACACTGCTGTTTATGCTACCTGATACTCCCCGTTGGTACTATGCAAGAGGTCGTAACGACGATGGTGACCGCGTGTTGGCTCGTCTTCACTCCTTGCCAATTGATCACTCTGCTGTGCAACTTGTCAAAAACGAGATTCTTTCCTCCCTCAAAGAGGAAGAGAATGAAGAGAAATTCAACTGGTGGATTCTATTCTGGGACAACACAGAACTCCAGTTCGGCCGCCGCCTTCGAACCTCGTTCCTCATCAACTGGGTAGGTGATCATACTAAGTGGTTTTCATGTCGCAAAATACCTGCTAATTGACGGAACCTTACAGGCACAACAGTTTCTCGGTATTAACATGCTGGTTTACTTCAGCACCACCATCTTCTCAAACCTCAACTACTCCCCCCTGCTATCCGGGATCTTGGCTGGTGTACTAAATACCGCATTTGCCCTTGCATCGTATCCCCCAATCTGGTACATTGAAAGAGTTGGACGCCGAGCAATGATGATCTGGTGAGTGAAGTCCATAAGATGATGTTCCATTGCTACAAAGAGATCCACCTACTAATTGTGTGTCTCTTTATTGTATCAGGTCTGCCATTGGTTGCGGAATCTGCATGCTGCTGTATGTTGCTATCACGACTCTGCCGCCAAGCAGGATGAGTATGGCGACCAATTGGGCAGCCGTGGTGGTTATCATCCTCTACGAAGTTGTCTTCGCCTTTGGTTGGCTTGGAACCTGTTGGATTTATGGTCCTGAAATCGCGCCATTGAAATATCGACATGTTGCAGGCAGCCTCGGTGCTGCAGGCGAATGGTTCTCCACCTGGGTCATGGTCTTTGGAGGTGGTACTGGAATCAATGCTGTTGGTCCCAAGACCTTCATCTGGCCCCTACTCTGCTGTTTTCTGGCTGCTGCTTACGTTTACTGGCTTTGCCCCGAAAGTAAGATTTTTTCACCACTGGCGTCTTACGTTCCAAGAACCTTGACTAACCCGTTCTCCCTTAGCTACTGGCAAAACCTTGGAAGAGATTGACGAGCTCTTTGCCCGCTCACCAGAGGTCCGTGAACGACTGGCTCAGAAGTCAGCTACTCGCAGAATGTCCTACAGCGGTCCCGATGGTCGTCCCACAGGCCGACGAGCTTCGGTCACATCAGGGGCGTCAGCTAGTGGGAGGAAGGATACTCCTATGCACAGCGAGAAAGTTTAGGAGGTAAGGAAAGCCCGGAGATAGAGTGCCTGAAGGTGGAATACCCAAGACCGGACTTCAGAACCTGGTGAGGTTGCAGTAGTCAGCCCTGTGCTCGGCAGAATTTTCAAAGAAATGCTGGCAACAGAAAGGCGATTCCTCCCTCTGTTATAAAAAGGAAGCCTATTTTCACCTGTTTGTACTATATAGAAACTAATTCCTAGACAAGCTCCCTCGAGGAATTAGCATCGACCATTTAAACATTTATCAATTTTTTGGGGTCTAGAATCGGCGATTCTCTCTAGTGCTTGCTGTAAATGCATTGTTTTGCAATATGAAGAATGCTGCATTTACTTTGCAAGCTACCTTAACTGTCTTCATTCCACATTATTTGATGTTCTTGGAATATTTGTATAGATCTAAACCTATTCGGCAAGAAGGGGGGTATTGTACCTTACGTGTTGACGTTGTGAACTATCTCGTGGAGGTCCTGGTAGGGTGACCTTTACGATAGAGAGGTGACCAGAGCCCGCAGTCACATCTATGTACAAGCACCAGGATGATTATAGATAAACCTAGAGCTCTGTACCTTTCTTACGCTACAGAGTGATGTTTCTCTCAGACGGCCTGTAATACTTATTACATCAAAAGGCACAAATGCCGAGAATTATCGCTCTGATAGTGAACAGATAGATACTATACTTCTGCGCAAACCCTTGCACTAAGAGAAACTCTTCCCCAAAACCATACCCACCAACTCTCTCGCATCTTGCACAAGGCCATCCGGACACTCGACAGCAGCAAAATGGCCCCCATCGTTTCTCTCCCGATAAAACACCAGATTCCCCGTCCTCTCAACGGCACGCTTCGAGCTCGGTTCCGTGTCCCAGTAAAAGCTTGTGTATCCGAATGGACACTTTATCCTATTCTTAGGGAGCATGGCGAATTCGGCAAAGTTCTCGTGCCGTACATTCTCGTAATATGGCAAGCTCGAGGTCATGATACAATTGCTGAAATAGTAAAGTGACACGGTCGTCAGAACATGCTTCTTCCATTCTGCTTTCTGCTGGTTCTCGGGATCTGCTGCTTCGTTGTATTTCTCTCCAAGCCATACCATGATTCCTACAGGGTTGTCCTGCAACATCCATCCGACCGTGTGTGGGCGTGTACGCATCATGATCGCGTAACCCATATGGTTCTCCAACCAGTCATCCACTCTGTCCTGGACTTTGGATTCTCGCTCCGTCAGCTCTGCCCCTTCAGGGAGGGGAGCCGGGGCAAAATTGAAATGTACTGCTTTGCACGAATCCGTATAGTTGGCTCCAAGCTCTCGTCCAACCCAGTGGCCCCAGTCACCCGTCTGAACTGCAAATTCTTTATATCCCAGGCGAAGCATCAGGGCATGGAATATTCGCGCAGTGTCTTCTAATTTCCAGCCACGCGGTGGCCCCGAAGACCAGCAAAATCCAGGAAGACTAGGCACAACGCAGTGAAACGGAAGAGGAGAGTTTGCGTCAGAGAGTGGATTGATCACTCGACGAAATTCGTAGAAAGATCCTGGCCAGCCGTGGACGAGGAGAAGGGGATAGGCGTTTGGTGACTGGGAGCGTTGATGAATGAAATGGATGTTGATGTCTTCGAGCTCTGTCGTAAAATGAGGCCACTGGTTCATGACTTTCTGCTCCTCATCCCAGTCATAGTTGTCTGTCCATGTCTGATAGAGGTCTCGGGCCCACTCCGTGGTGAAGCCGTAATCACTCCCCGCGCCAGGGACGATGTCCTGGGTTGGCACTCTTGTCTGCCGAATCTTACGGTGATATCGTTCGACCTCCTCCTTCGGAATATCGACTTTGAAGAGTTTTATCTCGCTCGACATGTTTCCTACGTGCGTCAATGATAGTTGTCGGATAGGATTAAAGATATGTCTAATGTTTAAATCACAGTGAAAAAATCAATAATTATCAGTACCTTTCTCACTGAATTTGGTGTAGGTGTCCACAGTCTCAGCAGACTGTATAGGTTTGTATGGATTCTTAACAGAGTCTCGAAGAGAGTCGGAGGATTTACTGTCCTAAGAAGCACTCGTGCCAGTGGGACATGGTTGGCCAATATCACAACGGGTATTTGGACACCAGCAGAGATAATTTAATGCGGACTAGCCCACTGTAGCATTCTCAAGCGGTGCTCCCGCCAGCGTCATGATCGCCCATGTATGCTGGGGGAGTCCCAGGTGAGGGATCAGTGCGCTTGAGATTCCCTTCCTCGGTAAGAAGGAGGATGTCACCCCGGACATACCCCGCGCAAGAAAGCTTAGGTACCTTCCTAAATCATTGCTTTGTAGCCTGATGTGGATCGTGAAATTTGACATCTTTGTCGCCCTCGGGAGTGAGTGACGATGCCTCGACCAACTATGTTTCTGTCTATGCGCTTGATCGATGACAAGAGCAAGCTGTCTCAGCTTTTATGTGCTGAATGCTGCTTCCAACCAGCTGACTCCACCGGATACCTGTGCGTGGAACTTCGTCACTCTACTTCAACGCATTTGGGAGATTTGTGGGGTGAGCCATAGCTGCTCCTGTTAAAATTTGCGCTTGTTCAAACACGCAGCAAGATAGAAATTGTCAATAACAAATTGCATAAATGAGGTGTGTTCCTGGAAACACTAAATATCACGACGTTACCTCCCGTCCTAGTCTTCATCCTTGAAATCCCAGCTTCAGAATGCCTTCCCTCAACATCACAGAGATCGATGATAAATCGTGGCAGCACGGTCAGGTATTCATCGACAGTGAGCGCCAAGTCCGAATACACTACATTGATTGTCCGCCTGCTGGGGGCACTGAGAAGGGTGTCATATTACTCATTCACGGCTACCCCAATACTTCTTATCAATGGCGACATGTTATAACTCCTTTCGCCCAAAAGGGCTACAGAGTCATTGTACCGGACTATCGGGGTGCTGGAGACTCTTCACATCCCAAATCCGGCTACGACAAAGTCACCGTAGCCCACGATCTGTATGCAGTGGTGCATGATCACCTGGGTATCAAATCTCCTATCCACGTTGTTGGGCAAGATATTGGTGGGATGGTCGCTCACGCCTACGCCGCTACCCATCCTGACCATACCCGGTCAGTCATGTTCGGTGAATGTCCCTTACCAGGCAGCAAGCCCTACGAATCCGGCTTCAAGAATTCACCCGGCATGTGGCACTTCACTTTCCAACAACAGCTCGATCTCCCTGAATTGCTCACCCAAGGCAAGGAGAGGATATACATCAAACACTTCTACGACCGCCTGTGTTATAACCCATTCGGTATCACGCCACGAGATGTGGACCACTATGCTGCCAGCTTCGCCCAACCTGGAGGCATGAGGGCGGGGTTTGAACTCTACCGTGCCTTCCCACAGGACTCCAAAGATAACGTTGCTATGCTGGAAAAGGATGGACAGTTAAGCATGCCTGCCGCTGCTTTGTGTGGAGAGATGAGCCTACTGCTGGAAGTGGCCGAGGAACAGGCCCGGCAATTCTATAAGCATGTAGAGCTGGTAAAGATCGATCAGAGTGGCCACTGGACAGCCGAGGAGAGCCCTAAAGACTTTGTTAAAAAGGTAGTTGGCTTCGTCGAGAAGTATATCTAACGAACGGTTGTCCTACTAAAACGTGGTGCTGGCTCAAGTCCAAGAGTTACGCAATGTATCGTGTTAATGCAATCTACATTTTGTACCTGTCCCGTTATAGAAATGTCCACAGAGGAAGATCATAAGGAGGAAAGTTCGCGTCTCCGTCAAAATGCTGCTACGGAAATGCCAGATAAATTGCTTGCATCCAAGAGCTGGCCAACGGCGTCTGGAAAGATCGTTCGTCAAACTTTCGAAACAACAACCCCGACTCGCAAGTTCGCATCAAGGCCATAGATTTACGCTGCGCCAAAGAACCAGGTAGCATTAACTAAGGTGACTACCTAGAAAAAACCACACCAATACAAAAGCTTGAATAATACTTTTTGTTTGTTCAAGATAACCTCCAGAGTGCAAGTTGTTACTGAAATACATAACAGATGATCTAAGAGTGCAAGCATCGTATTGCGCCTATGTACAGTCGGTAGAGAGAATGAAGATAGCAAAAGGACTGAAGGTGGTATAGTTAATGCTCAGCTCCAAAACGCAATGTTCCATTAAGATCCCGGAAATCACCTCTCAAGCACTCGATTCCATCGCGCCGTACTTCCTCAACGAGGTCTTTAATCTTCTCAGCCATGACAAGCGGCTCGTACCCGAAAAACTTGTATGCATCCGCACCAGGCAAGCTTTTTCCAAAACTGCTCATGCTGATGGCAGCGTCGGCGTATCTTTCGTGGCCGTTGACGGCGTATGCTTCAATGACCACAATCGGTGCTTTGCTCTTCGACCGTAGGACACTCTGTTTGTACTCCTTGCTCTGTTGGTCGAAAAGACGTTGGCAGGGGAAGCTAACCACTCGTGCTTTGATGCCATGGTTCCTTTCGAGGACATCCTTGGTCTGCACTGCGAATCCTAGCTCAGAGCCAACGCCGATGAGAGTTACATCGGCTTCTTCTTGCTCAATAAACACGTAAGCGCCTTTTTGTACTCCATCGCGAGAAGAATACTGTGGATATTGTGTGAGGTTCTGGCGCGACAAAGAGAGCATACTTGGCGTGGAGGAGGCGTTTAGAGCTGCAATGAAGGCACCAGCTACTTCCTCGGTGTCGCAAGGGCGGAAGTAGAGGAGGTTCGGCATTGCTCGATATAAAGCTGCAAGCTCAATGGGTTGATGAGTCGGCCCGTCTTCTCCGGTTCCAATTGAATCATGCGTCGCAATATGAATCTGTTGTAAACCCTGAAGCGCACCCATACGAATTCCAGGTGCCGCGTATAGATAGAACATGAAAAAGGTGGACGTGACAGGCAAAAAGGTGCCCTTGTTAAATGCGGCTAATCCATTCGCAATCGCTGCCATGGCATGCTCGCGGATACCGTAGTGAATATATCGACCTGCGTAATTCCCGTTCAGGCCGCATGATGTCTTGAGCTCAGGCTGTACGTGATTAGAGACCAGACGAATATTGCTCAGAAGCATAACATACATTCTGAAAATCCACCTGGTTCTTGAATGACATGTTCACCGAGGGCGACAGATCTGCTGTGCCAACCATAAAATTTTTCATGTTTTCTGCCAATGGATTGCATATTATACCGGCCGATTTTCGAGACGCAGTCGGAGTGGTAGGTAAATTTTCTTTGCTCGGTATGAATTTGTTCCAATCCTGAGGCATTTGACCGCGCACGCGTAGCTGAAATTCCGCGCCTTCTTGTGGATATTTTCGAGTATATGAGTCAACCAGCACCGCCCACGTCACTTCATATTTCTCACCTCGAGATCGTGCTTCCCGGAAGAAGTCATATACCGAGTCTGGGATCACAAAATGTTCCTCAGGGTTCATACAGAAATGTTTCTTGATGCTAGCGACATCATCTGCACCAAATGCCGCGCCGTGAGCTTTTGCTTGACCTGCAACCGCACTTCCAACACCGATAATGGTACGGATGTTGATAAATGTTGGGCGGTCGCTCGTGCGGGCTTCGATAAGTGCTTGGGTAATTCCATTTATATTCGAGATTCCATCGAAGATATCAATAACATTCCAACCGCAAGCTCGCATTTTGGCGTTGATATCTTCAGTACAAACCATGTCAACAGATCCGTCGCATGTAATCTGATTATTGTCGTAGATGATCGCAAGGTTGTTGAGCTTCCAATGGCCTGCAAGCTGAATAGCTTCTAAGGCGACACCTTCTTGTAAACAGGCGTCACCTATCATACACCAGGTCATGTTGTCAACCAGCGCGTAATCTGGCTTGTTATACGTTGCTGCAAGCTGTTTGGTCGCCACGGCGAGACCGACGGCGTTGCCGACTCCTTGACCAAGTGGTCCAGTGGTAAGTTCAATACCCTCATTCTCAATCTCTGGGTGTCCAGGACAGATTGAATCGGTCCTATCAGAATGGTAGGACTTGAGTTGGTCCACTGTCATATCTTTACAGCCAACGAGATGTAAGAATGTGTATTGAAAGAGACAGGTATGTCCTGTGATTTGTCAGGCCCTTAGCAGCTATGCTTTCGTGAACTAATACTAACCATTGGAGAGAATGAAGCGATCTCGGTTAAAGTAAGCTGGATTATTCGGAGAATATCTCATTGCGTATTTCCAAAGCGAAACGCCAATAGCAGCCATACTCATTGCGCCTCTGCTGTTGTCAGCCAATGAATACAATGCCACGGCTGATATACGAACCCTGGGTGCCCACCTCCAAATTGCTCACACAAATCCGCAATTAGACATCTGAAAACCCGGAGAACCAAGTCGTGTCTCTCGCTCTCATCAAGTACGATCGAATCGATGGCATGTGTGCCGTTGATTTTTGCTTGATGGACATTGATCGGCTGCGAAGCAGCTGCTTGCTCGTATGCTTCAAAGGACGGAGCCATTGCTGCAAAGTGGTTGAAGTATAAGCACAATAATCTTGTCCAGGTCGTGTTTCAATAATCACTGAAAAGTCTGGAGATGGCGAAGAAACAGCGACATATAAAGCCCAAGCCATTGTGTAATTTTGGCTTTCTGGAAGTCTGATAGATCGCCATACTGGAGTCGAGATTTGCAGAATAAGCGAGGATCTGCTTCCACGATGACCATGATCCACTGGGAAGTGCGAAGCGGCAAGAGTGTCGCCATGGTCGAGAACGTCGGACTCTAGGCGCCTAACTTGTCCCCTTAGGGAACTGTAGGAGATGACTCTACCCTCTTCTGGGCATTTTGAGGAGTCAATAGACGGAAGAATTATCCGTCAATGCCACGTTTTGGCAGAACCGACGGTAAACAATCCTCAACTAGGAACATGTAGGCGCCAATCACGTGATTATCCCAAAGATAGCTCGATCCCGATGCGAGTGATCATGATTAGAACGTAGTCACCAGGCATTATCCAGAACGAATCCATGCCATACTCTTGAGTCATGACAGTCTCACATGATGTCCATATCTGAATGATAGCAAAACAGGCGAAAATCGCAGACACTCTCTAATACTCTGGAATTCGGGCTCTCGCTATACTTCCTAGACTATGAGATTGCAGCTTGCTTGCTGAAGGTGGCTGACATCCCATGGGGCTTGGCCGAGCTACTATAGGCACAACAGGCATTAGTATTCGCGTAACTGCAATCTCAAAAAGGGGCTTTCAAGTTGCAGCGGCTCTTGCGCATGTTCGATGTTGAGTATATGGAAAGCGTAGATTCAGCTTTCGAATGTCGATAAAACTGAATGAACAGATACACAACCCACCTTGGAGAACAGGAAATAGAATGTCTTTCAACCACAGCTTCTTAGTCTTTCGCTCCTCCCAGGCGCAACATCACCAAAAATGTCCTCCCGAAGCATATTGAGCTGGGGGTTCTCTCCTCTTGGAATAAGGTATTGATATTAGGTTTGTGTGAATAGCCCGGTAAATCTTCCTGAAGGTCTCACACGGACCTCACTAAGCGACCATTTGGCATGTTGGGCGGCTGATCATACACTTTTTGCGCTGGCTATAACATCGACATCTTCATCGAGCACCTGGACTTTAATACTTCCTTTGGAACGTCACCTGCTAGTTGCATGGCCTCAATAGCACGCTCCAGCGGAAAAGTATGCGTGACGAGGGGATCGAGGTTCAGGATACCACCACAAAGTGTGCGGATCCCAGTCGGCCATGTATCACGGTAACGATTCATGAATCGGAGTTGGATCTAGTTAAGAAAACATGTCCAGTCAGGGTAGGCTTTTGGCATGTGTAGTAAGAGGCACATGAATACACGAGGAAAGGAGTCAGTGTCCGAAACTGAGAACGGGATGGAGCAATGGGGAAGGATGTCACAATTACCTCAGCCAAGCTCAAATGCATAAATGGGAAGTTATTCATGACTGACTTGCCGACGCCAACGATGACAAGCGTGCCCGCTCTTCGGCAGGCATAGGCTGCTGTCACAATACTGCTCTCTACACCAGTGCACTCCAGTACGGTGGATGGAGCAGCAGTTTCGTTCTTTGAAGATCCTGTTTTCTGGTCGCGAACGCCCACCCCAAACACAGCTCGGATGCCGTTGGCGTTGCCTTGGGCATCTAAATTTCGCTGGGTGAGGTATGTTTGGCAGCCAGGGACAAAGCGACGGGCAAAATCCAGTCTTCTAGGCTCGAGATGGGTAATGACAAGAGGGTGAGCACCACTTGCTCGCGCGGCAGCAAGAGTAATGAGGCCAATTGGACCGGCTCCATGGATCAAAACGGGAGAGCCAAGAGAGATCCGGAAAAGTTCGAGCGCACGCAAGACGACGCTCAGTGGCTCGAGCAACGCACCCTGAACGTAGGTCAGCTTGTCAGGGATAGGATGTCCCCAGCGGGCGGGGTGACACTTTAGGCGTTGCATTGTGCCTGGGTGAGGGTAGACACCAGCAAAGCGAACGCCCTCCCAAAGATTGTATTGGCCTGAGCGACAGAGGAAGCATTCAGTCTCACAGGCCACCCCCGGCTCAATCGCAGCCCGATCGCCAGGCTTGAGATGCTTCACTCCCACACCCACGTCCACAATGATCCCTGCCGCTTCGTGACTGAGAATGCAATCGCCATCAACGGTCAGGGGACCAATGCAGTCTGAGCGTCAGAGGTGAATGCCGCTGCCACAGATCACAGTGGCCTTGACATGAATAAGGACCTCGCCAGGCAATGGTCTATGAACTGGAGCTGCCGCGAGTTTGATGGAGCGCGAGGCAGTTACCTGCAACGAAGGGCTGGGCACCTCAGAGTCGAGAAAGTAAGTGGTACGGGCATGAAGTGATGACCGATCTCGGCTATCACTTTGATATAATGGGTGGGGGTCTTCTTTCGAGATATCTTGTGTCAGATTCACTGCAATGCGCTTTTGCGCATGATTCGAGACCGACTCTTCGCTTCACGTCAGGTCGCCATTGCAAGAAGTGTTGAGGACAAAACCAAAGCCACAGAGGGAGAAAACCCGTGTTGCGAAGATCGACGAAGAACATACACCCTCAAACCAGCACAAAAATGGGGAAAGAGGTAGCAATATGATCAGATGTCAGCCTTGACCATTTCAATCGCGAATGGTGGCAGCTTGGGGAGCAAAAATCGGTTACATGCATCTGGAACTTTCTGTTCCTTACCGACAAGCCACGATGCGATATGACATACCCATGCATCTTGAAATGCACTTTAGGTTCTTTCGTCATAACCTTACGTGATACCAAGTGCATTTCCTAGGTGCCGTGAGTCGCTCAGGGTTAAATTCGAGTGAGAAATGACATTGAGGAGGGAGAGGCGGATGACTGCCGTAAACGGAGATGTTGAGCGCCGTATGAGCCAAGCTGGGAACTTGGCCTAGAATGCACTCAGACTTAGGGCAGCATGTCTCTTACAATTCACGGTTGGAGTCTGAGGCGTGGAGTTCCTAAGTTTATAGCGGCCGATTACCACCCGAAATTCACAAGATTGATCTTACAACTTCGTTCCCCTGCGAAGCCTAGCCTCGTGCGAAGCCAATTCTTCAATATTGCTTGGCAAAACTCAAATTTACGGCCAAGTGATGTGGCAGACAATGCTCGCTCTGCCGTCATTTGGATAAGTGGACTGAATATTGTCTTTGTCACCAACTCCAATCGATGAGACGCGCAACCACGTCCAACGACATCTGACGCGTCGTGTCATGCTTGGTCGCCTTCTTCTTCTCGGGACCTTGACTCGATATGGTTATCATTCCGAGGGCGAGCACGCGAGATCTTCTCCTGGAAAGATCAAAGACGAATAGATATCTTGAAGAAATTCCTTTGTCTGGCCACATCGGAGAGTCAGTCTTCATCAAACCTTATCACTACTTCATTCTCCGGGTCCGATGAACGAATTCTTCGCTAGGTCATGATTTGATTTCTCTCATTTCTCGTGTCGACGCTGCTGATGCTTTATGCCACTGTTGTGGCTCACCCTGGCCACAATGTCGCCGGAGACGCCCCGAGGCGAGCAGAGACTTAATTGACGGAGATATTGAAAAACACAGCCCTTGATCCCGCTGGCATCCTATGTTCAAATTGCTAAGTATCACAGAAGTACCTCTTCAGCTATACGAGCAACGCCGGGTCCTCAAGACTGCCGAAGCACATCGCCATGTCAAGGTTTGCGGAGAACCCCCCTTCCCCATGCTCCCACGTTCTTTCTATGATCTCTAGTGAGTTGCGCAAATTTGCAAAGACTTTCGGAGGCTCTAGCCCTTCTACCAGTCGTTCAAACTCAGCCCTTTGTGCACGCTCGGCGAGACAGCCAGCAATACAAAAGGGCCATACCACCGTGCGGAGCAACACACGGGGATGGATCTGGTAGATTAGTTCTTTGATTTTGCTGACATGATACCGAACGACATCGTTTGCTGTTTGCCAGCCTGAAGTGACGACGAAGAGATAGAGGAGCGTTGCATGTGCCCAAATCCTTGTGATCAACAATTTGGAACCTGGCTCGACCTCGTCAAGCGAGCTAACAATAACACTCACTGCTCTGTTTTCAAGCTCTGCTAACCTTCTTTTCAATGATAGCTTGATAGTTGTAGCGCGTTGCGCCAGCATCAAGACATCCAGATTTCCAGCTCTCTTACTTTCTATCTTCCAGGCGTCCAGGGCTGCAATTTCACTGATCTGCAGTAAAAGCCAATTTTGCACACCAGAAACGGCTTCCATATTAACGGGTGGTTCAACATTTTCGGCCTCACTACCAAGAAGGCTGCGATGATGGCTATACAGTCTCGGTTGTATCTGAAGTGTGGTACTGGCAATAATGTCATCGAAGATGATCAGAGCAGAAGAGAAGCAAAATGCAGCCTGCTCCGCATTTGGAAGATGTGAATCATGCCCAGGAAAAGCGGTCGGAGGACCCAAACGATCGATGATACCACTGAAGCCCGACTCGTCTGCGAGGAGCTGCTCGAGAAGGCCAACGACAGCATTGAGATGTGTTTGCCAGTTTTTGAAACTCAAGATGGTGACTTCGAAGCGATGTAATTGCAGGATGCTTGCCATAACTCGGATAGTGCAACCCAAATTCTGCGCAATGTCGAGATTTTCGATTACTTTGAGTGATTCTCGCAGTATACAGAAGGCACTCTCCGCACGTTTCATCAGACTGTCCCAAGTTGTATCACCAACAATTTCTCCGCAAGCGAGAGAGAAATAATAGCTCTGGCATAGAATGGCCTGTCGTATCGCCGGTCGTTTCACTATCATTTCCAGGATCCATGCTTTGCCGCCTTGGGGCAGTGAAGGATTGTAGAATGGGAACAGGAAAGGAAGCACCTTCTCCAGGTAGAACAAGGAGAGGACAACATCGGACCCTTCGAACGCATAAGTTGCATGGGCATTTCCGCTCAGGGCACCAGCTGGAGGTTCATGCTGAGGGCCGAACTCAATCCCATGAGAGGTCGGATCCGCAATGGTAGTATTACTAACTGTCTCTTGTCCACAAACACCACCTGGCGACTGATGCGGAGCCATGTCTCTGAACGCCTTCGTCGGCGTCACTGTAAAGTCAGTCTCAAATTGAGAAATGCTAGCAGGCTCTCCACGGCGCAGACGAGCCTTCGATTTTATCTCGCGCTTGATCTGCTCTGCCATCTCGACTTGCCCGATGCCACCATCCATCCACTCCGGCCTCTTTTTCCGTCGATCGTAACATTGAATCTCAAGTTTTGCACAGGCACCACACATAGGCTCCTTTTCATCACACTTCTTGTGTCGTAGTCGACATGTCCAGCAACCACGAGAGCTCTTCATCGGTGGGCGATGGAATCCGTGGGCTTAGGTCAATTATCAAAGATTCTTCTTGAGTTCGCGACTTTTGAAGTTCTTAAATCTACAGGAAAGGATTTAGAGCGTCAACCTTCTCCAACGCCCGAGGCAACTCAATATATACATCGAGCACTTGAGGGTTACCTAACCGTGCGGGGATATGCATTTCAAAGCACCCAACCCACTAGTGCTTGAGCGTCTCTATTCCTTCTCTACCAATAAAATGATATGACTGATAGTACTGCAAATAAGTATATGCTTAATTTGTTGATTTGCTATACTACAACAGTGTGCCTGTAAATCCAAGAACCAAGCCACTTCATTTCCCCCTCCAACAATCAATAATGCCTTCAGCAGTCGAAGTTCCAATCTCGGGAAACAATTGATTTAAAGATCCCTCCTCCGGCAGGTCAAACAGCCCGTAAGCAACATACAAGCCGAAGTTGGACTGTATGCCAACCAGAACAGGCTTGGGAACGAATGAATACGCCGCTAGATGAGCTGGCAACTCGTCAATCTCACCACCTCGCAGCTTTTCCACAGAATCGTAAGTGATATTGAACTTCACACCTGTCCCAGTCAGCTTTGCACCACAGGAAGCTGACAACACGAACCTCTAGACTCTTCAGCCCATGCAATCATCTTATTCCACGTCGTCTTCTCACTATAACAAACCATCGGAAACCTCCAGTCCCGCAAATCAAGCGCCGCAACCACAAATTTCGCCAGGTCTCGAGTGTAAGTGAACGTCATGATCTCATTGCCGGTACCAGGGACAGCGGCCGCGGTGTTTGCCACGTCCAGGACGAATGTCAGCGGTTTCAAGTTCGACTCCACGTGTGGCATGCCGTAATAGTCTAAAAAGTAGCCGTTTTGGAACTGTGTCCATTCGAGATCGGTCTTTTCAAGCGCTTTGATCGTTGCAAGGCGGTGTGTTTGGAACGGGATGCGGAGTGATCTTTGTCAGTGAGTGAGACACTCGTGGAAAACGGTCTCAAGGGAACTGCGGCTGCATACTCGTCTGAAGGGATAACACCGCCCCAATTACTTGCAATGAAACGCCTCGTTGTGGCTGACATGGCTGCGGCTGCGACCAGACTCAGCTCGGACTTTCCAGTCGCTTCGTCTAGCACGGCGATCGTGGAAATGACAGTATGAACGTTCTTGCTCTCCAGTAAACGGGTGACTTGCTCGATATCACCATAGTCGACGACGCAAGTAGTGCGACTTGGGTCAACATCGTAATTCGCCTGGTGCTGGGTCAGTATTACCGTTATCGCGAGAGGCAACTCTCTCACCTTGCGCGTGAGCACGATCACGTCATACTTTTTACTCTGTACCAGTGCATCAACAATCGTTCTCCCAACGTTGCCAGTACCGCCGGCGACTGCAACCGTGACCATTGCGGTGTAATGGCCCTGAAATATCAAGGGTGACAGTTCGAATCACTTCGAACTAGGAGTTAAAGCCATCCTGCAGCTCTTCCAGTACGAGATACCAGGTACTGTAGTTTGATTTTTAACAGTCGGCCGAGTAACCCTCAATGACATATCCCAATTCTCTCTTGCGGCGTTGGTGATTTGAAGCTAGCAGGAAGGGATCAACCTCTTGATGTGGGGCCTCTAATTGCGCGCGGCGTATATCTTGGACAACGCAGCTGAGAACATCGACTACTAAACTCGATCGGGACGCGCGCGCGTTGGATTGTATCCACCCCTTTCCCATCCATGAGTACTCGAAATGCATCACCTAAGGTCTGGATCAGTCAAGCTTACGGTCTCTTGACTACTTGTTGCGAATGAGCATATGGCGAAATGAGTCAGTGAATTAAATTTTCAGGTGGGGATTTCTCGTTCTCAGACCTCTTATGACCATGTTTAAGGGGCGTGCTTTACGATTGGGGTTGACGATTTACCGCGCAACACATCCAATTGATTCGATTCTGTCGCTTCTTTTGAGCTGATAATGATTTAATATTGAGCTCAAAGTCTCTGAGTCCCCTTACTCAAGCTTTTCGTTTTCCCTCCGCCTTGCGTTTTCATGAACTATGGATGTCCTAAGAAGCACATTCAGGGCCACAACTGCAGCACATTCGAGTACATACATCCTGATATAACTGACATGGAAAAACAGTAGTGGCAGTATTAACGAAGAGCCGATCAAGTGTACGTTGTAAAACCAAGAGTAAGCTCTGCGGCGGAAAGTACTCAGAGACGTAAACGCAATACTAGCAAAGATTGCCACACTGATGAGAGCCACTGCAATCCTAGGTTGACAGACGCTGTTCCCAAAGACACCCATGCGCAGCAACACACTGCTGTAGAGAATTGCATGAAGACTCGCGAAAATAATGATGACTCTCCCCGTGACCACGTGCAAAGAGCGAAGTTGCTGGCTTGAAGTTCCGGGAAGCAGTTGGAGAGGGCTGTACGGATGTTTCATGGAGAGCAAATAGTGAAGGGGCAGCTGTGAGGCACTGATCAGGCCGAGGCGTTTGATGACATGCACATAATCCGTTTATCATCAGTTTGGAAATCCAGACCAGTAGAGAACGATCTACTCACCAGGTGCAGTGCCTCTGATGCTTAAGAATCCTAGCCAAGCAGACCAGCCTAGTCCAAACGTCCACTGCTCGTAACTAACATGTCGCTTTATTACTTCTTGACACAATTCTCTGTCCGTGGCTTGGACAATAGAAATGGTATCTATCCGCTTGACGTTCCGGCTGCTCTTATCTCCGCCCTCTGATTTCGTTTTGACATGGTTGTGTGGCTCCTTCTTGTTGCAAATAAAACGACACAATAGTGCAAGGGCGGTTCTGACCATTGGAATTGCCACAATGAACAATAGTTGCGACAGCTGTGCTATATTGGCATGGTGATCCGACGCGGCGCGCCTCGTCTTTTCGACGTCTGGATTCTTTCCAATGAAAATGTAGCTGAAGTAGCCCATGGCTATGTTCATAGTATCAAAATCAATGAATGAGTTCTGGTATATAATCCTGGATTGTTGCACGCTTGATTCAACGATGAAGGGAATCAAATTGTCATGTAATTATCTGACCTTGATGAGGAGTTGGCCGTTGCTGGTGTGGTTGCAGGCTTCGAAAACCACTCATGCAGACACCCAATGCGGTCCCGCGCGCCATCGGGATAGATCAGATCCGGAACCAAGCTATAGTCTAGCACACCCGGATGCGTCCAGATTACAGACAAGTGGTTAGTGTCGTAAGGGCTTTGGCACAATTGTCGGCGATATCCACCAAGCTCTCTCGCGCGCGCTGTGAGGGACCTCAATCCAGAGCCCTCCATGAGCTGTCGGCTATCTCAGAACCTTGACCCGCAGTGGTGCCAATGTCATTTAAACGCGTGATTCTTCTGCACTCGTGCTCGCAATATAAAATCCTCTGCAGGCCGAATTGCCTTTGACTCACCTCCACGTCAAATCTTACAGCAATATGGCAACAAATTCCGTCGCACTCATCCTCGGAGCAGGACCGAGAGTCGGGATCTCAGTGGCAAAGAAGTTCGCGAACAATGGCTACAAAGTAGCAACGGTATCCCGAAGTGGGAGTGCAGGCTTAGCGGACACCATTCCCGCTGAAGGCTTCTTAACACTCAAAGCCGACTTCACCCAGCCCGACACGATTCCCGCACTATTTGACGCCGTCACGAAAGACTTCAAAGCTCCCCCTAGCGTAGTCGTGTACAACGCAGGAGCTCGAACCGTGCCTCCGAACGATAACGACCTATTCTCCAACCCCGCGGAGAATCTCGTGTTGGACTTCAACGTCAACGTCCTCAGTGCATATATCGCGGCGCAACAGGCCGTTCGTGGCTGGGCGACGTTGCCCAAGGAGCTCCGGAAGACATTCATCTACACCGGCAACATGATGAACACGGCGATTTTGCCCGTTGCGGCGGCCGTCAATCTCGGCATGGGAAAGTCGGCGTCCTCATACTGGGTCGGGCTTGCGGACACGCTGTATCGGAGTGATGGAGTTCGGTAAGTAGCAGGTCTATTTATAGCGAGTGTAGAAGAGATTTCCACAGATCGCAGTAGTCAGGCTATGCTCTGCTCTATAATGTCTGACAAACCTCAACTCGACAGGTTCTTCTATACCGACGAACGTACCAGCGACGGCAAGATGAAGGGCATGGCGCTTGATGGAGACGCTCATGCGGAATTCTACGCCTCATTGATTGAGCATGAGGGACAGGTGCCATGGCACGCGACCTTCGTCAAGGATAAGGGATATGTCGAGTTCAAGTAGTCCTATGATAGTCTGGGAGAAGCTACCTCGACCTCGCGCTCCCGAATGATGGGGAAAATTTTAATATGTAGCTCAGAGGGTTGCATCTTCTGAACTAAGCAACGCGATATTCTGATCATTATCCAAGCGGAGTTCTCATATTTGTTATTTACTTGGTTCCTCAGTTGTGGTGTTGACAAGCTCCGAGGTGGCATTTGAGCGAACCCCTCAGGGCAAAAGCGTGAACCTTGCACGACCTAGGTGGACTTGGCACGGCTTGTGCCGCCAGTTCGCGATTCTCGGGAAGGAGGTGGGGTTGATGAAATGCAGGGCGGAAGCCACAAGTCCACGAGGCTGAAGCCTGACAGTGCCGAGCAAGTCTTGAATGTCGGTGCTTCTATTATCTATAGGTATGTCAAGCTACCCCTCCTGCACCGGCCAACGTCATCCCCCTGTCTTCGTACTTTTAGTGTCGGTATCAACGTCAAGGTTGATGTCAGTGTCAAGATAAATAGATAAGCAAACTAAGTCATCTTTTACGCGGGTGATGGGTATCCAGTGGACTACCGAGTCCCTGCCTCAAAACTACAAAATTCCCGATTCTTCCTACTAAGCAGTCACTACTCCTGCTCTCATGCAAGTCCTTCCGGATTAATCTGATTCCCTCAGCAGGTCACAAAGTTTCCATAAAGCACATCGAAATCGCTCAATAGCAGAATCAACCTGATCAAAAACTAGAAATCCTTCTGTAACAATACCTTATGTCTGATAACCAGGATAGTTGTTTCCAAAAGATGGTTGGGGTTGGTACAGCCCACCTGGGGCATTTTGACCTCGTCCATATCCACCAGCAGAAGGTGGCACTTGAGGAAATGCCGACTGTGGGCTCTGGGCATAGGGACTGACGAGGTGGTTCCCATCCCAGTTAGGGCGACCACCAGGACTAGGGCCTTTGAACAAGATTAGCCATATTCGGAGAGAACAACGGTTCAACATACCTTGTGGCGTGATAGGGTTTGGCCCACCGTATTGCGGGAAATATGGCGAGGCCGGATTGTAGGCACTTGGAGTGGTGGCTGAGCCGATTGATGTCTGAGGGGAGTAGGTGTCAAATTGGCCAGTCGGTGGGCGGTCCTTGCCCCACTAATTCTGTCAGCATTTGGACATCATGCCACAAGAGGGTCAACTTACAGAGCACTTCAATGGACGGCCATTGACATTGTAGCCCGACAACTGACAAATGGCCATCGCAGCGTTCTCATGGGTGTCCATCTTGATGAAGGAAAAGCCGCGATCCGATTGGAAACGAGTTTCCACAACGTAACCAAAATTCTGGAATAGTGGAACCAGATCGGCTTGAGTGGTATAGGGTGTCAAGTTGCCGACATAGCAAGTGGTCTGCCAGGTGGGAGTTTGGTTAACCACCATCTCGTAAGATTGTACTCCTTGGGTAGGAAAATGGTGATGGCCAAATGGTGTGGTAGGGGTCATGCCCATGGCTGCCATTGCTTGTTGTTGAGAGATGGAAGGTTGGCCTTTCTGGTTTGCCCAGTTGCATCGAATGGCACGACTGCCCAACCACTCGCCATCCATAGAAGCCAGGGCCTTTTCAGCCTCTGCGCGGTCACGGAAGGCGACAAATCCGTAACCACGTGATCGACCTGTCTTCATATCCCACATGACTCGAGCCTCAGAGACAGAACCAAAAGCAGAAAAGGCTTGCGACATAACTTCATCATTAACTTCGTTGCTCAGATCGCCAACAAAAATGTGGAAGTGGTTGGAGGTATCTTCCTTGCTGATGGTGTTGGATTGGTATGCCCAATTCACCTTGATCTCGGCCTGATGAACTCGGCGGCCGTTGAGGGTGTTCATAGCACGATCAGCGGCGCCGGGATCATCGTATTCGATGAAACCATAGTTGAAGCCCTTGGAATTGAAATTCTTGTCTGGGATAATCTTGACACTGACGACGTGGCCAGTCGTCTCGAATATCTGTTTCAGTACATCTTCGGTGACTCGAGGATCCAAGCCACCCACATAAAGAGCGCGCTTGTTGGGTTCAGGTGCAGCTCTTCTGATCTGGCCACCAGGCGACAAGGCAGAGTCGGGATCGACAGCAGTGGGAAGAGGGTTATTGTTCTGAGGAATTACCATGGGTGGAAGAGCAGGAGGACCCATGGGGGCGCTAGTGTGGCCATTGCTCGCAGGTGGTTGTTCGTAGCCTGGAGGGGCTGCCGTGGCCGGAGACTGCTGAGGCAGCGCAGGAGGAGGAACGTTTTCGGCCATTTGATACGAGGTGGCTACGGTGATGATGATTGGTCGTGGATGGTTGGCGGACAGAGTGGAGGTGGAAGGTGAGTGGTGGGATCAAGGAAATCGCTTTCAAACAAGAGAAGTTGGACAATTCGCTATCAGAAACTCAAGGCCAACCCAGCAAGACGCGGCGCTAAGTAGAAGATGAATAGTGAATCCGAGTAATTGACAGCAAGGACGTGTCAAGGAAGTTGCCGGCGAAGCGAGGAAAGAGAAGGCTGGCGATGGAGGAGAGATGAAATTGAGATTGGAGAGGAAGAGCAGAGAGAAATGGGGATGAGGTGGTACTAGAGGGATTGCGTGAGAAGAGGTGTCGCAGGCGGCAACCAACTAGTGGAGAGGGAAGCGTGGAGGACTCGGACTCGGAGCAAGTAATCGATAGAGAGATGGAGAGATGGAGAGAGAAAAAGACAGAGACAGAGAGGATAAGAAATCGCTCGAATCTTTTGATGCCAACGCCCAACTTGCAATGCACAAAGGTCCAAGCGACAAGATGAGGAAGATGGAAGAAATGGAAAAGGGAAAGAACGAGGTGAGAAGAAGGTGGGAGGGGAGGTGGAAGTTGGGAGATGGGATGGAAGAAGTTTAGATACCACTGTAAGTTAATAAGAGGGATAGCAAGAAGAATTAATTAAGAACTCGACCTCAGGTTGTAGAAGTTGGAGTCCCGGGTACGACCTTGGGGAGGCGTTGGTGACAACCATGGAACAGTTACTCGTACGGATAGCTTCTCGGGGCTGTGTATCCGTCCGCCGCACCAGCGTTAAGCGTTAAGCTCACAAAGGGACACTGCAGTTGATAAGTCTCCGTGTAGATATTCCGGAGTGCCAAGTACGCACAGGATATTATTCTCAGTCACTCACTCCCCCGGCCTGGAACAGAACGAACAGACGGGGAAAGGTGCAACTGACAGGAGCCGCTGGAGGAAGCACCTGCACAAGTATCCGTACGAGTCTCTTCATGTCGAAGTTTATCCGCAGTGCCGTACTTAAACTTCCGGGGGTTGCCTCAACTAACGCCCCTCCCATGAGCATCCCTGTTGGACGGTTAGTCAGCCACTGTGTCTCTAGTACTTTAACCAAAGCCTTAACCAGAACACGCCAGGACCCTTGACAGATTTGGCTGCGCCGTTGTGGGAAGCCGGGGCCGAGGGCTCCTGGTGTCTGTCTGATGCCTGATGGCCATGTTGGCCCTTCTTTCGTCGTCTGCAGATCTTGCGTGATCCACCCCAGCCCATGTCCCTTCGAGTTCCCTCCGCTTTCTCCCACCGTTCATTGTTACTGACACCAAGTTCACGTCCAAGTCCAGAACTCGTATCGTATTCACCCGTCATCCACCACCACCACCCGCCTGAAACCTGTCATTTCCTTTCTTTCTTTCGTTCATTCATTCATTTCGACTTCCTTCTCCTCCGGCTTCACCTTTTTACTCCTACGCTAACCATCGCGCCCCTACCGTGCCCCCGACTTTTCTCTCGGCATTTTTCTGAATGACTTTCACTACGCGACACACACGGAATCGTCCCTCGCAGGTCCTCTCTTTCCTTCTGCTGCAGCGCAACGGCAAGCGCACAATCATCTTGTCTTCTTCGCCATCATGTCCACCGTAAAACCTCCTTACGATCCGGTCAAAACGGTTGAGGGTATGTTCAATGGCTCTGTCACGCGCATTGCCTATGTCATGAAAGATCCCCTCAACTACGCGCAATCCACAAAAGCCGTCTTGGCCGAGACCGCAAAGAAATTCCAGGATGCTCTAGATGATTGTGAAATCCAACTGTTGGACGCCAAATGGTATCTGGAACGGCAACTTGCTTTAAACAAGGAGCGTAGGGAAGCCAAAGCAAGAGAAGAGAATGCCGCTGTCTCTGCGAAAAGAAAGCTCGACGACATCAAAGACAGTCAAGACAAGACTCAAGACTCTTTACAAGACCATGCCTCCAAGCGCGTAAAGACCGCCGAACCTGAGGAACCCTCCCAAGCCGTTCAAGCCGAACAGCAACCTCCCGCTACCACCGCCCCTACTACATCCGCACCTCCCATTACCCCCAAACAGCTCCCCAAACCTCTCGAAAAACCTGCCGTTCCGAAGCCCGCTGATAAAGCTCAAACACAACCCGCCCCGCCTCCGGCAGGTACAAATAGGAAACCATCTTTATCGAAAGATATCAAGGCCCAATCAGCCGTCGCGCCCACAAAACCAAAGCCGCAGCAGAAACCTCCAGCGCCTATCCAAGTCCCACCACCTGCACCCATGTCTATCTCGGAGCCATTGACTACACAATCATTAACTCTAGAGGACTACCCAAGGGCAACGCCACAAGATACACCGGCAGGCGGCAACGAAGATTTCAATTTTGTATCCATGTTTGGAGAACCATCTGGAAATGAGATGATCGACGGCGCCGGCGGAGACATGGGCTTCGATATGGGTATGGGTAATGAATTCGATGTTGACCCGACAGCTGCGGCAGCCGCCCAAGATTCGTCCTTGACTTCACTACTCCCCGGCCTAGAGTCTTACGCAAACCAAAGTGGAGATGACAACAGTTTCAATCTGGGCGGTATCAATATGAATGGGACGCAAGGAATTGACACTCTGGATTTTGGCGCAAACTCTCTTCAGCAGCAACCTCAAGCTCCTGCAGTGGGCGCCAATATGAGCGCAAACGACTTTGGACTTCCAACTTTGGGGCCAAATGAGTTTGACGAGTTCCTCAATGATAACGATATGAATTTCGATGCTGTCGATGATGGCATAATGAATATGGACAATATGGAAAGCATGGACATCGACTTTGATTCTATGTTCAAGTAATAGAGCGATACTATTTATCATGTCTCTCTGTCCATCATACTCTGGAGAGAAACTTGTGTCGGTCAGGAATGGTGTGATACCTCTGTACCTTGCATCAACAAGATGTGACGATTTTGCGGAACGCGGGCGGATCCTTTATTCCACCAGGTTTTATGATATCATAAAGGTAATCACATGATGTACACTTTCACATCCACCCACTTTGGCTGTGTAGCGAGAGTATCTATGGCTGGACCTAGGTCGGATTTCTTCATTGCATGGTGTTTTCGGTGTCGGCCGAACAGCCTTTAGCAATCATTGCTGCGCAGGTGTGCGGCATTTGAGTTTTTGATTGTTTTTACCTTTGACGATAACCATGGGATACCACAGGCAGCGAAACAGGTTAGGCTAGGCAAAGGATAGCGAAAACAAAGGCAAGGCAAAGCAAGGTGTAGGTTCAAAGCTCCTAGTGTCCCAATTGTATGTATGTATTGTATGTACTTCGTTTATCAAATGTACATCATGACATCGCGGTGATCCATATCCGCTTGCATGTCAATATCAACCTTTGGTAACAAACAGGGGGACCTGATCATATATCTCCTACCCAGCTACCTATGCATAAGCCAACCCAAAGACTCTGCCCTGACCCTGAACGGATCGCTCTTTTATCATGACCCGCACAGGGGGTGAAGCAGAACCATTCAATGATAATCAACCACGCCATCATCAACAACAACACCAGTCCAACACATAATCGAAAAGAAGAACCAGAACGACAGCCAACAGATCCTCTAGTACACGTGTCGTTCCTACCACCCGCCGCGCCAACGATAGTTGCATTCTCCCAGTGACAGAACAAGGATATCATTGATCTCCACTGGTTTCCTCATCACTGTAGTCTTAGATATGCTGCGAGGTTCCACGGTTCGACCACTTTAGTCCAGTAGTGGGCCGAAACCGAAAAGGCATGACGCAGGAAATCACTTGAAGGGATGAGTATCCGATGCTGACTGGTTAATGTATCAGGGAATTTCAAGTGTTAGATATATGCATAACATATACATCTCATGAGAAATTGGTCCCACTGCTACATAGCCTCGCTCGAGCTACGGCTGGGATACTCGTCGGTTACTGCGAACTCGAAAATATATGCAGTCATTCATGTGGAATAATTATCGCATGGCTAAAAGACAAATTTTGGGTCTTGGACGGGAAACACTCTATCATCAAGACAAGTCAACGGGAGAGGCATTCGCTCGCTCAATAATCAATCAATCAACCAATCAATCAGCCTTTCCCTTCTCGTCACTCGCTCCTAGTGCTCCCCCTTCACTGCTTGTCGCCTTCAAGTTGATGTCCAAAAGACTTGACCGACTCGTATCCGAACCATGCGTTGTCAACTCATCACAAAGGAAATGAACTGAGAAATCCACCTCCCCAACCAACTCCTTAACCTTGCGCAGTACCTGCTGCATCTCGAGCATGATGAGAATACTCGCGACCTCGAGTACCGCGAACGCGGCATAGCACGGCTCTCGGATATGTTTGACACTCAGAATGCCGGGGTCGATGGCGCCGAGCTGGTCCGCGAGGTCGACGGGGCGAGGGACCCGGATGTGCGGTGGTAAGGGCTGCGCATTCGAGACGCTCGCGGACACGAGGACCAGCGTCGACGTGAGTTCGTGGGACGTGATGCGTGAGGACGCTGTCACCGCCCGGAAGTCGCGTACCCATTGAGATTCTTCTGTCGAGCCGTTGTTTGTAGATAGGTCGGGAGAGAATGCTTGCGACGAGTAGTTGATCAGTACCATGTAGTTGAACAGGCTCTGCAGATGAATGATTAGTTCGTCGTAGGTTTCGCGCGGGAATCGGCCACCAAAGGTTGGTTCGTAGCGTGTGAACATGGAGTGTTCGCGTAGGCGGTTCATCATGACAAGCATTTTCCCGAAAAGCTTCGTTCGCTCGCTATCGAGTTTGCGGATCGGGCTGGATTTGTCTTGCAGAGAGTTATAGGCGCCATGTCGAAGTTTGTGTTCGACTGTAGCGTGGGTGCTAGAGTAATACCTCGCCATAAGGAAGAGGGTATCACCCAGATCCTTTCGAAGTGTAGAGTGCGTTGTGATTGGGTACGGGAAGTATGTCCAAATGAATGCTACAGCGAGACCTGCAAGGACTGTCACGAGTCGATATGGTGCGAGTAGATAGATGTGGTAGTATTTCTGCCCATTGGTTTCGAGCAGATGGGTCCCCAGCTTCTTGTCTTGCAACTCATAGCCGATGATGAGGATTACAGTCACGATAGAGATGACTGCCGTGATCAAGTGTTTTGGTCGCCTGAAAACAAAATAGAGGCAGACGGCGAAGTAGATGTAGCAAAGAGGAAGAATGGCTGCAGGTTTCTGGTCTCCCATGTACCAAATTGCAATCGACGCCACTGTCGCAATAAATGTTCCAAGACTCCTGACGAGTAGGCCTTGCAAGCCTGCTCCAGCATGCGGTGACATCGAGATGGCTATCATGATGAGTGCCCATAACCCACGTTGTTCCTTGAAGAACTCTGAGGTCTGACGAAGGTATGCGAGAACACTAAGAGACATGCCTGCCACTGCCACTCGGAACCCAAATGCAGACTCTGCTGATCCTAGGAATTCAGGGATGATCCGGAGATAGTTGGTCGTCCGCTGATACCATCCGACCGGAGGAAGATGTTCTGGGTCCTTTGACCCGGACAATGCATCACCCACCCGTACAAAGATCTCTGACGCGTTACTGTGTGGAAGAGTCTCCCCTGCGTCGATGCTTTTGAAGGAGTTCTGGAGCAGCTTATGAATTCGTCTCCAGCCAGGGAAGATGAATCTGTTTTTGGCCATAGTTCCATCTTGAACCTTTGAATCTGCAAAAAGAACCATGTCAAGTATTCCTTTCCCAACAGAATTTAGGAGAGATTCGAGATAGAGCGCCAGATACAACTGCTGATGGTTTTGCTTCTGGCGAACGACTTCTTGAAAGGTGACTGATTCTTGAAACCTGAGATGAGCGGACGGTTCTTCCCAGAATTTGGCAGGGACATCGATCCCTTTCTTTTCGCACCATCTTTGTACGGTGCCTTCTCGGTGCTCTCGAAATGCATCAACTCTTGCCTTCAGGTAAGCGGCAAAGGCAGGATCCCCTGGAGATGGTGGATTTTGTGCACCGTTTTCGATGTCTTTGACGGTAACTTTCGGCCGAGGAGCCAACTCAAGGACGTATGTGATGTGAGTTAGACCACCAACAAGGGCTGCTTTGACTTCCTGAAAAGGGCCACGAGATTCTACAATCAATTCTCGCCATTCTTCTGCTTCAAGTCGTCGAATGGCTTCAATAGTATTCGTGTCATTTATAAGGTTTTCAGCTTCCGACTTTTCACGTTTCACTGACTGCATGATATCCACAAAAGTCGACAGCCCTGCAACTGGAAGCAAGATCTGTCGTATATGAGTGAAGATGTGTGTGAAATCTTCTGGTAGTAGTTTACCCCATCCAATTTCCTTCTTTGCGAAACTGATCTCAATCTTGAGTTGCGCAAACAACTGGGATGCTTGTTGTAGAGACAATTTTAGATTTTTTGCGTCCTGCTCTGCTTTCTCAATTGACGCCAATCCCTGGGGATTGTTCGCTGTAGTTTTTGCAAATCCGTTATCATCGAACGTATCTGTGTCGTGGGCGCGATGAGTGGTGATCCCGTGCAGATAGGCTGAATGGATTGATAATGATTTTTCCAGCAGCTTGAGTACTCCAACCATCTGTTTAGAAGATAGCATTCTTGATGAAATTGGAAGAATGAACAGCGCTACTCCTGTAGCGAGGGCTTGCCCAGTCAGAAACACCTTTAATAATCTCTGGATAAAATTCATTCCAGCTCCCATGGTTGGGAAGGTAGGTGCGTATGTGGAGACAATCAGGGTGAAAACGCAATACTGTATTGTCATGAGGAGCAGCTGTGGCCTATACGCCCGGATGGTGTTGGAGAGGTATAAATGAAAGAACAGCCAAACTCCTGCTGTAGCATGGGCGGCGGCGTTATATCCATGAGCTTCACGACTTCCTGAAGACCCTGTAGAGGATGAAACTGGGTGTCCTGAGGAATGGCGAGCCGCGACAGCACATTGGATCTGCAACAATGAAATGGCAGCTGCAAAGCATGTACTCAATACAGTGACAGTGATGTTTTGGACAAATTTTGCTCGTGGTAGAATTGGCAGGGAAAGCATTGCGATGATTGATATCAGATATCCTTGAGTGGTATACTCGGCGGCGAAGCGATCACTCTGGTATCTATACCAGTCAGTATGAACTAAACAAGATGATGTGAATTCACTTACGCAGCCAATCCAAGGGTGGGGGCAATTGCTCCTCTGTCTCATGTTAGCTTTGTCATGCGCTGGCTTTGTGTGCATACTTGAGCATCATGAAAACAGTAGACACATCAATGTCTACCCTCGAAACCAATTTTTTGAAAAATGGCATTTTCGGCGCCTCTGACTCGCTTTCCGAGTCCATTTTATCGTTAGTCTCTGGCACGTCTGTTATCCGAGTTTGGGGTTGCTGACAGCCTTGTCTGCGGGTCACTGAACCACGTCAACCAATATGTAAAGTGGTTTACTTAAGATCTCGCTGAAACAGGTTCCAAGGGGAAAGCGAGGAACGGCATCATGAGAGTAAGTTGAACGGTTATTGTCATCGACGTGATTGAAGACTTCGTGCATCTTTAAGATGTTTACATAACGTCCGTAGATGGCAGTCGCACCTGCCATCGTCCCGACGGGTCCGCCGCTTCTGTCCTTGACAAGCAACTGCGTTTGCAAAATACCAGGCTCGCCCTGGCAAGACATGTGGAGACCTACATCGTACCAGCTGCGCTAGTAGAGCTTTGCGAACGTCTTGACTGAAAGCAGGCATGGGTGTCTCCTAAGATTTGAGCCTTAATTTGGAACAGGTAAGGGGCATTGGTCGGGTGAAAGTTTAGTTGGCTGAGCTCATTGATGACTGAGCAAAGCGCCCACATCCTCAGATCTCTACGTCATTCACCAATATCCCTGATCTATCCGCAAGTCGGCTCGTCGGATATCGTCGGGTTCACAAAGAACGGATAAAGACAGGTTTCAGGCGCACCGTAAAAATGAATTCGTGTCGTTTTGTGAATTCGCTCGTCCAGAATTTACACGAGGCTCTGGTCAGGGATGATGCTGGATTTGGCCCCCAATATAGGTGAACCAGGAGCCGCCGGGTAGACACTCGACTTCTACGGCTTTCACCCCTTTGACGTTTAGAACGGCACCAGGTAGAGGCGTGATCAAGACTCCGACAGGACTCATGCAAAAGCTCGTCCCCGACGGTCTCCGGCAGCGGATTCTCACCTGTGTGAAATTGATCCAGGACAATAACCACCTGCCCAAACGTGTGTGGTGGGCTGGCGTGGACAGGAAGAACTTTGAGGGAATGGTCTTGGATGTCCGCACACTGGTCAATGGACTTTAGGCGCTTTTGGACCCCATACAGTGCGAAGACTCTTCGGCGGAGATACTCGATGTGTTTACCAGGGTGGTGCAGATAAGTAGGGATTTGGGTGAGTTGCGGGCATTAAAGCTGCAGCCTGAGTCAGGGCAGATGGGGACTGGCAACGATTTGTCTGTTGCGGCGGATCTCAAGGCGACTCGCATTGAAACCAATGACCTAGACCCGGCGGATATGGCTGTAGGACGAAGCACCCCCTTAATGGAACTGCCCAGGCTTTACAGGGATTTGTTAATCAACGTGTCCAACAGCTTGCCTACCATCGACACGAGCTGCGCACTCTGCGACAACCATCCGATTTGACTGGAATAAAAATACGTGGCCCCCAGGATGAAAGGGAAGCTGGTGTCTCGAGTCAAGAGTCTTGTCTTCCTGCTAGCTAAGCCTAAAAGCCCGACCTTCCATACTCTACAGTGCATTGTATCTCTGGAGGAAGAGGAGCGATTTATTTTTGTTGACCGCTATCCCAGCTTTGGGCAATGTCAGAGTTCAAGCCCAACACAGACAAATATCCTTCAATAGACTCGTGTTTCTGAAGGTGGCAATGATCCTCTCAAAATAGCGGACTCGAACAACAATGAGAGAGTTGGCCTTCCTCCCCGTTTACCGCCTCCAAGATCTTTACACGATCTCATCCGCGAAAACATGGCAATGAAGTCTCCCAGCGTAACAACACGTCTCACAATAGCACGACAACTATGCTGAACGGTGCTCATCCTGCACACTGCCGGCTGGCTACACAAGGATCTGCGCTCTGAGAATGTGCTCTTCTTTGAGAGCAACGGCACATGGGCAGAGCCATACATCACAGGATTTTCTTTCTTGCGCCAGGACTCACCTACCGAGATCTCAGAGCAGCCATCCTCGGACCCAGAGGCAGACATTTCCAGGCACCCACCCACCCTAGGCGATCGGTCCAACTCATTTCAGAAACACATGGATTTATATAGCCTCGGAACGATCCTCCTTGAGTTGGCTGAATGGAAGATCCTCCGACACATTGTCAAAGATTGCGTTAATGTGAAGAAAGGTGCTCGCGATGGTGGTGTGCCTTTGATGGAGATTACCAGGGTGCCATGATGGTTACTTGATCGTGAGTTGAATAACGGACAGATCAAATACCGCATGGACGATGTCTTCACCGAGGTCGTGTACGCATGTGTCAAATTTGGTCTGACTGAGGAAGGTGCTGCCACAAAGACTCTGCCAGATCTGCTAGATATGGTCCGCTAGTTGGACAGTTGTCGAATTTGATCCTGACCATGTGCAAGCTGGAGGAAGAATCGTGTACCCATTGTCAGTTTCTTCGTCAGTTCCACTAAAGAGGTGTGTTGTTTTACACATGATCTGTAACCATGTCCCCGATCATTTGAAGACTCTCCACCGCTTTCTGCGCTGTCTCAAAGTCCTGTCTACCTTACAGTAGATCGATAATTCTTCCCAGACCTGGTATTGCTGATGACATATTCGCCTGCCAATGGCTCTTACTGGAGGCCGCTACACAGCTTGCGCTCAAGGTTATTTCATTGTATTCGTGGTCTGAGGGCGTGAACGGCAACGTATCGTGACAAGCGCCGCAAAGATCATGGTCTGCACAGATATTGCAATGCCATCTTCTGCCAGGCAGCGGGGTCAAATTACGTGGTCCATCACATTGGAAGCTGGGATGTTGAGCGCTTACAATGGCAACTTCAAGGGCTGTCTTGCCATCGATGTCTTTGATCCTCACATCAAAAGCATGGTCCGACAATAGTTCAATAGCTCCTACATTGCGACGTTCGACAGCGAAGTGCAATGCCGTCCTACAACCAAGCGTATCACTTGCCTGGGCATTGACAAGGACTGGTGATGCTCCGAAATGCTGGAGCAATTCGTACATGGTATCTTGGTTCCGAGCAAAGCATATTGAGTCCGTTGAACTGCGACTGGAGGCGACGTGCCATCGGAAACGCGGTCGAAAATGCCTCTATATGCCCAAGCAGCACGGTGCAAGGCCGTCACGCTTCGGTCTGGTGCAACGACAAAATCAACTTTGCTGTTACTTGCTTCGGCCCGTCCACCATCTAAGCCAGAGTGAGACCCCAGAAGATAACGCAGACGAGGAACACATCCACGTGCGGTCGATGCTACATAGAATCATTTAGCTCCTAATATTGATATTGCGACCGCCCGAGTCTAATAACATTGGCCTTCGGAATCACATTGAAATTGCGACATGGAACATTAGTAGATCATTAGCACTAGGCTGAAGGGTGGCCAATAAGTGTAACGTTGATCTGTATTAGCGCTGCTAGCTCGATAGCGAGATGCCAGAATACCGCCAAGCATTCAGAGCTCCGATGGCCGACATGAATCTGCAACTTTTCGGCCTCAAGACAGGTGCGAGAGCATAGTAACACCGCGTTCACCAACGAGCTGGTGCTATCCGCCAGATCAAAGATGGCACCATCGAGGGCACCAAGTACCCTTCTGCTCCATTCCCTAAGATCATTGACCATCGAAGCACCCAAACCGACCACGGCCTTCCGCAGCCTCTCTTCAACTCATGCAAACCTTCAGGAAGCCGTGGCCCAGAAGCAACCCTCGTACTATCAAAACCCCGACCCTCTCAATGCCTACGTACCTCGCCTCGAACGGAGATTGATCCGATCTGGAAAGCAACTGATTGGCTCACGACGACGAAGGGCCGCCATTGCGAAATCCCCTGGCATCGCTTTCGATGAACTGCCATACCAGTGTTTTCAGGAGGCGAGAAAGGTCCTGGTCGCGGATCGAGAAGAGAAGGTCAAGAAGATCGAAGTGGAAAGAGCGCGTATCACAAGACTGAACTCGCTTGATTCGAACACCATTCCAGGCGGAGAGGCGGCCAAGCAACGAAGGCTGAGAAGCATGGAAGCCGAACTCCAAAAATTGAAGATTCTGGCCGATATCAACGATCCTAACGTCAAGAGACGGTTCGAAGATGGAAAAGGTATAATATCTTGGTCCACTGCTATTTTCGATGGCTAACGACTATAGGTGACATGAGCAAACCCATTTACAGATATCTTGCCGAACAGAAATGGCAAGAGTACCCACGAAAAGTCCAGGTTCAGAGAATCAACCAGATGAAGGTTATACCCGACGTTGTTCCAGCGGTCGACCCGATCCTGGACATCAAGATTACCTTCGGCAAGCGCACCTATCCACCTGGAGAATTCGTCCCATCCCTGGCGAGTGAACAGCCCCCCCGACTCACCCTCCAGGCATTCGAAAAGGGCGAGAAAACAGTCACCATTGCCATCATTGACCCAGATGTGCCAAACTTTGAAACCGACAGCTTTGACTCAAGATGCCATTTCCTGGCTTCCAACATACAAATCTCCCCGGTGCAGCCTACCGTTGACCTCGCCGGCCTTGCGACCACCTCACAAGTGCTTTTGCCATGGCTACCACCACATGCCCAGAAGGGCAGTCCATACCACCGATTGTCGATTATTGTGTTGCAACAGAAGGACAATATCCCCATTGACGTGGCAGCTGCAACCAAAATGGTCCAACGTGATGGGTTCTCCCTGCGCAGCTTTATGAGCCGACAGAAGCTCCTGAAACCGATCTCGGCCTCCCTGTTCCGAGCCACGTGGGACGAGAACACTGCTGCTGTCATGGCCAGAGCTGGTCTCGAGGGTGGCGATCTCGAATTGAAGAGGAAGAAGGTGGAGCCATTGCCGTACAAGAGGCGCAATCCCTCCAGCTTCAGGTAGATGGCTCGTGTGGTGGGAGTTGTATATTAGAACATTTTTCATCCAATGTAATCTTCTGTACAGTTTACCAAGACTCTGAGAAAGAGCTGTTCGACAATCTCCGTACTCTTTTGTGTTCGAATGCAACGTAGAAATCGTCGTGACAACTCAATCAGGTCCTGTATCATACTTCACGGGCGGCACCAACTGTGGTGTCCTCAGCGACGTCCAATTGAACCACCCATCTCCATTGTAGAGAGCCTTGCCCTTGATCAGCGCCATGGGCACAGGGCCATAGAACCTCGAGTCCCGACTGTACGAGAGACTATCACCGGCGCACCAAACATGGCCTTCAGGGACTTGGACCATAACGGGTTCCTCACGGCGGTGCACCGCCGCAGTACTGTCCTCTGCATCCGTGATGCCCAGCACGGGCGCGCCGCCGACGGTCGGGCTCTGCGTCGGATCATGCACGACGTAGTCGCCGGGCATGCCGATGACGCGCTTCAACGCACCCTGCTGCAGGAAGATGGGATTGTCGAACAATATCACGTCGCCGACTTTGATGTTGCGGCCGCGTCGGTGGCGGGGGGAGTAGATCGTGTAGGAGAGCCCGCTGGCGATCGTGGGATACATAGATGGGCCGTCGCAGGGCTGTTTTTGGAGAGAATCGGGAACAGGATTAGTACTTTGTTGGAAGTGATGGAAAAGCTTTGTTGTGTTGTCAACTCACAGCGTAGGTGATCACGTAGTGGAAGAACAGCGCCGCCGAGGAGCCCATCGCTATGAATGCTGCTCCGGCGTTGCGGACATTGCGCACGGCACTGGGACTGCTTGGGAGGGCTTTCTTGAACATGGCTGTTGATTAGGGAGGGGGAATTGTCGTTCACTGTGGTTGATTATGACAGTGTGGGAGTATTCGTGGAAAGTTTCAGAGTGAGGGAGTCTGGTCTAGAAGCCATACTTCGTACTTTCTCAGAGACAGAGTTGAATGCAAACCTACTGACACTGCTTGTGAGCTACGTGCGACCGCAGAGAGTCGATAGTGGAAACTTGACCTGATGCTAAAGGTAGACGTTAACAATTCGGCTCGGGGAACTAGTGCTCTTAGCGCTTTCTGAATATCTTAGGAGTGCTGCCGCCCTAAAGCTTGAACCCGAATACGTAGCCAGCGATTCACAATGTTCGGTCATGTCATCTGAACTAGCTAGAGTGGATATACTGGAGCCTGGGTGTTGTTCCTTCGGTAGTGAGGGATATAAAGCATATCGACTGATTTCGTCGACTTTAGGGCTATGAGTCTGCCATCGATGACGAGTTTGAAACATTGAAGGAGGGAGCGGCGGGGTGTCGGGATAGATATGTTACGCAGCGCTTTGGGAACCACCTGTTAGGAGTTTGGATTTCCAAATACAGGTTGGCGCGCCCGTCTTCATTAGCATCTAGTACCAGTAATGCTCCACAAGCGCGGGATAAGCTTGTCAATCCGCAGGCCTAGCGCGGCGAGATCAGCCTGATTAGGATAGTGTTCAGCCTACTGCTGAATACATATATTGCAACCTCCCGTCCATCCTCTGGGGACATCAATTTCCTCGTGCATAAATAAATTGTATGATCTATAGCAATAGATGGTTCACCTCGCCGTGAATAGGTGCAATGCGACTTTTATGTTGAGCAGCTTTTGAAACAAATCATGTCAGATACTCGGTTTCCCGTTTTGATCGTTGGTGGAGGCATAGTTGGGCTCTCTGCCTCTCTCTTCCTCTCCGCCCATGGTGTGAAGTCGCTGGTGGTTGAGCGGCGATCCGGAACATCCACACATCCTCGAGCACGTGGCCTCAATCGGCGGACAATGGAGTTGTACCGCAGTATTGGAATCGATGAAGCGGTTCGTGCTGCAGGGGCTGCTCTTGCTCCCAGTTTTGGAATATATCAGGGCTCCTCCTTGGTGGAAGTGGTTGAGTCTCATCCTCGGAAAGAAGACAAGGGTACACCCCTCCTTCCTGGTGCGGCATATTTCAGCTATCTCGGTCCGGTCGAGGGTGCCCGTGGGACGCAAGATATGATTGAGCCTGTGTTACTCTCCGCGGTCCGTGACCGAGGGGGCGCGGTCCAGTTCAGCACGGAGTGCATCGGTTTTGATCAGGGTTCAGACGGGGTCACCGCAACCCTAAGCGACCGCAACACTGGTTCTATGACAACTGTCAATGCAAAATATTTGATTGCAGCAGATGGCGCAAATAGTCCGATTCGGCGGATTCTTGGTGTGCAGACCACCGGCGCGGGGACACTTGGGCATCTCCTCAGTGTCCTATTCCATGCAGACTTGAGTGAGCTTGTCCGTGGAAGAAAATTCAGTATGTGCCTTGTCGACCAACCTGCAGTCAAAGGCTTGTTCACCTCTATAAACAACCATGATCGGTGGATATTTCATCTTTCATATGATCCGCGAAAGAATAAAGTCGAGGATTTTTCTCCGGAGCATTGTGAGAAGTTACTGAAACTGGCTCTCGGACTATCGGATATCGAAATTGAGATCGAGAGTATTTTGCCTTGGGAACCCACTGTCCGAGTTGCGGAAGCATTTCAGCATGGGCGGGTGTTTCTTGCTGGAGACGCCGCTCACCAGATGCCACCCTGGGGTGGTCAAGGTGCGACGACTGGTATTGCAGACGTCCACAACCTGGCCTGGAAGTTGGCAGCTGTGCTGCATGAACAAGCAGCCCCCACCCTTTTGGAGACCTATGACGCCGAGCGTCTTCCCATTGGACGTCTCGTCTCAGATGAATCCGGGGCAGCATCTCGCGAGGATGGCCTAATCTCATTGAAGAAGAGTATCCCCTCGATACTGGCACTCATTCGCAGACTCCCACGAATTGCGGGTTATGGTTATGTTTATTCATCTCGAGCAATTGATGAAGACGATACCACGCCTATTCTCCATAAGATTGCTGGCCTCCTCCCTAGTCCAGCGTGGGCTCTTGGGCTTTGCGGAAACGCCGGGTCTCGGGCTCCGCACATTTGGGTCCAGCGCAATGGACTCCGTATATCAACCCTCGATTTATTCACCAAAAATTTTGTCATTATGGCCGGAACACAGGGCAAAGAGTGGTGCCACGCTGTTTCATCTGTGGCAACACTGTTGAAGGTTGAACTTGATGCATATGTAGTTGGTCGCGAGAGTAAGCTGGTAGCGCCTGACGGTCAATGGGAATATGCTGCCGGTATTTCACCAAAGGGAGCAGTACTGGTCCGTCCCGATGGCTTCGTTGCTTGGCGTTCGTGGGGTATGCCTTCAAATGCTGAACGAAAGCTTGGAGATGTATTGAAAAAGGTGCTCGGTCGATGAATAGTAATCGGTTCTTTTGGAATATCCGTATTCTCAGCGGTGCATGAAGATATAGAGATGACTGTAAAACAATCGCAAATCGCTTCATGGAAGCCATTGGAGCTGGTCCCGGTGCTCAATCTTCCCACAGAGGTTGTCATTTTTCGTGATTTGATAGCACAACATGCATTGAGACTAACAAGGAAGGCAAAAAGCTAGCTCGAGATGTATCTTCAACCAGTCCAGCCGAATTCTGAGGAGGTAATGTAGTTCATCTCTGGCCAATCCGCAAGTCGGGCGTAAAAAGGGTCTGAGGCCTGAATGACTTGTGATGTGCTCTTGAGATTAGTGCCTAGTGGTGCTGACGTCGGAATTGGCGGCAACGGCGTCAGTGCGGCTTCCTCGTCATCCTGTTGTCCTTCGGGCCATTCGATGACATGCGATGAGGTTGGTTGACGAGAGAGCCGAAGTCCATCAACCGATATCGGAATTCTACGGGCCGGCAGGTAGGGTGACGTTGAGGCATCGGTATAGAACTCTGGTGCGACAGACCAGTTCAATAAGCTTTCAAAACTTCGGTCAAAGAGTTCCGAATAGGCGTATGTCCCTGTTTCCTTGTGCTTCCTGCACACGTCTCTGAGTTCGTAATGCCAGTCAAAACGTAGGTTGGTCGCGAACCAAGCTGATCTTCTTTCATTACTTACAGTGGTCTTGGTGAGAATCAGATAGTCTCGAACTTGTGGCCAGGCAAAATAATCGGCTATAGCCGCATGACCAATAGTTTTCTGAGTGTCGGTCGGGGTCATGTATCCTGGCAGTGGACGCCGAGTCGGTAGTTGGCCATAGGTCTTATGAATCAATGTGTCTCTTACAAGTCTGATGTGTGCGAGCCTAACAATGGGCTCCGACCGGTTGTAAAGGCCCTTGTCCAGTGCTTTCAACATTTGCCAACCAAGGTCAAGATCGTACTTGTCCTCAACTGCCTCCCAGCCGTGAAAGACTGCTCGAATTGCAATATCATCATCCACAGATTGGGTCAAAGTGGGACATGTGAATGAGCGTGAATGCCCCTGCACGAACTCAATGGACGTATTGAGAGCCCCCAGATAGTTCCTACTGCCGTATCTGCAGTGTAGAGAGTTATCAAACGCTGTCAGCGAGGTAGTTTTGCGGGACGTCGCTTCCACAGACGCTGCTTGTGGTGCCGACGTCTGAGGCAACTGCGTCCCATTACTTGGCGGACCGAAATGTTCCGAGGCTGTAGTTGAGACTTCATCAGCCTGAGAGTCGGTCGCTAAGCACATAATTAGTACCTCGTCCAACTGAGGATGAAATCTTTGCTTGAAGTGAGGCATCCACTCACAACTTTCGAGGTTACCAGCAGATGATGGCGATAACAGTTTTTGAACACTGGAGACCAGAGCGTTCAATCGGTCAATCTCAGCTTGTTTCTGCTGGATTTGTTTCATCAGAGTTGCCGTCTGCTCATTGTTGCTGTTCTTCTCCAGAGCAGAGATGGTCTGTTCCAAGTTCGCGATATATGCCTTGGTCCGAGCCCGAGTCGCTCTTTGAGATTCGCGGTCCACGGCTCGTCTTCGTTCAAGTCGAGCTGCACTCATCTTCTGCCGTCGAGACAAGCTTTTGCTGTCAGGCTCGCCAGCCAGCGACAAGTCCTCCTCACTTCCGTGATCCGACATGGTCCTGATGTGTTGAGTTGCTAAGCGATGTCAGATCAGACGGCTCTTCTAGCGTTTTCCACCATCGGGGCTAGGCTCGATGATGATTGTGATGAAGAGGAACGGTGAAGTCGGTTGTTCTGTGGGGAAGAACGTGTTTGAACCGGGGGCCGAGGAACTAGCCGAAATGGTGTCAGGCCGCCTGTAGGCGAATCTAACCCAAGCTAGCCGGGCACTTAGCCTCATTAAGAAGGCTTGACCCTATTATAACATTGCGATATTTTTGATGAAACTGGGAGCGCTTCAGCTTCATCAAACCCTTGGAAGCCAAGCAATTGGCACCTGAAATTCCTACATACACGCATCGGGTACCTAGGCAGCCCAGATCAAGGACCTTCATAGTTTGCCATGGTTTGAATATGTACGAGCTATTCGCCATCACGTCTAGTGCTCAAAAATCATCTCTTTCCTCTGAGTCAGTACAGATAACGACGCCATCAAACCGCACCCAGCAGCGATTGTCAATACGGATCGTGCGTATATCGCACCCATTTTGGATGCTTCGTCTTTCCAATCAGCGGTTGAGTCCTGTAAGATGCACAATGAATCGATCCACAGATATCGCCCATCGAATCTTCGAGCAATTTGGATCGCGTCCCGGAAGTTTTAAGGTAGCGACAGATTTTGGACATGTGACTCCCGTTCCGCAAACGTGGCAACAGTAGTTTTGCAATTGAGGGACAAACCATGAGGACCCCAGCAATGGCTCAGAGCCACAAAACTTGGTAATTTGGCCTGTTCAGAGGAAGCGAAAGGCGTAAATCCCTTGATGAGCAGCGACTCGTCCGACACGGATCCAGCTTTGATGATGAGTATGGACCCCAGCGCACCATCGAGCCCCTCGACCTCGGGGTCACTTGGGAGCGAAGGACTCGGGGTGAGTCAACGACATCTACATCTCCCAGCACTCCGGCAGCCCCGGCAGCCCCGGTGGCCCCCGCGACATCTAAACCTGCTCCGATTCTTGACCGGCGCGGCGACCCACTTCTACCGTTCACCGTCTCGAATGGGATGCCGATTGTTGGCGATAGATACCTGGATCGTAAAGACGATCTCGACTACCAGAATTCTGATCCGACGCGAGGATGGTACCGGGACATTGACATCAGCACGCCCGAGCACAACAGCGCGACGCTCGAGGTCATGAACGCCGCGCTCGCCGCCGCGATCTAGCGTGATCAGACGGGAGGCTCCAGCACTGCAACAGAAATGGACATTTACATGGACGCTCTGCATGGATACATCATCCCGCTCCGAGAGAAGAACCTGGCCAACAGCCAGAGTTTGATCTTCCGTAACGCGGACCACTTTCTCACGGGCGTGACGCAGGAATCACAGCGTATGATTCTGGGGAAAGTCCTCGACGAGCCTACGCCGAAGCTTGACAATCTGTCTTGCACCGTGCCTTGGACGTACGACTTTGGTAAGGAGATCGGGGTGATAGGGACAACCTCGTCCCTGCCAACTTCGCTGCTTGGTGGGAGAGAGCGAAGGGCTGAATATGGGGGGCTCAGGTCTATGATAACGATCCGGTAATTGACTCTTGGAAAGTTATGCCTCCGCTATTGCCGAAGAGTGTTATGTTTGGACAATAAGTTTGTTGGACATGCCGGGAGAAATGCTAGGGTGATGGAATTTGGCGTAGTAGGTATTCACCAATTTTTTCTTCTCTTTTGGCAACAGAACAATAATTCCGATCAAAGCATCCCTGTCCATTATTTTGTGACAATAACACCCATCGGCCTCTGGTTGACTAATATTAAGTGCAGCTCCACTCTGGTAGAACTCTATGGCCAAGAGCTAGAGAAGGCTATCACGGGAAATTGACTTATTGTTGCTAACTACGAAGTAAGACTCAAAGACATCACCAGTGTAGTCCTCCACTAGCTGTTTCGAACCAACTTCCCCGTGCACATCGCTAGTTTGGTGGCAAAGGGCTTGGCCCGAAAGCATAGACGCAACCTGGTCTTTGAGAGACGGTGATCCGGGGCGTCGGGTTGCTGCAGATCAATTCGGTACCTCGTATCCCACAAGGCACGATGTTGACGTTCCAAGTGCGGGGATAAGAAATCGGGATTAAACTTCACACTTATTCACGAACAACCTCTTCAGCTCAGAAATGGCAACCAGATTCGGATGAGATCGATGACTTGAGATGAGAGCCCTTCCTCAGGAATCCTCATGGTGCAAAACAGTACCCTCCCAAGACGGGATTGCACGTCTGTCCATCAAATCGAGACGCATTTTGTCATAGCAAAGTCAGAACGGTATCGATCTTCAATTTCCTTACCAATCAGAGGACATGTACGCCTGTGAACGGTCCAGACTGAATACACCCAAATTTCGAGTTGAACATCTACCAACCCTATCCAAACAACACTCACCGAGGAGATCTGCTAGCGATTTGGCCCCCCCACAATAATATAAATCAGATCCCTCCTCTTGGATTTTGTATGTCTGGGTGATTCTTAAGCGCGTCCCTCTGCGCTTTAGGGTTTTCCCTGTCATACGAGGCCAAGAAAATAGTCCTCGGGCGGCGCTGTGTCTGTGCCACATGTTTGTGATGAAATCTCTCTACAGATCATGACCACGCGAATCTCCCAATATTTGAATGCCGAAGGGAAAGGTTTTTCCAGCAGCCAATGCGCAGAGCGGAGAACTCCTGAGCCCGTAAAACACTGCAGATTGCGCCAGAACTGGTGGTTCGGTCGATATGCACGGACTTGAAGACTTTGAACCATGGACACCGACTGGGATCTCGCCATGACGAGTGGGCTTTATGCCTTGGCAATGTTCTATGTGCTGTGTAAAAGGCTCTCAGTCCCATCGGGCAAGCTTCTATGCAATGATGGATATCGCTGGCAGTAGCAGTTTTGACGATGCAATACCAATGCAGCTGCAGTGAACGGCAGTCCATTCTTTCCATTGCATGATGCTCGCTCTGCGACAGCAAGTTGTCGGCTCAGCTCCTCCTCCTCCTGGGATTACACCCAATTTTGTCAATCCGCTGTCGAAAGCGCATATTGTTATTGTAACCAGTGTTGTCTGCTCAGTTCTCTCCTTAATATTCGTCGTACTGCGATGTTATACTGCTGGTTTCATAACACGCCAGAGAAGGCCAGATGATTGTAAGAGTGTCGGTGTTCTCTTCCGCTAGAGCGTTGACTAACGTTATCAGATATGCTGGTGATTGCTTGGGTATGCTCGATCCAAAACTCCTGGGCCAGTCTCACTTATCAATCATCACACATTTAGTGCTTCGCTTTAGCCTTCTCGGTGTGTGCATGCATTAGTGAGTTGTCTTTTTGATATCTGGCAAACAGAGGACTGACTGAACTGCTCCAGCCACCGAATTTGGAGTGGGTCGGCACTTGTGGGATGTCCCATTTAGCACATTTAATCCAGGTGTTGCAAAGGTATCGAGCCGGCTTGCCACAATCACTCTAGAAGTCTCGAAATGGTGCAGCTGACAGCTCCAAGTTTACTGCAGTCTGCAAGTCGCTGTACGGTCTCTCGATCATGCTCACCAAGCTCTCGGTTCTTACTCTATTTCTTCGGTTTGTGCCTCGTGGCAAACTTAGAATTAGTATTTTCATTCTCATGGCCATTGTTATTTCATACATTCTGGTTTCATCGTTCGACTGGCTATACGTATGCCGACCCATTGGGAGAAACTGGGATCATCTCACCCCAGGGACGTGTATCGATTGGCTTAAGATTGCAATCTTTGGAAGTGTAATGAATATCCTCACAGATGTTATCCTTCTGTTCATGCCAATTTTCATTTTGAAAGATCTTCAGCTACCGAAAAAGCAAAAACTCGGGGTTATCCTTATCTTGATGACCGGAGGCTTGTATGTTTCAGACTCCGGTCCATCATGCAACTGAGATCTGCACTAACAAACGCCCCAGCACTTTGATCGTCAGTGTCGTGAAAGCAAAGTTGGCTATTGGAATGGAAGGCCAAACAGACATTACCTGGGACATCGCAATTCTAGCAGTCTGGTGGTAAGCGCCATGATCTCCTTACATCGATTGGTGAGATCTGTTGACACAAGAAATGCTCAGGACAGTGGAGGTGCATCTCGCCATTATTTGTGCCTGTCTCCCAGCTGGAAAGCCATTCCTTCGGAAACACTTCCCAAAGGTTCTCGGAAGTGCTGCTAGTCCCAATGCCTCAGATAGAACAAAGAGGCGCAGGGTACCCAACATGCTGAGTGGACCCTTTTCCTCAGGGGCTGGGACCGCTGCTTCCCAAGATATTGGGCTGAATACTCACAAACAACATCTTAAGGTGATAAGACGTGTTTCTTGAATTGCGGGACAGCTCGCTAACAATTCTCTAGCGGGTAGACAAAGGCTCGATTGATGTGACAAGCATCACGACTGATTCGGGAACCAGTCGGCAGGATAACACAATATACTCCGCCGAGGAATTCTTAAGCCTACCCAGTAGCCGCAAGGCAGAAGAGAGCTGTGTTTGAGAACTTTCTCAACGGTCCTTGGGTGTATCACTTGCCCAAATTCCTCGTTGGCAGTGGAGCTTTAACATATCCAGATGGCTCAGATCTGGAACCGGGAAAAAGCATTCACAAGATCTGAAGTCTGTACAATAGTCAAACATTGGAATAAAAGTTGGTACTTTCAACCAACAGAGTGCCGGCCTTCCTTGAGACGGTCCGATACAGACGAACTTCCTCACAGCATGAGTAGCTCCTCGGGCACATCTGATGCATTTCATTTCCCACTCGATTGCATTGAACTCAGGCTACCAGTGTTCTCTAATCGACAAACACACGTACATCACCTTTTTCTGCTGTCGACAAGTTGAGCCACCTTCAAGTCTGAAAACCCAGGAAATAGTCTCTTAATCATGAGGACATACTCTGAATTCTTTGCAGATTTCTATCTCAACCAGGTACAGGTTCGAACCGTATACTCGAACTCTTGATACTCTCTCGGTGCTCTGGTCTCGAAGCTGTTTGAATATGCTGACAAGCGGTTCTCCGCGGTTCCCCTAGATTGGACGGTGAGTATTGTGGGATCACACCATGGAAGTTCGAAGCTGTGGTCACACGCCAAGCCGTGTTCGATGAAAAGCTCCACTGCAGTCCTATGACTATCCAGACATGCTTTGCTCTTGGTGGCTACTGCTACCTCTAGCAATAATATCCAAGCAGTACTGATGATGGCGTTTTGGCGTTTTGGATGGAGGGATTTCTTTTCAGTAACGCCGCGATCACGGTGGGCATTGGTACTGGTCTGACAGCATGGAAGATCAAAGGGTCGTGGTTTTTCGTTGATGAAAACTCACTTCCAAATATGCGGGACCATGAATGGTCGAAGGATATATCAACGACATCGAAGACTCTGGTACTTATCTTCTCGCAAGCATATTTTTCCGGTCAAGATTTAATTCCCATCAATATTGTGGAGCTGCTGAAGTCATACTTTCCAGCCTGCTTGTTCTGGTCACAAAAACACGGATTGACATAGAGAACGAAATAATCAATCAGACTGACACTAGTTTTGCCCGTGGCGACCTCGAAGCTTCTGAGATGCTGTAAAAACATGTTAACAAGTGCATTGAAACTGCCGTGTACACAATCGATCATCTTGAGCTGAGCAAATGTTGCTTGAGATAGCAAAGTCCAGGCGTCAAATTGAGGAGGAGAGTATGCGTCCAATATATCCGGCATTGCTCTGGAAGCTAGAAAGTCCTTCACAGTGCGATGTAGAAAATCAACTGCAAAAGGTCTCATCCACGGTTCGAGACCGCCATCGCTGTGCGAGTGGACCTCCAGCAATCCTTTACACTTGGTATTACTTCGTCGGGTCGTCTGTTCGACTTGGTGACGAGCTACGGCCCACACTTCATTTCCGAACTCTTGTCCATTAGACATGTTCCAGGCACTGGAATCTTGGAAGGCATCAGCCAGGAAAGATAAAGACAGTACATCTGAAGACGGCATGGTCTGCGCAATGTTGAAAGGTAAAAATGCCTCTGCGCGGTGCTTCTTTTCAATTCCCATCCCGATGCTCATGAAAGATTCCTCGAGATCTTCCGGTATTTCGCGAAGCCGAGCGACCAACTCTGTGGTTGTATCCCCTTCAACCAAACCCTGCACGAGTGAAAGAACAACCAAGTGAACCCAGAGAAAAACCCCTTGTGCTTTGTCGACAACTTCATCAGATAGCGCGGAGCAAGCCTCCCAGTCAAACGACTTTAGACATCGGACTTCGGGGTTCTCATTCAATTTATCATGCACAAAGCACGAAATGTCGTGATGCGTAAGTCTCTCAAGTTGTAAACATGGGCCCCCAAAAAACGGGCCAAGGACGACTTGCGGCGCATACCCTGGTATTTTTATGAGTCGAAATCATTCTCAAAAAGGCGATGAGAGCACTTTGTTCTCGAAAGGTCCCTTGAAATCCATCCAAACCGTCCACAAAGAAAGTAACGTTGCAAGAGCCGGAGCTATTATTAAGGAAGGCGTCAAAAGCTCCCATAAATTCGGTTGTTGTCCGAACTAGTAGGTCTTTTGAGTCGGTCAAGTCACACTGCCTCCATCTCCATGGGGAAATTACTGGTACCATGAATGGGGCTTGAGAGACTACGTCGTAAAGTAGAGACTTAACGAGCCCGTGGAAAGACTTTTGGACATCAGTCTCTGCTAGCCAGAAGAAGCAGATGGCTGCGCCCAATACCGGCTTGCCTCGCAGCAAGGCATTCTCGTACCATGAACACCCTTTTCATACGGTAATGAGGACGACATCAGAAAGCCCTTGTCGTTGTTACTCTCGAGTCTCATTGAAGGGCTTGCATGGGATGGTTCTTAAGACATTCCGGCGACTGTATTGGAGATAAAAGTAGACATATCGAGAGATCCTGGTTGCGACATCCATCAATGTTCTGACAGTTGAACTTCGGAAGTCCGGCCACAATATTACAGTCTCGTTGACCATGAGACCTGATATAGCTTAGCTCTGAGTACAGATGCATACGCTGCAGAAGGTCACATGAAAAACAAGTGGATGTTTCGTAGGGGGTTCAACAACCGACTAGGGCACTCAAACGAGCCTCTGATCGAGTTACCATCGAATTTTGGCACGATGATCAAAGACGTGGATGACAAATGGCAGTGTAGTAGTACCTACCTGTGCAGCTACGAGGTACTCGGTAAAAGTAGGAGTGAAAGTAGAATCGACAACGGATACTCATTGACGTGTCAACTATCAGTACTTCTTGCGGCGGTTTGTTTCTCCGTTCTCCGGCGTCCAGTACCGCTTCTAACCATCAAATGCATACGTCGAATAAAAGACACTATCACATCGTTGTTGAAACCTCACTCGAGTACGGATACCAAGTACGATATCTGGATGGTCTCGACTCAACATCTGAGTCAAAGACTCCAATAAAATGATCTTGGCCCTATCCCATTCGACCGCTTAGCCCAAGATCGCCCCCTGCCAAGGCTGCGCGAGACTCTTGAGACTCTCAATGTCGCGCCAACGATGCCAACCTCGCGCCATGGACCTCGGAGTCGTTTCATCAAGCAGAGAAGCGATACAAAGGCTCACGCTATAGAATCTGGGGAAGTGTAAGTACACGGAGCACGGAGGTCAACCCCATGACACTTCCAAGAAGTCTTGACAGTTTCGCGTGCCCGACTGGGTTTTTGAGACAACGGCTATCCGCCAATGTGGTAGGCTAACTACCTATCCGTACTCCGTTGTCGATGCGAGCTTTTCATGCCCATTGACTTGGTCGCTCGTGTTATCTGGGGCGGTAGGTGTTACAGATCCCGCATAGGGACAATTTCTGGCGTCGATTGAACCATTGATTGCCGCTCGCTTCAGCCCTTCCCCTGAGACAGCCGGTTGTCCTTACATACGAGATTCTGTTCAAAATCAATGTCTTAGAATGTCGATGTGGATGTTTCGCTAAAAACTTTGGGTGTTTTCTCTTCTTCTTGTTCTCAAACTAATCTATCGAGCACGTTGTTTATACCCCTCGCAAGGCTCGTCCGTCAAAGTGATCGTGTAATCTTTTTTACGTCGTGCGACGAACAATCCTCAGAATAATTTCTTCTCCACAGGATAACGGATAGCTACGATGTCGGCCACAGTCTACGAAATCACAGGTCCGATCCAGCGATCGCGATCAAACTACTACAAACCACCAATGCCACCAGCTCAGAGGTATGAGAGTTTCTACATGGACGAGAAATACGGTGCAAATGGGCTTAATCAACCACTCCCACCAACTCCGCCGCAACCAACACCACCACCACACCACCCACAGGCCTTCGCGTCACCACCGCCCTTTCAAGATGCGGGGATGGTGTCGATCCCCGCGGATATGTTTGACAGAATGTTTTTGAAGTCTCAGGAGCTTGCTGCTGGCAAGGGCATCCATCGACAATTCGGTAATCCGACTCCCATTGCCATTGTGGGATTTCTTCTGGCGCTCAGCCCACTTTCCTGTGATCTGATGGGCTGGAGAGGAGCTGGTGGAAATGGAGCTGCTTCAATGTGGGTCCCTCTGATCAACGATCGATTGTGTTTCAGTGCTACATACTGACCTCATTGTTTTGCCGTACAGCGGAGCTTACTTCTTCATCGGCGGCGTACTGATGCTCCTTGGTGGGTTCCTGGAATGGGTAGCTGGCAACACATTTCCATTCGTGGTGTTTGCCTCGTTTGGCGGATTCTGGTTCTCTTATGGCGCAACATTGCTCCCGTTCTTCAATGCATTCGGCGCATATTCGCCGGACCCGACCGACATCACTGCGGGACTTGCAACCAAGGGCTTCAATGCGAGTTTCGGCTTCTTCATGCTATTCATGGCGGTGTTGTGTTTCATCTACCTGATCTGCTCGCTGCGGACAAATATTGTCTTCGTCATCATTTTCACGGGCTTGTTTGGTGGCTTCATCTTCTTGACTGCCACCTTCTTTTTGACGGCTGAAGGGGATACTGCAGCATCCAGGATATTGTACATCGCAGGTGCTTCCACCTTTATGGCGGATATGGCTGGCTGGTACTTACTGTCGGCTCTGCTTCTTGTATCGGTCGACTTTCCTATTCGGTTGCCACTCGGAGATCTCAGTGAATGGATTCCGAGTTACAGCTCAAGGGGCTGAATGGGATGTCTGGGGTTTTTAGTTATTGGACGATACATCGAAGTCCAGATTTTATGATTGACGAATTCTAAATGACTTCTGGAGCGACTTTTCTTCCATGTAGGACTTTCAAGTCACCTTACCTGGTCTTTACTGCTCTTTCTGCACCTGAGGCGCACCTCTTCGGACCATCTCAACAACACCTGAGCTAGACCAGACGTGAGGACATGATGAGGCTGACAGTTCAGAACACCACAGCAAAGCATTGGCATTCAGAACCTTCTCTCCTCATCTCGGAAGTGGAATGATAGTTGACGTAAGTGCACGAACCAATTGCCCGCACAGACATCAGTTGCGAAGCCAACGCGCACGGAGCAGGTTCGGATGCATCTCAGACAAATAAGGTCATTGCACCTGTTAGCACGGATATTCGAGATAACAAGCACGGGTATCCATCAATCAAGCCATCCTAGCAAGCAATGAATCGAAAGCCACCAAAGCTTAATTATCCGTCACATCATGCATGCACGCAATCTAGAGTCTGACACCGCCTACAAGCACTCTGTCAAGGCCAACTTCTCCGTGCTGTGTCCGGCCATGACCCGAGGATTAGGCAAGCGAATGCAGTCGGTCAGCGTCAGAAGCAGACAAGCAGCCAGCCAACTGACTCGGAACCCTGACTGAGCATTCTTGGGGTTGCAAGTTGATCACCCCTTTGGAGAGTGCCCCACTATGGCATCACCAGTATCTCTTGAGGAGGAGATCGCTTGTGGGGGAACTTGGAAGAAAGAATTTTGCCGATATCCGTATTTACATAGCATTCATTGTTCGTGTTTTACCCACATAGTTACCTGAACATGTAAATGACTTGATCAGTACCTACCTAACTTCAGACTGCGACGCCTTGGGGACTGTACATCGTACCTAGTTAGTGTAAAAATGTAGATCAATAGACACGACCACCTCCCTTACTATTGCCCCGCGGAGAGCCACGCCAAAACTCCGTACGGCATGCAGATAGATAAGCCTCAGGGAGGTATTCTTACTAGTATCCTAATCCTGACCGCCGTAATATTCCAGTCCGCCTCTCCCCTTCCCTTCGCATCCAGGCCACCCTCCCCGCCAGCCTGCAACAAGCGAGTACGCAACCACCCAATGACTTCCCCTCCGCCCTTCCACCCATCCAAAAGCTTCGATGCCGGCAAGGACGCTACTGCGGCGCCAGTACTGCAACGAACGGGACGGTGAATCCTTCTAGAAGTCCACCATCTAGTTAGTTAGTTCACAGAAACTTGGGGGAGAATACTTGGTTTGGTTTGAAGATCAATGTGGACCTCCCTGCGGATACTTCACAGCCTGATGAAACCTAAAGTCCGCTGGGGTTGACATTCACCTCTGGACTGTACCTCGTATGTGTATGGTATGGCTGTGGTCCATACCCAGTTGAGTCGGAATAGGCACTTTAGTACTTTAGTAGCTAAGTACCTCGGAAGGTAGATACCTTTTCGTACCAAATGTATCTGGTCTGGGCGAGACGCTGAAGGCTAGCGTACTCGTAGGGCAGGATAGAGTAGTGTCATCTACCTAGGTTGGTACCTACGAGTGGTTTGGTGCCTGGTAGGTAGTATCCATGCCGAATGCACACCACCCCTCCACGTCAACTTGAACCTCAAGAGGGCCAGTGCAGTGCAGTGCAGTGCGGCAGCAAGGTCACCACGATGATGATAATGGTTCTCGTCATTCATTATTCATCGTCGCTCGAGTCAATCAATCAATCAATCAATCAACCACTACCATTAACATACTATGCTAGTCAACGAGACAGGTCTACTTAGACACCTTCCCGCTTAACTATGTACTCCGGAGTTTAGGCATGGATGTGGACTGTGGAATGCATCGATGGCCTGATTGACTGATGTTTCGTTCCGTTGTGACCAAGTTACTCGCCTCGATGTAGCGCGGAGGATCATATCATACCCATCATGCATGGAAGGCAACCAGGGAAGCGTTGGCATGCTGCTGCCTGCAGGTGCTGCAGTCAGTGCCGTAGTCGATCACTATCCTAACCTAACATAAACGTACTAGAAGGTACTGCTGGCACTGGCACAGCACACCACGCAACCCCGATAGGACCCTGGTCTCGGTGGGGTCGAGTTAAGTTGGGTTTTTGGGTCGCATGTGATACCTACTCGTAAGTTACTCGTAGTATCCCCCTTGGCCCCTCCCCGCCCAAGAATCTTGGAATGCTTGAGTTTTCTTGGAGAATGCGGGGTGTTGATTCATACCTCCGAGTAGGGACCAGCCAGTCTCTACGGCACAGCGAAACTCTTGAGGATAGGAGTGTCTGATAAACGTGCAGGATGCTGTTGGTCGGTCTTAGTTGGTATGTTGTGCACTTTATCTTTATGCCGAAGCTGTTCTTCTTTAAGATATGAGATATCATGTTAAAACACCATGCGTCGAGGGCATGTTGACGTGGTAATAATTAACGCGGAGACTGTTCTACTTTATACAATATTGCTTTGAGACGAGGAGTGTAATCAAGTCCAACAGAGAGTCCGGACGGTCATTAGTCACATTGTAAGAAAACAAAAGAAGAATTGTAAGAGATGCAAGATCTTATTGACTACTACTAGCCTATAGAAATGCAACTTTGCAATGATTATTATGCGTTGTGTTCAGTAGTCCAACTTTGGTATCGCATCACACGGTTTCCTTTGTCAGGATTGAGCGAGCGAGATAAGCCATAAACTCAACTCCTTAATTGAGCTGCGGTCCAAGCATCTTCACATCCGCCAGATGCAGTTTCAACAAGCCGTGACGATTGTGCAGTATCAGCCATTTAAAAAGCAGATCCACGTCGCTCAGTAGCCTCAATGATTTCCTTCTCCAAGATACCATCTCTGGCAAGGGTGGAGGCAAAAGTCTTGGTTGGCTTCCACTTGGCAGAGGTACGCGGAGTGGTCTCCTCGAACATCTTGTCAACTTGTTCCAGAGTCAGACCCTTGGTCTCAGGGACGAGGAAGTAAGTGTAGACGAATGCAGCAGTGCAAAGACCGCCCCAGATGAAGAAGACGGACGACTTCAAGTTTCCATGCTCTTCTCCGACCATGTATGGAGTGATGACAGCAATAATGGTGTTCCACAACCAGTTGGACGCAGTGGAGAGACCAACACCGCGAGAACGGATTGGAAGAGGGAAGATCTCGCCGATAACAATCCAGGCACCAGGACCCCAGGTAGAAGCGAAGAAGAAGATGAAGATTGCAATAAAGGCAATTTGAGCATTGACGGCGGAAATGTTGTTGGCCAGACTCTTGGTGGCATCATCCGGATCTGGGTGAGTGTGGTTGAACCCGACGGTGACACCGATGATGGCGACAAGGAACTGGCAGATCAACATGCCGAGAGCACCCCAGAGAAGGATGGTGCGACGACCCCATTTCTCGACGGTGTAGAAAGAGATGGGAGTGGAGCAGACGTTGACCAAGGTGAAGATGAGGGAGATCAAGAAGGTGTTGCTGATGGCGCCAGTGGATTGCAGGAAAGGTGTGGAGTAGTAGAAGATAAAGTTGACACCGGTCCACTGTTGCATCATCTGAAGCGAGGTACCAAGAATGGTGCGGCGCAGATTGGACTTTCCATTCCAGAGGCCGCCCTTGAAGCAGTTCATCCAGCTCTGGAGCCAACCAGCATCGGGGATCAACGCGCGCTCGTACTCTTCATTGGCAACAATTTCGGACAACTCGACTTGGATGTACTCGGACTCGCGTGGTTGTCCACGGAGCTTGGAGAGAGCAATGGTCGCATCTTCAAGTCTACCCTTCTTGACAAAGTATCGGGGAGAGTCTGGGAGGAAGAGAAGACCACCGCCGAGGATGATGGCCCAGGCGAATTGGATGGCAATGGGGATTCTGTAAGCTCCAGTGTCTGATCGCTTCTCGGTGGCGTAGACGACGATGGAAGCCAACATGATACCGATGGTGATGCAGAATTGGTAACCGGCAACGAGGGCACCTCGAACCTTTCGTGGGCACTAGAGATCATGTTAGTTGGAGGTCGGAATTGAGGCACTTGTCAGACTTACGATTTCGCTCATGTACAGAATGACGATTGCAGACTCAAAGCCGACACCGAGACCGGCAATGAGACGACCAGCGACGATGACACCAAGAGCATCACCAATGCCAGTGATCATCTGAATGACCACACCGATGGTGTATATAATGCAACCCATGATGATGATCCATTTGCGACCGAACATGTCTGCGAGGTCACCGGCGATGATGGCACCGAAGAAAGTACCGGCGGAGAGGATGGAGACGATGAGAGACTGGTGAGAGGAGGACAATTTTGTTGCGTCCGGGCCCTCCACGGCATGGATGAAGATGGAGGAGCCATTGACACCGTTGATGTAACCGGAGTCGTATCCGAAGAAGATACCACCGAAGGAAGCGAAAGCACAGATGAGATAGGCCTTCCAGGTGACTGGGGCTTCGATGGCGTTGACATCTTCCGTGGTGCGGAGGGCAACCGAGTTGCTGCGAGAAGCGCGGGGGGTGGTTTCCTTGGTAGCCATGGCTGGGATAGATGATGTGCCACGCGAAGGCGAAGGGATGGGGAATACCAAAAGTAACAGGGTAATGGGAGAAAGGAAAGAAAGGGTTGGATAGTGATGGGGAGGGAGGGAAGCTTATATGGCAGGAATCTGAGCGTGAGTGTGAGGGTCAATGTGACTTTGAGTTTACGAGGCCACTACAGGCGCGACTGCCTCGAAGAGCCAGAGGCGATCATGTTGGTCGTGGTCGTGAGGTTCACAGAGCGCGCAAGATGGCCATGACTACGACTACTGCACTGGCGTTGTACTCGTAGCACCACTCGTACAAAGGCATGGTTTGGGCAACCAATGATGACATGGGGACAACCGGTGATGTGGAGTAGCGAGCGCTAGTGAGGTGGTGATGAAGGGATTCTGTTTTTGAAAAATTCGATTGATGGAGAAGACTGAACTGCTGGAGATGATACATGGGACAGTGGAGACTCCGCAACGGTACGAGGTACTCGGTAGCCTCGTCGATGGGATGGCAGTGGAATGGAATGCCGACAAGGACACGAAGCTAGCACCCTTACAGTCAAGGGCCCTTGTCCCGGTTGGGATTCCTGGCCGCCCGCGATGGTGGAGTTGGCTGCAACCTTGATTTCGCATGTGACCCTCGACCCCGTCAATCATGGACAGTGAGCACCAGGGCACGGAGCAAATACTGAAATGGATGCTGGCTGCTGGATGCAGTGGTGAAAGGGCCTGGTTGGGTTCCACCACTGATCATTGTCATGCCAGCGGTTACCTAGGTACCGACCTAGGTACTTACTCGTAGATCTACCTACCTACCTACCTACCTAGTTCAGGTATGTGCTACACAGGCCCCTCAATCAAGACATGTCAACCGATGCAATCACAGCCCGACCCCAAGACAAGACTTGTATTCGTCCTTGGTACTTCACGATCAATGCTCAGGTGTTCTTGTTGCGGACTGAGGCTGGAATCTGCTGTTTTGATAGATCGATCATCAATCAACCACCAGCTAGGTATAGCTCCGAGCCTAAAAACCGCCACGAAACCAACACCGCTGCTTGGCAATGACACCTTGATGCGGGGGGGAAGAGTCACTGGCACTGGCAATGATTGTCAGCCGCTGGATAATCAACCGTAGTCTTGCCGCTGGGGGTCACATTTCAAATGCAGTCAAGATCCAAGCGACCTTTCGATCCACTCATGAAAAGCTTTGCCATGCTTGTCAGGTGTTTACTCCAAGACTTTCCAGCTGTTCCCTCTTCCCAAAGTCACTCGTCCCGATTGCCCTCGTAGCCCTCAGTCTCGTGTGACCTCCATAGGCGCCAATAAATCAATGTAGACACCCGGACAGTTCATGTTCCAGCCCGAAATCAGGAGGCTGGACAATGCGATAGGGTCTCATGTTTCAGAGCCTGAGTTCCAAGGTTCTTTCTAGCGCTGGTTCGGCATTGCCATCCGCTAGTCGTGGCTTTTCAGGTTCTGGTCGCTTTTTCCGGCCATACGCGTGACACTCTCTTTGCTGCCCAGATGCTCTACTCGTCCACTGCAGCCTCTGATCAAAGATACCTACGAGTATCCGGAGGTACAGTACCTCGCACTCATCTTTCGCCTTCGCCTCGCATGGCCTGATCTCCTCCCCGCCACAGCGTGTCCTCGGTCTCGCCTTCTACCCTCAATTACTCCGTACTCCATCCGGAGTCTCCATACCAAATACTAAGTTTCTTCTCAGCTTCTTCTTCAATCTTTCCATCCGGATCCAGATGCCAGATTCTGAGAGAAAATTTGGTTGCCGTCATCATCGTTGAACCCTAGGACCCACCGACACTCCGCGGGTCAGCCCAGGCCGATGGGGGCCATCGTAGCAGCGCGCCCCAGGCTTGCCTTTTAACTTTAACTCTTCCTTTCACGTACTTCGTACGACCCCATTTGGAGCAGAGTTTTTTTTCCAAAACATGTCCGGACTCCAACTACCATGTTGAATGGATGGATAATCGCCGCAAATCTTGCCCGTAGTCTAGTAAAATTTGGCATTGACTTTCCCTCCACAGAGAATGATATCCCATTGGACTGATCATTTACGGATAGCCGGCATCCCCTCTGCTCTTAGTCTGGTGGCTTGCGTCCAAATTCGAAATTGAGCTCACGATCGAACCCCTCCCAGGTTCGATCGATCAAGGAAATCCTAATTTCATTCGCGGTCGTAACTCGGCACCTTAGGGCGAGGAAGACGACCATACAGAGAAATTCTAGACACGATACACACCCAGCACCAAGGTAGATTACCATACCATCTGCAAGTGGTCTTTTCAACAACCATGATAAACGACTCAATCACATCTCTAGAGAATCCTTGGAAACTGTCAGCTTCCATGCACCCTCCAGTCTCCAGATCCCCTGATACTACCCCCTTCCTTCCCAACCGTTGCATTGCAGCAAACTCTGAGGTCTTCCTGCCGAATCTCGCGTGCTCCGCGTGGCCTCCAAAGGAAACACATCAACACGCCAATGCAGAAGAACCCTTGACCAAACTCTTGCATTCAAAACGTTATTCCACGTGCTGGTTGGCCATTCGCCACCCCCTGCTGCCTACCTAGGTAGTATCAGCGAACGTCAGACGGTGCTTCTGAACAAGGCATGTGAACAAACGCTCTGTGAGACTGTGACTTGTAGTCTCTGTGGGTGTCAAATTCCATCCTCATCTTCACAAATACAAGCTCAAAAGAGGTCACTGTCCCTGGCTCGGATTCAAGAGCTCTCTCAGCCCAGGGCCAACCGGGGTATTTCGAGCATGACGCTTCCCCTAATCAGTCTCGTCATATTTTGCTCAGCTTCGTTGTCTGCATCGCCACTGACATGACAGCCTTCCGAGCAAGATGGCTTGAACCACCCAAAACTCCCAGTAACAAAGTTGCGATGTCTTTTCTGATCTGCCTACCCTCTCGCATGCCGCGACAAGGCTCGGCCTTGTCGCTCAAGTCTTGTCATGCCGGGGTGCGATCGCGTCCTAAACCCAGCATTCGTACTGTAGATCACTGTCCATGCTCAATGCGCCAGCGGAAGTACCCGTGCCAATCATCAAATACACCTGGTCTCGGTCGTTGCAACCTCCCGGATGGCATTCGATCTGCTTCATCTCCCCTTAGCTAAAGCGCGATGATACCTCTTCAAATAGCTAGCGACATGCCCGATCCTTAGGAAGTCGTAGTACCCCAGAGGAATAGCAATCCTACCTTTGCGGTGATCTGCAGTGCATATCCTATCCACCTCAAGAGTCCAACATCCAACACCAGCTATAGCACGATGCGCAGTCTTGACTCTTGAGAACCCAGCGACCGCCAAGTGAGCTTGCATGTAGGCGCCGGCAAGTAGTCTCTCCACCAAACCACTCAGAACAAGAACGCGTTCGTCGCTAAACAACACCATCATCAGCTCCACAGCAATACCAGCCGAGCAGCCAGCCAAGTCGTCTTCCCGAGTTCTCAGACCCTCCTCATGCAATGCACTCTCCCTGTCAACCCACATCTGACCTACCTTAATGTTACTTCCCAATCTCGGCACCCAATTCATCTTAAAAAACTGGCTGACCTTCTTAGACTAGTGACGCTCGTAGAGACGTCCTTCGTAGTAATCTCCTTCATAGCCCTCCGCTTGTTGGTTCTGAGCGCGTCTTGACCACCGCCTGCGACTCGGTCGGCTCATCTAGCCGTTTCACGACTGCTGTTTTTCATATCAATCGGGCTCTCCCTGTCGCGTCCTCACTACTGGAAATCATTTCTCCTGCAAGTCTATCCTATCCCCAAACATAGGTCCGCTGCTGCCGGACCGAAGCGTCTCTCGTTTCCGAGCTTACAGGCAACAATCTGCAATTCGACGCGACGCGGTAAAGTCACTCATGATGCGATCCTTACGAGCCATCCGGATGGGGAGGAAGTGTGCCTAGGAACACTCTCCCAAAGAATTTCGGAGTTTCGAAAGATTGAAGAAACTAATGAGTCTCTATGGTTTCAAACACTGAGAAACGTGAAGATCTGAATGGAGATCCGGTGATACTCTTCAAAGACGTTCATCTAACATGTCAATTCACGTCGCTGACAGAAGAGAGAAAAAGAAACTCAGACTTCTGAACGATCACGTGTCTGATCAGCGACTCCCACGAAGCCCATATACTCCACAGCTGAAACTGCATATAGCGGCCATAACCTCCACCCTAACAATCGAGGCATTTCGGAGTTATCATGATTTTTTTTTCTTCCACGCTTGCCACACCACACGCCTTGTGGGTTCTGCTCGCTGTACGGATGCAACCTGGTATGGAGCACGGAGAAACACGTAATTCACGAGCCGCATCTATGAATAAGGCTCAGTTGCCGTCTCGATGTCACTCGTTCCGAGTCCTTCGACTCCATCATCATGGCCACAATCGGCAACTCATCAGCGCAGAATCAAACAATAACCGAAACATGGAAAATAGCATTACAACTAGGTGGGTAGCCACCACATTTTCAGCCTCTCCCCCCACTGCACCAATTTCATATTTTGGGACTCGCATGAAACTTTCTACACTTTCATCACCAGGGAAGTTCCATGCCCTCTCGGTGCCAGAATTTGCCCGTGTGGTCAATGTTCTTCGTTTTCAGCACCTCCCACAGTTTACCAGCAGCTTCGTCCGCCTCTACCGCCTCTTCCATCTTCCAGACATCAGGATCTAGCCCTGTTTTGGTGAAGCCTGGATGTAACATGCTCACAACCACATTCTTCTCCTTCAGCTCGATGGCCATGTTCTTGAAAAGACTGTTCACTGCTGTCTTGGATGCGCGATATGCATAAGACCCACCGGAGCTGTTATCTCCTATACTTCCGACTCGTGATGACATTACAGCGATATGCTTCGGATTGTCGGCGGCCAGAACATTCGGTAGGATTGCCTGTGTCAGGAAGAAAGGCCCAAAGGTGTTGATCGAGAACGTGTGATTAGCCACCTCCAGTGTGAGACCGTTGAGCGTGTCGTAATGCTTGTTAGGCATGATCCCTAGCACAATCAAGACAGATTAAATATTTAGCGACTCAGATGACGACATTGTACAACCTACCAGCAACATTGAGCAGAACATTTACCTTCTGATCACCAAGCGCAAGCTTAAACTCTCGGATAGACTCAATCGAGGCGACATCCAGCCGACCAATTTGGCACTTTGGCCCTGAAAGGCTCAGGAGGGTTTCTCCAGCGTCGATGTCTACGGCATAGACATAGTATCCCTTTTCGCGGCAACAGAGTAAATTAGCAACCGATTCGAATCCCGTCCAGTGGCCTTCGAAATCGCTGGTTGCTCAAACACGGTCCTGGCCTACCTCTTTCAAAAGCACCTTTGCTAGTGCATGGCCTATACCGGAGTTACACCCGGTGATCACTATCGCCGTCAGTGCTGGGATGTGAAGACGGTAGGTAGTACTCGAAACGAACCTGCCGTTGGCATGACGAAGTTTCCGCAAACGTTTTAATACCTCTCTTAACTAGTAGAGCAACTCTTTTCTTTGTTTGTTTCCCCTTGTCACAACCAGGTGTATGGGTGTCAGACAACCCGACCTGGTGCTACAAAGCAATCTGCGTATTTTTGAATCTCCAGCGCAAGCAGCTTACTGGAGTGCTTATCAGTGCTTAAAATCAGGTTCACCATAGATTACACTCTAGAAGCCAGAACGCCGGATCAGAGTAAATAAACCTCAAAGAGTAATAATCCCCACCATTCGTTTCATCGTCACCTGACGTCAAAGCTTTTTCCCCCTTGTCATTCGCATTGCATTCGACGAGAGGTGTTCAGCAGTTAGTTGGCTTTCACAGACCTTGCTGTCATGGAAATTGATGATTGGTTGTATTGTATGCGGTGCTCAGGTCACGGTGTTTGGCCCTGCAGGCTTTCCCCGCCTTCCCCAGACAATACTCGTACAGTTGCTTCGGGGCCCTGCATGCGAATCAAGTGTAACTTGGAACCCCATCAGGACCATTCCATGCATCCATCTCCGGCTCTCACGAGGCTTGGAACCCGATTCGTTTCTTGTCAATGGAATCACCATACACACATATTCATCATATTTGCGCCTCATTGCGCATGCGATGGTTATAGTGAAAGTACTAAGTAGAATCACCGACGACTTTCTGCAGCTGTATCGGTAAGTCTGCACTATCGCATATTGAAAACCATAAGTTAATCGCCGGCTGCTTGATGGTGTCATACCCACGAATGGAGAGCGGTCACTGCGGATGTGTTACCTAGTGATCAGACAGTATGCAACCCTGCTGGCGAACATGAATGTTCAACCCCGACTCGGATCATCTACATGAATGGAAAAGCCCGGTGGGATGGACATAATGTGATTCCTAACAGTGAAAGCGCCTCTGCCACGGTAGATCTGTCTTGTTCGAACAAGAGACACGTCACATCAAACAATCCCCCTGGTTGTAGAAAGAGCGGGGTGCAGCCTGATCCGCACGTAGACTAAGTAACATATCTACTCGTGCAGGAGATCATTGAAGTGAGGACTTTTCTTCCCACTTCGCAGCTTCGACCTCTTTGATGTTTCGCTCAGATCCAAAGTACATCTATATAATATATATATATACTTTGTCAAACCTCGCTCGTGGTGGCGCTCAAACCGCAAGACGTCCCGCTCGCTAGCTAACTTCCGTCAAGGCAGTGTATGAATACGGTATCTATTGAGTTATGTTGAGGAGCAACTGGCATCAGAAAACTCATATCATGGTTATCGTCGGAGAACGGTAGGTCCAAAAACCCAGTACCTTGTTGGAGAGGTCAAGTTTTAGCGACGATATGTGCATGACGCCCGGGGCAACACCTTTGACGGCGTACTCCGATGTTCCGGAATACCGGAGTACTGGGGCAATCCGACGCTTTCCGCTCCGTACTCTTGGAGATAACGATTCGACTCTTGACATATCTTTGACCTTTTCTAATAAAAGATTAGGCTGACGAGGGATCGTGAAGGACGCTTCATCGCACAATTGATATATATCTCGGCGTGAGTAACGCCCGAGAAGTGGGCAGTCATTGATAAAACTTACCGTCTCGTTTGATTTGGTAACTCGCCGTCCGACGTTTAATCTTCATCATGGCAAACGCAACACCCTCCCTGGATGAGGCGATCATCATCGTTGGCGCTGGCGTGTTCGGACTTTCGACGGCGTTTGCCCTCCAGCAGCGAGGCTACACCAACATCACGGTTCTGGACAGGGATCTACCACCCGTCCGCGACGGCAGCAGTACCGATATATCACGAATCGTGCGCTCGGATTATGTCGATCCATTCTACTCGCGACTGGCTACTGAGGCGATTGAGACATGGAAGTCGTCTAGTGTGTTCAAGCCGCACTACTATCCGAGCGGATTCATGCTGGCCTCCGAGGCGGTGGCCGATCCGTACTTGGAGAAGAACAAGGAGACGCTTCGTGGCCAGAACCAGAAATATCGCGAGTTCAACGATCTTGCGGCGCTGAAGGCGAATATTCCTGGAGAGTCCTTGAGGGATGTCAAGTATGGGTATATGAATCTGAATGCTGGATGGGCTGATGCTGCTGGGGCGACCAGGGCGCTGGCAATCCGGCTCAGTGAGTTGGGGGTTTCTTTCATTACTGGACCTCGAGGAACCCTACGATCCTTGATTGTCGATGGCAAGACCAAGAAGATCTCGGGGGTCAATGTGGTGCAGGGCCCACCGATCCATGCATCCAAAGTGATCATGGCCACAGGTGCATGGACTACTCGATATCTCGATGATCTAGACTACCACATCATCGGATCAGCACAACCCGTGGGATTCATCCAACTCACTGCTGAGGAGGGCAAGAGACTCGCCAACATGCCTGTCGCGATCAATGTGACCTCTGGGGTATTTGTCTTCCCACCATATCCTGGAAACAACATGCTCAAGGTCGCATACCACGGCCACGGATTCGAAGTCAAGGCATCTTTGGAGAGTGGTGAGAGCCGCCAGAGTCCCTTTTCTGCGCCCAAGCGAGACTCCAACAATGCGGCATCAACATTCCTTCCAGAAGATGCGGATCAATACCTTCGATCCGGTTTGAGACAACTCATTCCTAGTTTAGCGGATAGGCCGTGGGTGAAAGGCCGTTTGTGCTGGTATACGGAAACGCCTACGGGCGATTTCATCGCGGATTATCATCATTCGGTGAACGGGTTGTTCATCGCTACTGGCGGATCTGGACAGTAAGTTACTTTCCGAAATTAGGTGGCATTCCACAAGTTTTCGCTGGCTGACATGTACGTGCTTCTCCCTAATAGTGGTTTCAAATTCTTACCCGTCTTGGGCAAGTATATCGCCGATTGCTTCGAGGGTAAGGCAGACCCCGAAGTGAAGAAGAAATGGAAACTGCCTAGTCCAAGTATTGGAGGGAAGGCAATCATGGTGAATGACGGGAGTCGGCGCGGCCCTCCAAGGCGGACACTTGGGGAGGAAGAGCAGCTGAAAGCAAGGTTGTGATGATATATCTAGATATAATGTTGGCCTGAATTAGAAATCAATTCTGCCAGCGCGATGAGTAACATCAATTACAAAATCGCTATTCTGGAATTTGCGGCATAGCTCGTAACCACTGAGGATTACTCCAATCGTTGAAACTGCCGGTAAACTGTGACAGGAGGTCGTCAAAAAATGGAACATTATCTCCGACCACCCCAAGTTCAAGAAATGAATCGTCACTTGCAGGCTCCGAGGGTCCAGCGGTGTCGTTGATCGATGTCTCGGCCGGTGCGAAAGTGGATTGTCTCGAAACATCTTGACCTTCTGAGATTGACGGAACCACGTGGACATTGAGGCTGATACTGGCATTGTTCTCATTTTCACCCGTCGCAAGATCAGGAGAAGATGGCGAATTTGCAACCGTCATTCCTAATATATTACAGTCGAGCAGTGCCCATAGGTCTGAAGGGCGAAACGTGATTGTGACTGTCGTAGGGGCAGTCTCCCATCCTTCCTCAGTGGTGCTTCCGTTGCCGCCCTGATTTTCAGGTCGTCTTCCTCGTACTTTGGCTTGGAGTTTCTGAAGAATTTTGAGCTATTGATCTGTTCAGTACCACAAACGTATCCAGCCGGCGAGTGGTGGGTTCAATAGCAACTCTCCAAACCAAGATTCAGACCGATGAGAACATACCTTCTGGTCAATGTGTGGCCATTTTGCTGCCAGTTTTCCAAGAAATCTCTCACACTTTCCAAGATCGTCTTTAGCTTTAGTTGAAACCGCTATGTCTCGCGAAAACTGAAATATCCAGAAAACCGTTGCGGTTGCCGTGATCATGTGTCCAACCACAGGGTTAGTAATCTCAAAGGGGAAGCGCTCGAAGATCAATAGTAATTGGGCAACCCACCCAGCATGGAATAGTGCCAGGTCGACAGTCTGCTGCAAGTAGAATGAAGGGCGGATGGTGTGGTTGCCTTCATGTGAACTCCTTGCTATCAAATGTATGAATGGGTGATTCAGAATTGCCGGAATTGTGTGGGAAGCAATCTGCATCAGTGCCCAGGAAATCCAATATTCTTGGTGCTCGAGAAGCTCAGTGCGTGATCTTTTCAGTGGTTGTACGTGCCTGAAAAGATGTGAAGATGATACTTGAGTTTCACATTCGTGCATTTGGAAGTTGAGCTTCATGTTCGCAGAGGTTGGTAGCCATGGCTTTTCCGCTTTGCCAGAGTGGATTTCGGAAAGGTATGTTGTGACATCCCCCCAGATTGATATCAGTCGAATCGCATACGCGTTGACCCCAAGGTCGTTTAAACCATTCGAGTCCATTCCAATAGAACGGACTGGAGGGAGGATGTCGGCCTGACCAGAAGAGTTATTCACGTTGGCTCCGACTGGTGGTGGGCAAGGTGCACTTGGAGGATAAGTCTTTGAAGAACTCTGCCTTCTTTCGAAGGCACCATTTTTCAGTTGTGGAGAGAACACTTGTTCCAGGATGGTAATACTCCAGTAGCATCGGGATACACTGTCGTTGTCAACTTGGATCTCACAGAATGATTGCAGATTGCGATCTGAGTCTCGAAGTGCCTGTAGCCTCGAAGCTAATCCGATTGTCATAAAAGCGCGTGCAGCATTGCCGACTGTCAAACAGTCAGCATGGTCCGTGATAAAAGTTGACATTTGAGATGAACTGGCCGATCATATCGTTCAATACCAATAAGCACAATGCCTGCAGTACTTCGAGGGTCGCCGTGCCTTCTGAAGCTAGTCGCATAACGGTATCGTGAGCTAGGCGAGTGTAGGATTGAGCAGCATCAGGGCCATATCCTGGAAGAGAGTTTGGAGAAGAGAAGTTCAGACACAGGGCTGAGAAGGACCAGCGAACGAACGGTGTGGCCACGGCTAAACGGCTGCAGAGGTTTGTCAGGCTAAAGAGCGGCAACGGTTGAAGATGAATTCTGGTCTTGTAGACCTGGGTTGCAAATTCCAGCACTTCGATAGGTGGATGGCAGCTTGATAGAGATGAATCAGTAGTGCTATATCAAGAAAATTGAGATGTGCAAGGGAGATCAAACTTAACACCCCGACTGATATCGGTTTCTGCAGATTGATGAGGTGCTGATGCAGCATGACTTGGCGATGCATCGTTGCTGGGAACAGGCTGTGATATGGAGCTATGAAGTCAGCATAGTGTCCTTATCTAGCATGATCCGGCAAACTATACTTTAGTATAGCATAAATATCTTTAATCTGAGATTCAATATTCGGAATTCTAGCACTGGAAGAGCTCCTGGTTGTACTACTGTGGTGAGAACTTCTGATAATATTTTAAGTATAAAGCTGGAACCAACCTTGAAGCTTTATTTACTCTCGAAGGACCTTTGTAGTGATTCCTTGGAAGATAGACGCATTGCTGCTTCAGTCGGCCACATAGCGAACAACTTGGCTTCTCACCCGGGCATTTCGTCTTCCTCCTACTAATCCAGGTTTCAGTTCAAGGATTATGGGACTGCCAATAAGATAGTTCACCTACCGGCACGACTCACAGGCTTGACGGCTTCGAGATTCTTGGTGATCTGATGTCTCCACCATGCCTGTCGGACTTCGATGGAAGCGTTGCTTGAGTGACTTCAGCCTCGGAGAACATGGAGGAAAATGAAGCTGCCAACTCCGTGATCGCGGAATATAAATACTGTAAAATGGAGCATGCCGACCACGTGATTATTCGGAAGAATTGCCATCAACTCCGCGTGCCGTTCCTTCCGGGGTTTTCGATCCGAGATCGACAGTGAGCCTTCATAGCCTTTCATCGTCAATGGACTCCCATTACTCGACAGTAATCTACAGTTACGTGGATTAATCATTTCAAGAACCTGGCATCGAACATGCTGAACCACAAGTTCCAAGCTATCGTTTGCTGCTGACACCTGCAAGCCCCACTAGCAACCTGGAATGAAACGGTTGTCAGGGTCTAGGAGAAAGGTCCCCGCTGTTTCGCAAAATGCCATATTACGGCGTCCTGCCCTCTCAGATGGACCATCAACGATCATAACCACTCAGCAGATGCGGAGTGCTAACAAGCCTACTAGTCGAAGCTTGCTACTCGTTATCCACTTGATAGGAAGATTTCGCCTGTGGCCATACCCTTTTGAGGGTTGATCCTTTAGGCTTTGGCACACAACGCCGGAAGTCTATCGGATTCCGAGATTCAAACGAACCATGGCTCAAGATCCATAAATCATTTCGGTGTCATAGAAAAATTTCATTCCTCCATTTCAGACCCAGTGGTCCACAATCATAATCACATCCATCTAATATCGTGCAGCATTTCTCATATGGAGACCGTGAATGCAACCTCAAAGGGGCATTCCCCGGAAAAGACTCGTTATGATGAGGATGTCATCCAGCCAGATGAGGGCTTTGATGAGCTCCACAATCAGGCCAAAGGCGAACTCCAGCTAAACGTTGGTGGTCGAGGTGCCACCCAGCGGCGCCTGAAGAACTATCAAGTTACCATGATTGGGTTCTGCAGTGGTATCGGTGTTGGCTTATTTGTCGGAATTGGAGCCGCTTATTCCAAGGCAGGCCCAGCAGGACTGTTCCTGGCATATATCATTGTTGGGACGGTGATGTGGTGCATGATGCAAAGTATATGCGAATTGGCAACACTTCTCCCAACTGCTGGCTCCTTTCCCCACTGGGCAACTCGGTTTATTGATCCAGCGGTTGGGTTTTCACTGGCGATCTCATACACATACGCCTATTGTATCGCCATAGCTTCCGAAGTCTCAGCTGCTGCGATAATTGTGGGCTATTGGACTGATATCTCACCAGCCCTGGTGATCAGTATTGGTTTGGCATTGATCCTGGCTTTCAATCTGATGAGTGTACGTTTCTTCGGAGACATCGAAGTTATCGGTGGAGCAATCAAGGTCCTCTGCTTTGTGGGCCTAATTCTGGTCTCTCTTGTTATCACATGTGGAGGTGGACCGAAGCATCAAACAATTGGCTTTCGCTACTGGCACGATCCCGGTCCATGGACAAATTTTCACGGTATCGAGGGCCCAACAGGGCACTTTTTAGGCTTCTTGTCAGCCTTTGTGAATGCATCTTTCAGTTTTATTGGAGTCGAGATTGTGGTCATTACGGCTGCTGAAGCTGGTGACCCACATTTTGCTATTCCTCGAGCTGCACGGCAGGTTGCCTACCGCATTGGCTTTTTCTACATTATTGGCTCCTTACTTATCGGAATGATTGTGGATCCAAGAAACAAAGCGCTTGTTTCAGGAACAGGAAACGCAAACAGCTCGCCATGGGTTATTGCTATCAAAGAAGCTGGCATTAAGGTACTGCCTTCAATCGTCAACGCTTGCATTCTTGTTTCCGCATGGTCTGCAGGAAATGCATATTGTTGGACTAGCTCAAGAATGTTGGTGGCTATGACAACTGATCGCTCCATGCCGCAAATCTTTGGTAGAGTCAATTCAAAGGGTGTGCCATATTTTGCCGTCTGCGTGGTCTGGTTGTTTGGGCCACTAGCTTATCTAAGTAAGTGTATACTACTTGAAAGATCGAATGTTGCTGGCCGATCACTAACCTGCTTTAAATAGGTCTTGGTAAGGGTGGTCCATCACAAGCCTGGACCTGGTTACAAGCTCTCAGCACCGTCGCTGGATTATTATCCTGGGGAACCCTCTGTCTGTGCTACATCCGATATCATGCCGCAATGAAAGCTCAAGGAGTGAGCCGAGATACCATTCCCTGGAAAGGCCCGTTCCAGCCCTACACTGCCTGGGTCGGGTTCATTGGCTGCATATTCATTATTCTAATTGTTGGTTTCCCTGTCTTCCTGAAGAGCAATTGGAATACATCAAGCTTTATCTCTGCCTACATTGGAATACCGATCTTCTTCGTTCCTATCATCGGTTGGAAGATTATCCACCGTATCAAGGTCAGTAACCCTTCTGATTTCTGAGTTTCTCATTTTTTCATTTGTCTGACGTGTAAGCTACAGTTTGTTCGTAGTCACGACATAGATTTATGGTCTGGTCGACTTCAGGATGGCGAAATCGAGAAACCCACGCAGCCGGCCACAACTTGGTGGGGACGTACGCTAAGACACGTGGCATGATTTTACTCCCGAGTTCTACTCTGTCCCTTCGGATGGGAGGGTTGACAGACATGCACTTGCCCCTCCAGGGGTATTATGTTGCAATCTAACAATCGACTCGAGCCTCGGCGCTCTCTGGAGACCGTAAATTGTCTTCTTATTGCGTTATGGCACTGGGGCACGCCGTACACAATTTCGGTATATAATATTCGCGAATAGTCAATCAAACAATGCCAATGACAATATGAACACAATTGTTCACAAACAAACATTAAACCCAATGCTTAACCCTGTCCGATTGGATTATACCTTGCATATTGCTCACCATGGCTTCTTTTCCTTTGAATATATTCCAATCAACATTGGCTAGGTATCAGTGTTACTACATAAATGTTAGGGCATGTGATGCTTTGATCAGCAGAAACACCATGCCTCGACATGCCATCAGCAAGTGATCACTTGAGATACTCCCAAAACGTGGTATCTGCTTCACATCTTCCTTCTCTTGATGAAGATATGGGAGAAATTCGGAATGCAGCTGGTCTTCCCGTCCTGGTTGACCATCCATCGAGATTGATTGGCGAAGCTGAATCCCTTACCGAGGTTGCGATTTTGCGGCCTCGTGTCTTGGGCCATGTTTTGAGGGTTCACATTTCCCGCTCAACCTGACTGGAGATGTTTGAAGTCTCTGACAGCCGTGAGAATATAGCCTTGATGTGCTTCAGTCAGGTCTACGAGACGTGTTGGAGAACAAAGGAGATGTGGCGTGAACATTTGGGAAGAGACCATCTAGAATAGGCAGCACTATGGCTGTATCTGAGGCTTGAATCGGTAGGCCAGCGGCAGCACCAAAAGAACAGTAAGGCAGAACTTTTAAACACGATAGCTTCGACTTGCAAGACGGCTGAGCAAGCATTGATCAATGATCCTTTTCTTTGAAGCCGGAAATCTATAGCCGATACAAAAACTAAAGCAATTTCGGAGTAGTTGAAGGCACACTGGACTGGACGTACGTCCGAACGAGACAAATAGAAGAATGCCGTCAACTTTGCTGCCCAAGGCACCGAGAATTTATAAGCGAGGCACATAAGGCATCAATGCATGCCAAGCATGTCCCTGCGTAGTACTGAACATGCCTGATATCAGCGGTTTTCTTTGAATGCACTAGACCTGCGTCGGGGACGAAGCAAAGCTTACAATAGCTCTGCCTGGTGATACCGTTTCGTAATGTTTCCAGTACAGTATCTGGCCCGCCAATTGATCATGTGAGCTAGATATGGAAATTGTTTTGGTCAGGCTGATGAGCAGGTAGGAATCCCACACTGGAAGGGTGCTCAGCTTCCTACTTACAGGAATTCGGAAGACTGTTAAGTATAAACGATTGTTCTACACGCTTCTACAGGCACATAATCCAAAAGCGGGAACATTCGAAAGCGATTGATTACTACATGATGTAGAAAATAGTAGCGCTTGGTGGCTCATGAGACATCGAAGGAAGGATTGAATAGCATAATATTTCCGCAGGCCTTCAATGACTCAAAGCAAAATCATCTAACCGCTCCGCCCTTACCTTTCCTCCAGAAATTCCGATAGCCACCGCTCCAGCAACAATAATTTCGCCCGTCGGGCTTACGACAGGCATTGCATACCGAGCAGTAATTCGGATACCCTTTGACATGCTCGTCCAGCTTTTCCTGAGTAAAGTACTTTGCTTTGCAGGATAGACAGTAGAATCGAGGAACGGCAGTCGACTGCGGAATGGCGGTGGGAATAGCAGGGGTTGGGAGAAGACCACTTGATGGGGGCTTTCGCGGCCCACTCTCCGATGAAACCGGGGTCGGTTGTGCCCCGGTAAGATTTATCGTGCTTCCAGGCATGTTGACTATCTCAATGTCTGCATTGTAGTTGGGATCAATGTTCATGTGACCTTGGTTGATGATGCGTGGTCTTGTCGTATATGCTGGCGCTGGAACTAGAGGACTACCCTCGTGATTATAGGAAACCATGTCGCGACTCATGTTATCGTTGGGGTGTTGCTTATGATTGTCGTGTAGCAATCCCCAGAACGTGAGGCTTAGGGAAGATCAGAAGGGGGTAGTAGGTCCTACTTATGTATTGACAGAAGCCCAGGTTACCGGTCGTATTGGCTGAAGCTTTCTTGAGGCTAATGTCGGGCGTCAAAATGTTGCTGCCCGATTTTCGAGGGAAAATATGCAAGAGTGACCAGAGACACAGACCCGCGGCCGAGAACTGTCCTGAGGAGTGCTTAGAATGCATACCGACGCTGAAATGCTTTGAGGAGATAGAATTAGCGCCGGTTCGAGATGTTCGAGTAGTCTGACTTCCTTCTGAGCCCAATATGCTTAAGGTAGAGCAACGTAGTCCCGATAACGTATCATATCAATGTTTCGAACCTTGCATGTCTTGGATAACTGGCTAACTTAACCAAGTCTGCAGATCGGGGCTAGGTAAGACCAGTTAAATAGTGTTGGTTGTCATTGTAACTCAATTATTCGATCACGTGGTTATCACATCTCTAGCCCGACCTGCTATTTCACACAATATGCATGCCACGATCAGTTCATTGAAAACCCTCATCAGTGCTTTGAAGTCGATCTTTCTCAACGCCATATGAACAAACGGGCTTCGATGGTCGTGTAACCCACAGCACATTCGTAAAAATCACTACCAACGTTCATGCTCAGCCACGAAGTGCTAATCTGAAGGGTGAGATCTGCTCTTGCGAGGTTGGACTCTGCGCGATTTGTATGCAATTGCTGGATAACCGTTGCACAGATGCGTCAGATACTTTTTGTAGTTATCTGGCTTCCTATTGACGCACACGCATTTTCGCCTCCAGTTATCATGCTCCAATAGAACTGGTCTTGGTACCCAGAGGTCGAGGGAGTACATGGTGGAAGTGTATTCGTTGATACACTCCCTACACAGACAGTAATCGGGCTTCGTATCCGTTGGGTAAGCAGACCTGCTTTTATGTATGACCTTACAATAGGGACACAATTCGTTATCCTTATCATGGTGTTTGAATGTCTTGAGGTAAAGCAGGTCATCAACTGTCAGCGTATCACCGTCTGTGGGCCCGTCTATCCATATCGTCTGTTCTGCCTTCGTGAATATCATCCTTGTTTGTACTGGCTGATTAATTTTCTCAATTGTGTTTCCAGACTGGTTGAATACCTCCATTATTGCGCTTGGCTCGTTGACTATATCGTATTTTTCGGCGTAGTCAGAAGGGACTTTCAGGTAGCCGCGATTCACGATTTGAGGCCTCGTTGGCGTTGGCTGCACTGCGTCATCAGCTGCGCTCTTTGAGGTGTTTTTCATGAGACTAACACTATTAGTCGCTGCGGTTCTCGTTTTTGAGCGAACTGGGAGGGGCCATTTGTCGACAGTGTTTCTATTTATCTCATCGTCGTGAGATCGTGTTTTGGGGGACGACATTGTTGCCAATTGACACTTTGACTCTAAACTGATGGCAGTGGGCTACTTAAGTTAGAGACCTTTGTAGATGGTTGACGAATATCTGCTCGTAGCCTCCGAATGGATTGTAGAACAGCATTTACTTTACTGCCTGAGGCTCAAGTCACAGCATTGGCACCGAATTAGCGTCCAACATCCCACTCTGGAGAGCGATGCTAGCAGTGCAGACTTCTCAACTGCTGCTGCCTGAGCAGCGACTTGATTCACAAGCAGCAGGTATTGACAATGGATATCGAGACCGAAAATAAGCAACCGAGGTGCCAGCCGAGGTATCACCTGATGGGACGAGTGATGCTAAGAAGCGGGCGATTGGGCACCACTAAGGCAGCAGTCATTATTAGGCGTCAAGCGAGAAGGCGACCACCGCCGTAAGCTCTGCCCGACACTAGACGGTGCTACCGCGGGATACAGTCCTGCATAGCAACATCGAACGGCAATCGGGTAGTGTCTCGGGACCGCTTTGAGCCAGGTGTCAAGCCCCCTTGCAAGGTTCAGCCTGATGAACAGTTTTCTGAAGCTGCCAGCCCGTATGCTAGAGTCTATAGATGAGCTGACGTAGGACGCCAGATGTCCCGATTTTCAGTGCGCAATTCCTTTGCAAATGTGTAGCTTGAGTGCAAGAAAGAATGGCTGCTTCATAAGATGAGTGTCTTAATTTAATGTACCAGACAAGGCTGAGTGCGGGGTAAGATTTCGCAAATATTTCCCCGCACGCAGAGCCTCGCTTGAACTTTTTTCTCCATTATTGCATTTGAACCTTAGTTTGTAGAATTTCAACCAAGGTCTAGCACCAACACCCCACTGCTGTACAGTACAAAAGATGCCTCACAAACACAAGAGAAAGCGCGAGAATGATGAGTCAAAGTACGTATCTAACTTGACGGTTTGAACCCCCTGCAAACCTGCCTTCCACCCCCCTTCAAGTCTGACCGATGGCTCACCTCCTACCGCAGTTTCAACCTGGCACCCAACGCGCGCGCCCGCACATTATCGGTGCACCAGAAATCGGAATCGATCTTCACGTCAGATAAGCAGCGCAAAGAGAAACTAGCGGAGAAACATGACCAACGGCGCAGGAAACGGAGTAAATCAGGCAAAGGCGCCGAGGACGACACGCCCAAGGCATTCGCGCGACTGATGGCGTTCCAGAACGAGGGGAAGCGGGTGCGCAGTGGACTTGACGACGGACTGCGCCAGGAGAAGAAGAAGAAGAAGAATAATAATAAGAAGGACAACACGAACAATGGAGGGAACAAGACGCAAACTGAAGAGTCGCCCTCCACCGCTCACGCCACTGCCAACGCCGCGACTGCACCAAGCCATGCCCTCCCCAAGATCCTCCCAGGGGAGCGCCTCTCGGACTTTTCACTGCGGGTCGACCAATCGCTGCCGCTGACTGGGGTACCGAAGCACAGCACGCGCAACACGGTGCCGGGACTGGACATCAAGACGCCGCTGACGAAGCACAACAAGCGGCTGGCGCGCATGCAGCGGGACTGGCGGGCGCAGGAGGCGAAGATCCGGGACCGCGAGGAAGAGGCCGCGGACGAAGACGCGGAGAAGAGGGAGGAGGAGGGCCTGTTGTGGTTGGGCGTGGATGTCGAGAGTGGCGTCATGGCCGGGAAGAGCGGCAAGGGAAAGAAGAAGCGGCGGCGCGAGGTCGCGGACGAGGGCGATCCCTGGAAGGTGTTGGAGCGGAAGAGACGGGAGGAGGAGAGAGCGAGGGAAAGGGAGGAGGCGGAGGCCGGTGTTGCCAGAGGGGGTGGTGGGTTTGTCGGTCAGGGGCGCACGGCCCAGTCGAGGGGCTTGAATGCCAGGGATACGGTGCAGGCACCGCCCGTGCTGAAGCCGGTGAAGAACATCTTCAAGGAGATGTCGGACCATGGTGCGGTGGGATCGAGGGATCCTCGGGTTTTGGAGCGAACGGTCATGAGCTAAGGCATGGTGCCTACGATCTAGGGGAAGGAGTTCATGATTGGGTCGAGGGATGGCCATACGCTATCGATTCATGGGTATAAATTTGTGCAAAGATATCCTTGCGAGAGCTGGATGAGAAGGTGGGGGAGAAGCAAGTCTCAACCCCAAGTACCACCACCACCGCCTCTACCTTGCCTTTTCTGCGAGCTAAGTCTCCAATCGTCCTCACCAGCGAACTTGTTATGTAGAGGTTGAATCCTCTCAGCCTTCTTACGCTTACTCAATCGATCAGTCGGGGCGACTTTGAAGAATGTCGGAGCTGCTTCCACGAGCCACTGCAATAAATATTAGTAAAGGATCGAAAGTGGCCACAAGATAGCCGGACGGAACATACCTTTGGTTCAATCACAGTCGCACAATGCATGTACTCCTTAGTGGTCATGACAAGAGTGTGAAAGATAACGTGCTCAGCTGGTTTGCCGAACAGGGCGCTGCTGGGATGCATGTAGACTGGTGTCCCTTCGATGAGCGTCTTGTATCCCTCTTGGGGATCTTTGCGTGCTGAATTCCGGAAGAAGCCTGAACATAGTGCTTGGCGGACTTTCATTGTGTTGCGTCCACAAGAGACGATTTGATGCTTATACCGCTGCATGATAGACACAAGCTGCTGTCGCACATCTTTTGCTCGGCCGATTTGTCTTTTCTGAATGAAGTTTTCGAAGCACCAAGGATCGCTATATTTCGACAGTTTCCACGCGTTGTAGACGTTGAGGAGTGTAAGGTGGTCACCGTGTGGATCATGGAATTTACTTTTCTTCTGGTCTGCCTGTTGTTGCTTTTCTCGGGGACGATAGAAGACAGTTTGAACGGACAACATCGCCACGATGGTAAGAAGTTCCTCTGAACAACCCATATCGACCGACGCAATCAGGACTTTGGCCAAGGCAGGCTCCATAGGGAAATCAGCCATCTTGCGACCTAGCCTTGTAAGTAGCCCCTCATCGTCAAGTGCTGATAACGCGTATAATTCTTCGAGTGCAGTTAACATGGTGTTTGTGGGTGGTGGATCCATGAAATCGAAGTGCAATAAATCGTTGATGCCCATAGCCTTGAGCATGAGGATGGTATAAGCCAAATTCTGTCGCTGAATTTCCGGGATACTCGTGGGAAGCATCTCAGATTGGTATGCAGCTTCGGTATAAAGACGGAAACATTTTCCTGGACCCGTTCGACCAGCTCGACCAGCTCTCTGCTTCGCCTGAGCCTGCGAGATAGGAGTAACAACCAATGAGTCCATACCCAGTTTTGGATCATAGGCATTCTGTTTGACAAATCCCGGGTCAATCACATAATAGATCTGGTCAATGGTGATAGATGTCTCAGCGATATTGGTTGCAATGACGACTTTCCTAGCTCCTGGTGGAGCTGGGTCAAAGATTCTGCTCTGCATTTCGCTGGGCAGGGCGGAATAAACAGGAAGAACGATAAGCTCTGGTACTGATGGGCCAAGGGCTTTCATTCTTTCATACAAGACCTCGGCGCTAGTGTCGATTTCCTCCGCTCCCGTTAAGAATAATAAGATATCACCAGGAGGCTCAGTGAGGTGGATCTGCATGACCGTAGTCAATGCCGCATCCAAGTAGTCCTCTTCAGGTTCTCTCGAGTACATTATCTCCACGGGAAACGTCCTACCGGGAATGGAGAAAATGGGACACTGGTTGAAGTACTCGGAAAACTTGTCGGCATCTAGTGTAGCTGAAGTGACAATAAGCTTCAGATCGGCCCGTCGCTTCAATGTTTTCTTGAGCAATCCAAAAAGTACATCAGTGGCAATTGTTCTTTCGTGAGCTTCATCCAACATGATCACTTGATATCTTTTCAAGTCAGGGTCCAAGAGAATCTCTCTTTGCAACATGCCATCAGTCATATACTTGATCTTGGTGTCTGGGGATGTGCGGTCCTCGAAACGAATAGTGTAGCCCACTTCCCGACCAAGTTCACAACCTACCTCCTCCGAGACGCGCTTTGCTACAGACATAGCTGCGACGCGGCGAGGCTGAGTACAACCGATCATACCGTGGTTCGCATATCCTGCTTCGGCCAAATATTGTGTAAGCTGTGTGGTTTTGCCGGAGCCAGTATCACCAACGACGATGAGGAGTTGATTGGTTTCCACAGCTTCGAGCAGTTGTTTCCGGAATTTGTACACGGGAAGCGATTCTCGCTGCTGCTTGATCGTCATGTTAGTCCTGCGGCCGAACGATTGGTCTTTGTTTTGGGTAGCACGCTTCCATTCGGGTACAGCTTCGATAGCACGAGTAGTCTGTTGCTGTGCTTGTCGCAAATCGGCCGCAAACTTCCGTTGTTCTGGATTGATCATGGGGTCTTGCCATTGTGCGTTGAGATCGACCTTGGATGCTTCTTCAGCTGCCTTGTCAGCAGCTTCCTGTTGCTTCAGGTCTCTTCGCTCTTTTGATAGATTTGTGCCTGCTTGAGCAGCCCTGTTGAGAGATCCTTCAGGGGCTTTCACAACCCGAATGGGGGAAAGCTCAAGGGACTGTTTGGTTTGTCCAGCTAAGAAAGGCGGTTCCTCTTCCCGAACTTCAATGTCGATATCTTCCTCCTCCTCTTCGAATTGACTTTCTCCATTCAATACTGCATTGTATTCTTCGTCAATATCGGGATAATCTTGTGCCGAGATAGCTCCTGAAGCGATGAGTTGTTTGATTTCCCATCTTTCAGGAGACGTCATCCGCTTTCTGTTCTTCTTGGATCTCGCATTGTAATCGTCTTCTATGACAGGTACGCTTGAACTGAGATTTCCATAACGACCATCTGACGGAAGACCATCCAGACGCTCCATATTGGCTCCGGATGCAATTCGCCTCGAGGGGACCAAATCTTGACCAGATACTTGGTCTACTTCTTTCATGGAAAGACTAATCTTGTTGTTCTCCATTTTGATAACCTTGACTTTGACCTGCTGACCACGAGACAAGAGGTCTGAAGGATGATTGACTCTTGCCCCTTCCTGTATCGCCGAAACATGAATTAGACCACTAGGACTTCCTTTGACATGATCGAGGTTTGCAAAGGCACCAAAATCCTTCAGACCGTTGATTGTCGCATCGTAGACCTTGAACAAAATCGGATTATCGTCCACTTCTCTCCGTGGAGGCTTCCGAAAATCATCTTCATCCTCGTCGTGATCCCTCCGACTACTCTTGGAATGTCCATTCCTTCTGTCACCATGTCGATCTCTGTGGCCATTTTGCCGTTGGTCGTATTCGCGGTCATTATCATCGTGACGATGTCGTCTTGAACGCTTCTCCCCAGGAGGACTTGGACTTCGAGACCAGTTCTTCTGCCGTGGTCTTCTGTCCCGAGAATATTCGTCTCGGTCTGGACTTCTGCTTCTCTTTCTACTCCGGGCAGAGGTACCCCCCGTCCCGTTCTTCGGTTTGCTCGCAAGGCCTTCCAGTAGTGCAAATGTATCATCATCCTCGCCTTCGGGTATGGGGGGCCCAGTCTCTTCAATGGCCTTCTGACCAACCATATCATCCTCATAGTCATCCCATAACTGCTCACGATCCGGGACCGATAAACCCTTGAACACTCTCGCTTTCCGTCCGATTGCGTCGAGCTCGTCCATATCCGAGTTTCCATTCTGCGCTGTTGCCTGCTTTTTGACGACCTTGTGTATGGGGTGCATGGTCAGGATCAGTCTGTCGATACTCTCCACCAGACTGTTGGGGAACTCTGCCCCCATGGCAGCCAGAGCCACCTTGAAGTCGGGCAGTTTGCCGCCGCATTTTTCATGTTGGTCGATGACGAACTCGGCGAGAGTTTTGTCGTTGATTCCTAGATGGTTCTGCAGCTCCGAGGTAACTTTGGATACCAGGGAGAGGAGCTCGAGGGAGGTAAAGTCGTCCATCGCCAAGTAAAGGGAGGCCAACGAGTCAGGCCGTAGATTGTGCCGACTTGAGGAGCGGTGGTGCAGCCAGTAGTTTGTCTGGGGGAAAAAAGATGTCAAAGTCTAGTACTGTAGGCATGGATGAGTTTATCGGATTGGACAGACAAGGCAGCGGCTTCTCCAAATTCTAGAACGCCACTAGAAGGGCCTAAAAGAAAAGAAGGGCCTCGCTTGCAATGGCCGTGAATGGCCACCAACGACTGGAGGAGAAAGCGGATGGGACTTCTGGGAATTTGTGCATCAGAATCATCAAAGTCCCGCCGCACCCAGAGACCAAAATAGGACTAGCGCAATATCAGGGCTTGGCGGGATAGTCTGCAGGGTCCAGCATCCAGATCCCAAGATCACCACCCTCAAGCTGTACGGGTGGAGGGGGGGTCGAGGGAGGTTTGCGTATGCTTGGATGCATCATAAAACCCCCTCCAACCCCGCCTCGCTTTCTATGACTTTCCTTCTCTCTCCTGTGAACGAGAGCTGGTCCATCTTGCCAATTCCCAAGCATTATCCCACCTATATATTTCCACCACTTACACATCCACACCTCAGCCTTTTCATATTCATTCTCCCTCACATCAATCATGGAGAACATCCGAGCAAAGATCAAGCGACGCTTCAGTCACAAAGACCCCGAACGTAAGTTTAACCCAGACTCTTGATAAGGGCAGAGAAGCTCCAAGCCAGCCCGATTCTTTGTGGCTTGGGTTCTGCCCGGGTGATGACATCACAGCTGACAACCTTCCAGCCAACTTTGACGAAGACTACGATTCAGATGGTGATGAGGAGACCTCGACCTTTGTCAACAAGGAAGCAGATGATGCCGAGAAGGGTGGTCATGATCAGGGCCGACCTGGTAGTCTACTCAATCGAATGATTTCTCACGGCAACAAGAAGACCGAGGATCAGCTCGCCCGTGAGGCTGCAGCTGCCAATCCTCAAACTCAAACTCAACCCTCGACCGGCGCTGCTGGCAACACCGTTGTCAGATAGACCATGGGCTCAACCCGTTGGCGCCATTGTCAAGGAGTTCTCCTCTTTATGAGTAGACCACGGTTCACTTCACGGAGTACCATTCTTAGATAGCTCAATCAAAAATCCCATTTTGGTGGATGGAGCCACTTCTTGCTTGGTATCCTTTGGTCATTGGTTCGGTATAAAGTTCCGGTCCCAAGTGTAACCCCAGGGTCGCTGCGTTGATTATTCGCCGTGGTGTCACCAGCTTGGCTGCTCGAGTTGCACAATAATATATTTGCAGATGCACAGATGATGATACACATTGATAGTATACAGACTTTGTTTGTCGGTTTCAATTCCACCTAGATCGCCGAAGCTACACGGCGATCAACGACCGTGCCCTCTATCTCGACGTTGGCTTCTGAGGTTTTGGACCAGTCCACTGGGAGTGCCGAAACATCCAATTGCGAAAGATTGAGGTCGTCAGTGCCTTCGAGTCCCTCAATTGTGATACTCTTGAAGCTTGTCCTCTTCCGGAGTGCCTTTTCTCGGAGCAAGGGGTTGGCCGAGAATTCGAGTAAGCAGGTGTTGATCTTCTCCTCTGTCATTTCCTTCGCATATGTAGCCATGTCCCGATCTTTCAAGATACCGCCGAACCTATAGCTGAGCCATAAGAACAGTATTAGCGATTTGTGGAGGTCTTCCAATTTTTGTAGGTATTCTCGGTCTCCTGATATTGGAAGCTCAAGAACCTCAAGTTGAATCTCAGGTACATCGACCACCGTCAATTCCAGCCGTTTCCCAACTGCCATAGCAAGAGCCTTGAGGACTATGAGCAATCGCTCAGAGTTTCTCGCCGCAGGGGCAGCTGAAAAAACGAGTCGTTCTGCAATTGTCAATCCATCGACATCGTCCACCACTCGACTGAGACCAGTCTGCTCCGTAATGTTGCAAACTGAGAATCGAGGATGCATTTCTGCTGCCGAGCACACATATTTGAGGAGGTATTCAAATGGCACACCCTTCGGCATTCTTGCTGCTACTTCCTCGAGGTAGTCTCCCGGGGGAAGAATACCTGCCTTTTTGACCGGCGGAGCTTCCTCGTCCATGGCTTCCTGGATCACTCGGAGATCGGACTCGTTGAATGTGGTGACCAATCCTATACTTGCGGATTCATCGGTTTCCTTGTCCCCTCTTTTCATTGCCTGATGGGCGCTGCGATATCGTCCCGCTCGCCCGGCAATTTGCTTGATTTGCGGAATCCTCAACTGTTCCATATATGACCCGTTGAATTTGGTCACACTGTGGAAAATGATACGCTTCACACTCCTACAAAAATCATGTTAGCAGGGCGTTATATCGAGCGGTGGTGTTCAAACATACAGGTTTAAGCCCATTCCAATAGCGTCACTCGCGACTAGATAGTCATAATCGTTGTCTGGGTCGTTAAAAAACGCCGCTTGCTGAGCACGGGTTTCGGGAGGGAGACCTCCATAGACAATCGCACAACGTCGACCGGTGTCCACCTCAATCTGCTTTTTTAACGCGTGGATAGTCACAATAGAGAAAGCAACCACGCAGTCGCCCTTCTTCAGACTCTTGAAATCACCTCGCAGGCTCTTGGACATCACTTTGAGACCATTGAGTCGCTTATATTGGTGGACATGCAGGGTGTCACCCATTGACGCAGTCAATTCGCGAATCAACGGTATCACCCGAGGTTCTCCACAGAGATGAACCTCTGCGGCATTGGCACCGAGAAACGCTCGCGTCCAGGCCCACCCTCGATCTTCTGATTCAATCATTTGTATTTCATCAATGACAGCAACATCGACAGCTCGAGCAGTGTTCACCATCTCCACCGTTGACGCTGCAATTGCAACATCTTCATTTTCATCAAACCTAACATCGTCGCCGGTGACAAGATCACAAGGTACCCCCTTAGCCTTAAAACGCGAGTATACTTCGTGAGCAAGTAACCGGAGTGGGCCTGCGTAGAAGCCACTGCCCTTCTCTTCGAGCCTCTTCAAGGCATTGTAGGTTTTTCCAGAATTTGTAGGACCTACGTGAAGATGCACTTCTCGTTGCATTTGTCGAGCCCCGGCATACCACTCTGTTGGATACCGCAGGTCAGTCGGAACCGGCTTTCCCACCTCTCCAGCGACCTTGTAGGAGCCGTTATCGAGCACATGGTCGATCATGGCATGGTGCAGAACATACACAAGCTCTTCCGACCAGCCGCTATTCCTTGCTGCTCGACCGATCTTACTCAGCAGTCTAGAATCTTTCGACGTAATGACATCTTCCGGTTCAGTGATGATCTTGGTGATTCTTTCTTCAAAGGTGTCCCATCCACGTCCGCTGGGATCGAGGGCAAATAAGCTGGTCTCTTCGGAATCTGCGGTTGCCTTCCTCGTCTCCAATCGCGTTTTTAACTTGGGTAGGGCGGTCCTAAGCACGCGTCCGACCAACTGATCTGGGGATAAAGATGGTGTGGGTGCTTTCAATTGTCTGCCGGTCACCGGCCGGTGAGCCTTCGTGAATCCATCGGTCTTTCTGCCCCGTGGGAGGCCCGTCGTTTTGTAGCCCCGTTGTGGCCCATTGCTGTAGGCTCTAGACTTCAGAGTACGGGGAAGGAATGCTCGACCGGAACAGAGGATACGGGGACGAGATGCGCTCGGCAAAGCAAGCATATCCCATAAGGGGACACACTTGGGAGGAAAAATGATGAAAAAGGAGAGAGCGAGGGTTGAGATTTATAGAGACTCTCTTCAAATCTGAGTTGGTATTGGTGTTGGGTGCCTGGGGATGTTTGATGGCTGCAAAAAAAGTTATCGATCTGAACAGCCAAAATCAAATGGTTCAATTCCGCGGTCGGTCGTACTGTCGCTTTAGTAGCTCGAATCCATTTGGAAGAAAATAGCGCCTGGTTGATGCCGCTTTAGCCCAGCACGATTCCACTCGACCACATCGACCTCTTCTACCCATCTCAAATTCATTACTACGACTTCCCAGACGACTAACAAAAGCTCTAGACATAACTCAAGCATCAATTCCAACTTATCTATACAATTTCACTATCCTTGATACAATCTCACAAATGTGTTCTTTGGTGCACTGGTTACAGTGTACTGGTGCAAAGGTTCATCCGTTGGATCAGTGTTGGCGATCTTCTCAAATCGTTGTACCAACCTCGCTATCACGTATCCAGCCTCAGTGAGCGCAAATTGCTGGCCTAGGCAAATTCTTGGGCCACCGTTGAATGGAAGATATTCCCAACCGGCTTTTCGACCGATCCAACGATCAGGGTTGAACTCGTCGGCATCTAGGCCCCAGAGATCCTTCCGTCTGTGCATCACAAACACAGAATAGCTGATGCTCTGATTCTTCTTGATATACAGTGGAGCAGACTCGTCAGGTCCACCTCCACGTGGTATGGTGGTATCTCTCGTGGCTTGACGCGAATTGAACGGCACTGAGGGATACAGTCGAAGGACTTCATTCATAACATGCTGCAGGTAATTGCATGATTTCAGGCCTGCGAAAGTTATGGTGTCCTCCTTATCTGAAGCACCAAAGCTTTCGATGACACTGACTCTCAGCTTGGCATAAAGCTCCGGATTACGAGCTAGGCACCAAAATGTCCATCCCAGGAGACCAGCCGTTGTATCCCGGCCAGCCAGGAAAATGTTGAGCAATTGACTTCTGATTTCGATCGGATCGCTCACAGACTCAAGTAGTTGGTCCAGGAAGACATAATGTTGCTGGGACTTGATGCCGCCTTGTTTCCGTTTAATCGCTTGATCGATGCAAAAATCGGCAAATTTGTTTATCTCACGAATGTCTTCTCGGAAAGATTTGGGGTTCAACAACCAATAAAAGTTTTCCATTCGAGCTCGAAGTCCGAGCATCGCTGTCCCGCGATCAAAACTGGCTCCCACTTTAGACCATCTCAAATCACGAGCGGGCAAGTCTGTTGAGTGGTTCGGATTGTGTGCTCTTTGAGAGTTGACACTTTCACCAAATAGAAATTCAGTGGCAGTATCCATCGTCAAACGGAAGAAAATTGGTGCTAGGTCGATGGATTTTGTCCAGCCCGATGAGTCGACCTGAAGTTGATTGAACATTTCCTGGACATGCCGCTCCTCTAGTTCGAGGTCAGACACCTGTCCACGTCCGAACTGTGGTCTCAGAATCGCTCTCGAATGCTCCCTGAGGTTCAATGAAGTCAGCATTGAAACCAAATACTGATTTCGAACACGATTGAAAGGGAACGAGCAGCTCCCCAGGACTTACCACATCGCCCCATCCGTCGTGAAAATCCCATTACCAAGCATGGGATAGAAATTCCGACGACGGAGTTCACCTAGGCAGAAATCTTTGAACTGCAGCGCAAGGATAGCCTGGATATTTTTAGGATCTGTCGTGATAATGGAGTCCCTTCCTGCGCATTGCTGAATGAAAGTTCCATATTTTGCTTTGTTGAAATGCTGCAACAAGTACTGAGGCGCTCGATTCTCGCGATCCGCTTGCATGACGCCCCGCAGATAGTCGACGCCAAAGGGGAGTTTGTTGTGATATCTGTTTGGACTGCCACAACCTAAAGCTTTCGCGCGAAAGCTGTGGCGCGTATACTCGAAGACATGATAAATCACAACCGAAACTGTCAGTACGATAAGAGCAAGCAGAGCGGGAGCTGGGAAATGCTTGTCCATTGGGACTTCAAAGATACAGGTGATTGCTTCTGAGATACTTTCCGACCAGAAGTCAGGTGGTAAAAGATTGATGAGTGTTGAACAGACTACAGCTTCTCCCCCAGAGTACAACGATTCTTATGTACAATATCAACAATGACGATGACTTCGTGTCAGGCAGTACGACGTCAAGTCATGCGAGAACTAATGACATACGAAACAGTCCACATCCTGATAATATTACAGTCTTGACATCGCCTTGTGGTGTCAGGCTCCCGCCAAATCTAAACGAGCAATACGAAATACGAAACCTCCTCGGTTCTCGTTCTGGGTTTGCCTAACCAAGAGCCAGCCCAATAATGAACGGCAATGGCTGCTCGGACCCGAAAGGTGGGTTTCTCTTCAACCACGGCGCATCTGCAGACACACCCAAGGCAGCCACATTCCCCCGTGGGGTTTTGAGTTTGGCCGTTCAATGCTCCATCGCATGAAATGCGGGGGATACCTCCTTCCAAAGGAGGGGCTTATCTATTAGAGTTGCATTTGTTCAAAGACATGAACAAATGAGATCCTTCGACAAAGCTTGCTAAACGCTTATCTCCTTCTCCCGAGCCGAGGGATGCGAATGTCGCGTGGCGATGGGAAGTATACATAGGTCGAGGCATGGAGTGCTTCTTCAGATGTTCTGCCCGCCAAAACGTATTCGACCTTCTTGCGCGGAGTCGTCTACTCTAGGTACACATGCCCAAAAATGCATGCCGACGAGCGAACAACCGGGCCTTCGGGCACGGCAACTGAACAGGCCTTGAAGTCAACACACACGGGCGGAATGTCGAGCCATGTTGAGAATACCAAGAACCGTTCGCGTACGTTTTATTGCCTGTCTAGCAAACGAATCAAGCTGACGCTCGTTTAAAACGTGCAGTTGACGTCGAAGTCGAAGCTCAATCTGATGGCTTGGGCAAGAACATCAGCATTGAACAGCACGGCACCCTCGTGCATAACAATGACATCAGACAGACGATTGGCCCGCTGACGATGCTGGCGCTATGCTTCAACATCTGCAGCAGCTGGGCTGGTCTATCGACCAGTGTCCAAATCGCCCTGCTTGCGGGCGGGCCCATGACACTGATCTACGGTGTCATTGTCACCACCGTCATCTACCTCTGCATAAGCTTGAGTCTCGCAGAGCTGGCAAGCGTGTATCCGACCGCTGGAGGCCAATACCATTTCAGTTCGATTTTGGCTCCTCAACGACTCAGTCGTCCGATTTCCTACGTCTGCGGCTTCATCACTTGCTTCTACTGGATTGCTACCGGTGCGGCGGTGGCGATCATCGTCGGCACTCAGATCGCTACCGTTGCTGCTTGGTATGACCCCCCCGGTCCTCAGCATCCGTGGCAATTGTTCTTGATATTCCAAGGACTTGGACTTCTAGCATTGCTGTACAATATTTTCTTTATCAAGAAGCTGGACGTCACACATACCATCGGCTGTAAGAAACACATCAATAGTCTAAACGCATGAAATACTAATTATCCAAATAAAATAGTTGCCCTATCAATCGCCATTTTCGTGTCCGACTTTATCGGACTTCTGGTGCGATCGTCTCCCAAAGCCACCAACGAATTCGTCTGGACAACCTTCATCAATGAGACAGGCTGGCCCGATGGGGTCTGCTTCATGATTGGACTTTTGCCTCCTTTTTTCATGTTCGGCGGTCTCGATGGCGCGCTGCACGTGGCTGAAGAAGCAAACAACGCTCACAGGGTGGTGCCGAGGGTCACCGTTGGGGTTGTGGTTGTCGGCTTCTGCACCGCGTTTCCATTCGCCATCGCCATCATGTACAGTATCTCAGATTTCACAGCTATTGTTGGTAGTAGTGGGTAAGATCGAGGACCATCCTTCTCTAACCCATAAGTCTTAGTGGAAACATTACTAACATGGAATTCAACCTGTAGGTACATCCCATTTGAGATCAATCGGCAGGGCCTTCGCTCCGACGAAGGAGCACTGGCAGTACTCATCGCAGGCATAGTCCTTGGCTTCTTCATTCTGAATGCCGTGTTCCAAGCCTCGTCACGCACCGTCTGGGCTTTCGCCAGGGACAACGGATTCGTGTTCTCATCCACCATCGGCCGTGTTCATCAGAGATTCGAAGTTCCCGTGTGGGCCCTCCTGCTGAACTGGCTAGTCTTCGGAATTCTGGGAGTACTGATCCTCGCATCATCAATCGGTGAGTCTGACCTTCATTCCATGGCTAGCCATAGTGAAAGGAGTGATGATCTGCTGACATGACTCTCGTTCAGCCTTCAACGCAATTCTGAGCTCGACCGTCGTGCACCAGCTGTTGTCCTACCTCATTCCGATTTCGCTGCTCATCTTTCAACGCCGATCCGACAAGTATCTTCCCTCCGGCAGAAGTCTCGCACTGCCAAACTGGCTTGGTTGGACTGTCAACTGCGTGGTAGTGCTGTGCATTCCAGTCCTCGTGACGTTCTTTGCTTTTCCACCGTTTCGGCCGGTCACTGGCACAAATATGAGTGAGTATCTCCGGCTTGGTACCATTCCAAGCCACTGCATTAGTGGACTTGTACTGACATGGAAATATAGACTACACTGTCGCCGTTCTGGGTAGTGTTACGCTGCTGTGCGGCCTAAATTGGGTTTTCTATGCTCGTCGACACTTCCAAGGTCCGCGAATCGACTTACATCAGTAAAAGTCGTTTTCCGGAAGCCTCGGGGTAGCGCACCCTTGATATCTGTATCCATCCTTGGCTTGGCCTAGAATCCCATGCTGGATTGCAAATTCACCCAATCGGGCTCTGGACCAGAGGCATGAAGGGTAGCTAGAATATGGTCCCAATCGTCCGCAATGAAACTGTTGTCTGAAAAATCAACCCCTTGATCCCCAGAGGCTCTCGTGTCTAAATTAGCTCCCATCATTGATTTCATCCGCTCCCGGAGGTAGTGACACAGCTTTTCAACTGAGCTAGCGTTCGGCCAGTACGGGGCCAGTTCTCTCAGGATGGGAAGACATGCATCGAGTTGTGCCTGTGCTTGCAGTGCCACCAGTGTACTGGTTTGGGCGATGGAGAGGCGCATCTCACGCACAAAATGTATGGCCGCCGCCATGAGTGCGGTCAGGGCGGTGAAGTAGCATCTTTTGATAGTGCCGTCGGCGATCATGCCACTCAATATGCTGATAATGCTCTCTGCGCTAGAGCTGCAAAGCTTTTGTGAAACGGCCGACAGGCTAGACTCGGCGGGCTGCATGACAGTCCGGTGTAAGTGTAGAAGAGCAGTGTTGTAATTGAGACGCAGTGTGCGATCGTAATAGTCTTCGCCGGGTGGCAGCGCCATGACCCAGGCTGCAAGTCGAGCGTCAATAATGCTTGTGTCCACGAAACCCCCACTCTTTCGCAGTGAGCCAGGGGAGAACAGCGTCAAGATGTCAGCAATTATTTCGCAAAGAGTACTATTTCGTATGCAGTATTGTAGTCGAATCTTCACGTTCCGGGTGCCATCGGTCTCGACAAGATCGTCCTCTGTCAGCGGAGGTTGATCAGACTCGTCAGGACGAGCCAATAGCGGTCGACCCTGATCAAGTGATGATGCCACTGCGGCTTGAAAAAGCGTCCACCAGACTCTGCGGAACAAGTTTTTCGCGGCTTGCGGCAGTACACTCGACGATGAGTTCGTCAGGTTTCGATGTAAACCTAGCCCGAAGCCAATTCCACAGGCAACGGAAATCCAATAATAGCTGTTCGCGCTGACCGTGTCAGCATTCTCAATGTACCATGAAAATATCAAGGCAGTTTGTACTAGAGTCAACCGGTCGTTCTCAAAACGCAAATCCCATAGCGTTTTGGCGCGATGAAATAAGGCTGTTCTGATGAGAGATCTAGACTCAGCAACTGTAGGGTGTTGGCACACATGCGCACCTGCTGATAAAATGGCTTGGAATAGAAGTAGTGGTGGAGGATTGTTTGGGTCTGCATAGCTTGCTCTGAACTCGCTTTCGTCAACAATTGGGAATCCTGGATGGATTTCGTGGAAGAAAGATTCTATCAGGGCGTCCCTGACGTCTTTTGCAGGAAGTGAACTTAGCTCCGACTCCAAATTCTGCCGCATCTGCAAGGCATACGACCTAGAATCTGGTTTCCAAGGCACAATACGATGGACCTGTGGAGTTGGGTAATGTAGACTACTGTTGTCGCCAGAACGCTCCTGAGTGACCAGACTGGCTATGTTGGATATTGATGTGCCAACATAGCACATACGTGCTTCGGTGAGCCTGTCAAACCGCGACCAGGACTGCGAGCCAATGCCATGCTGGAAAAAGTCAACCAGCACATTGTCGACTAGTTGCTGGTTGATGGCGACCTCCGAGAGCCTCTCCGGAGTGCTGGTTATTGGTATGACTGCGCCGAATTGTGTCGTTTGAGGACTCGCAACGACTGGTCGAGTAGAATTGATATCCGTGATCTCTGATGGCCCAGCAGGGTCTGCTGGTGTAGACTTCCGCGCACCCCGGCTTCTTCGGGATAAGGCTTCGACAACATCGAATCTGAAGGCTATGAACATCTGCCGTGAAATATTCCTCCAGGCCCTGGGGCCCTAGCTGACTCACCTGCATGCGGCACCGACGACGGAGCAGTTCGAACATGGCTGTCGGCCGACCGCATCACATCGAACTTTCCTACGGTGACAGGTGTTGCAAGCTCGCAACTGCCGTCGGCGGCGAAAAGGAGTGCTCTCGGCAAGTACAAGTTGTGGACTAGGCTCCGAGCTCATTGCAGATGGTAGTGGGCAAAGATGTCAAACGTGTAGAGAATGTAGTGAAGCTGGAGCAATATCTGTCAATCGACCCGAGCCGAGGCCAAAGATGCCGAGGGGGAGCCGATCACGTGGGTCATAGGCACAAGATAGGAGGTTCAGCCTTAGCACCTCCAAGGTCCTGCTGGGATCAATCACTCACAATGATGATGGCAACCACGACATGGAAAAAGATCACAATATTCTCTCCATCACCAATGAAAATAGATGCATTCACCAAAGGGCCGAAGGCTTGCGTGTGAGAACGAGTCTGCGACAATCTGAGTCTCCGTTGATGCAGACTTGACTCGGCGTTTACTACACAGCCAGGAACCCCGAAAATCCTCGAAAGAAAGATCAGTCTTATGGATTCCTGGATTCTCTGTAGCATCGTGAGATACAAAACTCCACAAGTTTATTCGCTGCTAATCGCTTGTACACGAGCATCCTAGAGATAATCTACTAACTGGTTCCCGGAAGGGAACTCTCAATCTTCAGTTGTATGGCGGACTGCGCAGGTGTGACCCCAATCGATGAATTAGACAACCTGACGGTAATGTACAACGTCTTATCAGGAGGGAATTGCCAAAGGTCCTCCCTCGTCTCTTCTTATTCGTCTCTTCTTATTCGTCACTTCTCGGCTCCGAAATCTTAAAGTTGCGTACGTCGTATCGGTGGGATCAGCAGTACGAAACCAACCTTTGACGCCCGCGTATCAAACCTTCAACCAAAATGCCCAGGAAACTGTCCTAGCTCGCAATGCTGGAACGGACCCGATTTCCAACCAGGTCTGTGAATTATAGCCGTCAGAATCGGGGCAGCCGTGCCCGTTGTCCAAGGGAGCTGACAATTCAGGGAAGACAATGCTTGAGGTTTAAATTGCGTATTCATCATAAATTATCCACCTCCGGATCACAATTCTAGATCCTGGCAGTAACATTCTAACTCACTAACGTCTTCAACTATGACATCCGACGCAAGATCATCGAGCGTGGTGTCCATTGATCCTCATGGTGTCTGGCAGTCAGGACCGATCTTCTCTCACGTTGCTACAACAACAGGCCCGGTGCGAATTGTGGCAACATCAGGTCAAGTAGGCGTGGATCGAAATGGCGTCATCATAAAGGATCCTGAGGAGCAGATAGAACAAGCCTTTCGCAACCTCCACAAAGTCCTCGAGGCTGCAGGAGCAACAGTCCCAGATGTGTTTAAGCTGGTATGGTATATGGTCAACTACGATCACAAAAACCGCCTATATCGGAAGTCACTGATCAAATTTTTGAACGGTCATCGACCTGCAACCACCGCAATCGGAGTTCCGGCATTGGCAGAACCTGACTTCATCTTTGAGATTGAGGCGTATGCAGCAGTAAAGCAACTGCCAACTCGAGATGTAGATGTGGTGGTTGTCGGTGCCGGCCTTAGCGGACTTCAAGCGGCCCATGATGTACAAAAGGCAGGATATTCTTGCCTCGTGCTCGAAGCCAGGGATAGGGTAGGAGGTAAAACTTGGTCCGTTGATCCACTTGGAGAAGACAAGTTTGTAGATTTGGGTGCTGCCTGGATCAATGATACCAACCAGTCCTATGTGTACAAGCTCGCTAAGTCGTTGGGTCTGTCAATGGTCAAGCAAAATACACTTGGTGATGTTATTCAAGAGGATATTGGTGGCGGTCTTTCCAGATTCCCGTACGGAGGTACCCCAAAAGTATGTTATGGTCTGACTAGCTATTAATCCCCTCAGGAAGTCAAATGCTCATCACTTTCTCAGGTTCTTGCGGAAAAGGGAGGTGTCGAAAACATGGTCGAAATTCGTGATCTATTCGAGAAGGCATGTCAGAATATTGACATCTACAACCCTACAGCTTCTAACGAAGCACTTGACAAGTGCACCCTGGAGGACTGGGTAAAGCAACAGGGTGCGGGCGAAACCGCACTGGCGTCCGTCAGGGTGTGGACGAGAGCAATGCTTGGGGTGGAGCCAGTGGACTTGAGTGCGCTTTTCTTCTTGGACTACTGCAAGAGTGGTGGCGGCTTGATGCAGATGCGAACTGACAAAAGGGACGGTGGCCAGTATCTCAGGTTCACGCAAGGTAAGAAGGTTTCTCCGCCACGACCAAACGGGCTGTTTATTGATTCCCTGTTAGGAACCCAGGCTCTCTCGTTCGGCCTGGTCAAGCGATTGAACAAAGAATCTATAATGTTTGATTCCGCCGTACGTCTCATTGAACAGACGCCACAGGGCGTGCTGGTCTCCACGGCTCGGGGTGACGTCCGCTGCAAGCGAGTTATAGTATCGGTCCCAACGCCGTTGTACAAACAGATTAAGTTCTCACCACCTCTGCCAAGCGCGAAGGAGAATCTCAGCCAGTCCAACAAACTGGGCTATCAAGTCAAGGTGATGGTTCTGTACGCCACTCCATGGTGGAGACCAAGTGGTCTATGCGGTCTACTGCAATCCTTCGAAGGTCCAGTCTGCGTCACACGCGATAGCAGCGTTGAGGAGAAGAATCAGTACTCTTTAACCTGCTTCGTGTCCGGCAAAGATGGCCTCGCTTTGTCAGCTGGGACACAGAAAGAACGATTTGCTGCAGTTGTTGGACAAATCAATCGCGTTTTCAAACCGTTTGTCGCAGATGCTATACCTGAGCCACTGGCTATTGTGGAACATGAATGGTTTCCGGATATGTGGGCACAAGGCTGCCCGTGTCCAGTGGCACCTCCAGGTGCGATGACAAGGTTTGGCCATGCACTGAGGTCGACTCATGGGAAAATCCATTTCGTTGGCACAGAAACGTCCTTTGAATGGAAGGGGTACATGGACGGTGCTCTTAGATCAGGGGAGAGAGGTGCCAAAGAGGTGATTCAGATCTTGGACAAATCCAAGCTGTAATCGTGTGTCTGAGGATCGATCTGATCAGAAAAGCAGGTACTTTGAAGTTAGACCTACAACTGTGATGTTGGCATGACCGTCAGAGACACGGGGTTCTGGGGTATTCGTCCGACATAAGAGCAGCCATCTAGCTCATTCTTCTGCAATAAGAGCCAATACAATATCGTTTACATTGAAAGTCGTGTAGGCCGCAGTGATTAAGTTCTTCAAAATTTGATTTGGGAGACTTGAAGGTTTGAAACCCGAGCGCTAAGTCACAAGTAATAGCCGTAGCGCACCCATAGTGGTGTGATATCAGTAGAGAGCTTGGAGTCGAGCGAAAATGGAATGGAGATCCAATCTTCTTAGCTAGAAAAGACAGGCCCTGGATAACAGATATGGCCTGGAGATTGATCTCACAGCTGAAGAGCCGAACACTCCCCAGAGGGGTAGTATAAGTCGACACAGAGTATTGCGCCCGCTGACATAATACCTTCCAGTGCACAATTATATTGCATAGTCATTCAAACGAAGCAATTGACTTTCTCCCATAAGTCCGAGTCACGCAAGCAGGATGTCTACGATCGAGAAAATCCCCGTTGACTATCGGCTTGAAATCACATGCTACGCAGATCCGTGGATATTCAGCCCAGGCGAGGAAGTCGAGATCAAAGTAAGCATGCGTTGTCTCAAGAACACTCATCATACGCCTTTAGATCGCAGAACCAAGCCGAACTTCACGCGAATCCAAACGACTCAAATTAATACTGATCTGACTTTAGGTCTCCTGCACAGAAACAGAGTATTCCTATCGCACCGTTCGAGTAATTCAGGGTGTAGACCAGCCACACTCGCCTAAGCAAAAACTTGAGGAAGTTGTGGGCATCCCCAGCGGTACATGCAAGGGCAGATTTCAAGTTGGTCGATGTGGACCATATGCTATCGTGCGAGACTGGGTTCGCTCGCATATCACCGATGGATTGGAAGTGTCGTTGTACTTCCAGCCGCATGTCGTCGGACCGGGCAACAAATGGACTCAGTGCATCATCTCGAATCTTGATGTGTCGACCAAGACAGGATTTGCAGTACTGATAAACTCCGAAGGTCTCGTTGAGCTCTGGATCGGCAATGGTGCCTCAGTGACTGTGTTTTAGAGTGGTTTCGCTCCGAGCTATAAGAGACGGTGTGGACTGCAATTGCATTTTCCAGCACAGAGCAGTGTGTTCATCGTCCTGGACCCCATTCCCCATGTTGTTGAAAAGATTCCACCGACTCTAAGACTTGAATTCGCGCTATCAAATCCTTTCGTGTTGAATCCAAGCCCGCACTCATCACTGATCCTTGCTGGGAGCTACGCCAAATCGCCCTTCATTGAATCTATTCGCGTGACGAATTTCTTCAACGGGCGAATTCATAGTCCAATGATTAAGTCTTTGGCGACAGGGATTCTAGTTCAATATGACTTTGGGCGCTACATACCAGAAGACACAATTATTGACATTTCAGGGGCTGGCCATCATGGTATTCTCGTGAACGCGCCAACACGAGGAATTTGTGGATACAATTGGGATGGCACGGAGGTTGCCTGGACGAAGGCGAAATATGGCTACGGAGCAATTCTTTCCACGAAGAAGATTTGGATGATGCGGCGTGGGAGACGGATTTGACGATTCGAATTCCCGCCACTGATAGGTCAGGGGTCTATGCTGTTGAGGTGATAGCCAATCAAGCTGCCGGGCGCCAGTTGATATCGGATATGATCAATTTCATCGTTCGGACAACAGATCAAAATGCAACGGCTACTAATCCAAAGATCGCACTTGTGTTGCCAACTTTCACCTATCTGGCATATGCCAATGATAAGCTTGGTGATCCGAATAAAAAATCCTCAGAATGAACTGGAGGGGCATTGTGTGACATGGCACCAACCCCTACCATTGACTCTGAAAGAAATCTTTGACGTCTCGATTTAGGTCTGTCGACGTACGACGTCCACAGCGATGGTTCTGGTAATGCGTATTCGACCTCAAGGAGACCTATCATGAATTTTAAGCCAGGGTTTCTCTCTTACGGGCTTGGCCGGCCTCGACATCTCAGTGCTGGATCGATGATGATTGGGTTCTTGGAATATCATAATCTCCCTTATGACATACTTACCGATCACGGCCTTCATCTTCACGGAGTCTCATGTTTACTCCCTTATGCTACAGTTATCACCGGAGGCCATCCTGAATATCCTACCTCTGAGGTGTATAATTCTTATGACAACTACGCCAAAAGAGGAGGAAACCTGATGTATCTTGATGGTAATGGGTTTTACTGGGTAACTGCGTCTGACGCAGCGCGATCATGGCGTATCGAAGTCCGCAGAGGAGAGTCAGGCGTTCGGTCATATTCGCTTGATCCTGGGGAGTGGCACTTAAGCTTGAATTGAAGACTGGGGGGTCTCTGGCGATCACAGGGGGGCTCTTCCCATGCTCTGTTTGGGGTTGCATTCTGTAGCCAGGGGAGGCCACCGGGTGTTCCCTATAAGAGGACAGAGGCGGGCGATAAGCCAGAGTTCGATTGGCTGTTCAAGGACATTCCAAAGGGAGAATTGATTGGTGAGTATGGACTTGGTGGAGGTGCTAGTGGGGACGAGTTGGATAGCTTTGACATCGAACAAGGAAGTCCTGTCCATGGCGTCATTGTGGCTACAACCACAGGACATCCAGATGGGTTTGGAATTGCCAGTGAGTGTGCAAAGTATCCGATCCTCGCGACAAGAGGAAGCGAGACAAGAGACATTCGCTCAGATATGGTCTATTATGAGACCAAGGGTGGTGCAGTGTTCTCAGTGGGAAGCATCAATTGGTATCCTTCATTGGCATGGGATGGCTACAAGAACAATGTAGCCCAGCTGACGCTGAATGTGATCGCGGAGTTTTTGAGTAGGTCGAAACGTGGAGGCCAGATGTAGACAACAACATTGTTTGATTTGGAACTCATCATCTCAATGAAGTCTATTCAGACCGATGGTAGCCATAACGCACAGTCTCAATAGTGGATTCTATGTTAACTTATGCCACGTTTCAACCGTGATGCGAGTGGATATTCAGGAAAGATGATCAGGAAAGGCTGTCCGAGGTCGAAGCGAATGTCACATTGGTCATCCGCAAGCAGCTTCTTACCTGAAGGCTAGAGGTAGTCATGTCGCATCTCTAGTATAAGTAGTGCATCTACCCGAACAGAGGCGAAGAGAGGAGTGGCCTTGATCGTGATTGGAGGGCCGAAACCTGGCTCCTTACCTAGGCAGGTATCTATGCCACGAGAACTAAAGATTGACACGTGACAGATGAGCTCAAGATATTGGATGGTTCCGCTGACATTTGTCTCAGTTCTTATGGCGTGAATCAGATACAAAGGCTCGCTGTTCTCAATAGGTGGCGACTCGCGAGTCGTCCATCGATGCGCCCGTATCGAGGTTCAAAGTGAGCGTCCAAAAGACTTGGCAGAAGACGGGATAAAAAGCTTGGCGAGACAGCGACATCACGTGTAGCGGGACGACATTCTCCGTCCTGTCCTTGATCTCTGACACCCAAACTCGAATGTCCCGCACTTCAGCCAAACTTGCCAGCACTGCCCAGTGCACAGCACCAACAACTCACTCTGACCACTACGGCGCTGCATGAAACAGACTTCTATTCGGACAATGCTCGACTGGTATTAATATGTGAATGACAAAACCCGCTTAATCACCCATGTCAGTTCGCGACCACCATGGGAACTTCAATCTTCGATCTCCAAAGAAGTATCATACTCGACAACATTCGAGCCACGAGCGGTCGAGATTGGAAGGTTTTGATTTTGGATCAACAGAGCAGACGCCTTGTATACAACGTCACTAAAGAAGATGATATCCTCAATGCAAATATCACAAATATCGAACAAATCGAGGAACGCAGGCAACAACAGTCCGACACTGATGCCATATATCTCCTCTCACCACAGCCTCATATCGTTGAATGTCTGAAAGCCGATCTCTCAAGAAAGAGATATCGTCGATCACATTTAATATGGACTTCTCAACTCCCTCGACCGTTGCAAGAAGAAATCTTCCGATCAGAATCCCGAGCACGACAAATCATCGAGTCCCGCTCCTTAAACATTGACTACTTCCCACGGGAGGCTAATCTTGTTACCTTCCGGGAACCGTGGAGCTTTCATGCTCTTTACCACCCAGCATGCGACTCTATGGTTAGAAATCATCTGGAGACCTTGACACAGAAAATCGTGTCCATTTGTATTTCGCTAGGAGAATACCCGCTCATAAGATATTACAAGCCGAGAGAACACCAGAGACATGCGGCTGATGTACTCAGCTATCATATTGCTAGTTTTGTTCAGGGAGCACTGGATGAATATGCGCGAGACGAGCGAAACAACTTCCCACCCCAGTCACAGGCGGTCAGACCCCGAGCGGTGTTATTCATCACCGATAGATCAATGGATCTAGCCTCACCTTTTGTGCATGAACTTACATATCAAGCAATCGCCATGGACTTGCTCCCAATCAGGGACGACGAGGATAAAATCACTTATAGAAATGTGATCCGACGTGGTGAACCTGACGAGGAGGAGAAGGATGTGGAAATCAATGAACGCGATAATCTATGGGTTGCACATCGTCACATGCATATGAAAGATCTCCTGGTCCAACTCAGTGAGGAGTTCCGCAAGTTTCAGGCGAAAAATCCTCAATTTGCAGATAATAATGGTCAACCTGCTAGTATCAACACAATCAAGGATATGTTGGCAGGCTTGCCAGAGTTTCAAGAAGGAAAAGAAGCCTTTTCACTGCATATCGACATGGCCGAAAAATGTGCCAAAATCTTTGCGGAACATAAATTATTGGACGTGGTCTCCGTCGAGCAATCACTAGCTACAGGCATCGACGAAGAGAACAAGAAGCCCAAGAATGTGGCCGATCAAATGGCAAGGCTGTTGGACGACGACAGTGTGGTCCATGAAGACCGCGTCCGACTCTTGATTTTGTATATATTGTACAGAAATGGTATCCTTCGCGGAGACGTCGAGAAACTTCGATGCCATGGCCAGCTCTCACCACTTGATGGAGAGACAATTTACAACCTAATCACTTTGGGAGCGAGGATCGAAAAACCATTGAAGGATACGACGCCATTGCCCCCACCATTATTTCTTCCAAAGACGGCTACAGCCAACAGCAACATGGAAGAAGTCAGCTTATCACGATTCGAACCTGCTCTCCGCTACATGCTCGAGGAACAATGCCAGGGTACTTTGGACATGAACACATTCCCAGCAGTCAAGCCACATCTGAACGACCCCAACACACAGAACCAAGCGTCTCAAAGCTCGTTAAGAAATGCGGGAAAGCCTACATGGGCACAGACAAGAGCACAATCGAACAAACCTCGTCAACGGATCATTGTGTTCATGGCTGGAGGCGCAACCTATGCTGAAGCACGAGCATGTTACGAGGTGTCCCGAATGGCCGGCAAGGAAGTATTCCTCGCGTCGACACACATGGTGACGCCTAAGAATTTCCTACGCCAAGTCAGCCTGCTCAGTTCAGGGCGGAAGCAATTAGGTCTGCCAGTCGACCAGGCACCACCCAAACTACCGGCCTGGATGTCCGAACCTCCTCCACAGGCACTGCAACCGAAACCACAAGCACCACCAAACGGCGGTCCACCAACCGATGCAATGAGGAACATGAACCTCGGCGGCGGGAGTGGTCCGAACGGCGTTCGCCCAGGAGTGGGCACCGGCGCATCTGCTCCGAGACCTACTCCTGCAGCAGCGCCTTCTCCATCGCCCAAACCATACCAACCGTATACACCGGCGTCGGCGGATCAGAAACAGAGCCAGGGCAAGCTCAAGAAGGAGAAGAAACATCTCGGACTGTTCAAGAAGCACTAGCGGTCGCTTCCTCACTGACTGACTTGGGCTTTTCCTTCAATTTTCCTTCGTTAGCATGGCGTCAGGGGTTGTAAGTAGGTTAGTCAGTGTGTCGTTGATGGATAGCAAATAGCAAATCTGTATCGTCTGGTTATGGTACGATGGCCGAGAATGAAGATGAACCCCAAACACAAAACCATGCCGTCCTCTTATTCATCCACCCCTAATGACCCATCACCCATCCGGTCCCAAATACTTCTCCAGATCCGGCCCATAAAACGACCGCCTCAGCCTGTCCATGCGCTCCCGTTCCTGGAGATCTCTCCGCTTCAACGCCTTCGCATCCAGCACGACAGGCTTGTCCATTCGCTTGTCCTTCTCCTTCTCCTTCCTCTTCCTGACCCTCTCCCCCTTCTCCTCATCGTCCGCCCTCTCCATCAGCCCCGCGGTATTCCGCTTCTCCTGCACCTTGATGGGGATCCTGATGCCCTCGCCGCGCGCGCCGAGACCTTCTCGCCCATCCACGTCCCAGCCGTAGCTCGTCAGGTATTTCACGCCTATGTGTGCGCGCGGCAGGTGGGAGGGTGGATGTGAGTGCGCCAGGCACAGTTGGTGCGCTATGGAGGATTCGTGCAGCGTGGGCGTGGGCGTGGGCGTGGTGGCGTCAGTAGGGGCTGGAGATGGAGATGGAGCGCCGGTGGCCTGGACGGGTTGTTTGCAGATTGGACAGAGGGGGGAAGAGGTGGTGATAGAGGAGGCCGTGGTGGTGGGATTTGCGCCTGGGAGTACGATTGAGAGATAGTGGTTGCCCACTGCTGTTGACGGTTGCGTGGATATGAGGGACGTCGTTGTGTTCAATTCATGCTGGGTGGTTGTGGCGGGCACGAAGTCGATGCGCTTGCGTTTGATACCGGCGCCGAAGACACGCTGGTCGATTATGGGGACGTAGGCGTCTTCGTCTTTAGGTGTGCTCATTTTGAGGATATTTATTGCTGGTGGAAATGTGAGAAACCTGGGGGGAAATGAGAATGTTGGTGTTGATGTTCGATGACGATGTTGCCTGTCAGTGCGGAACTGGAGAGGAAAGTGACACAGAATCCCCCACGCGATGACCAGCCACAGGCCACAGTGCTGGTAGCCCTCGTGCCCCTGTGAAATAATAATGACAGCCTAAGAGCCCTCGGTTTGGCGTGGCGGTTAGGTAAGCCACTTAAGCGTTCCAGGCACCCACCAGCCGCGATAGGCGGGACGACCGGGCACTAACCCAACAATCAAGAAACCTTGACACTCGTGTTAAGTTTTATTTCTCGAGCGGACAGATTTCGGTACCAGCAGACACGCAGTCTATCATCCTCCAACACGATATAACATACACAAACATGCCTATCCCTCTGCTGGCGGAGGGTTTCGGCAGAGGTGTTGCCAACATCCCGTACCTGTGGACTGTCGCTCAAGCAGCCGTGGCGATTGGAGTGGTGGTTCTGTTGAAGTACTATTTCGGCGGAGCGAGATGTCGGTCGGAGCGGGTGATGCATGGGAAGGTGGTGATGGTGACGGTATGTTTTCTCGTGATCAAGACACCCCACGCTGAAGATGATGCTCACATCACTTTTCTAGGGAGGTACTTCAGGCATTGGAGCCGAAGTGGTCAATGAACTGGCCACTCGAGGTGCCCAGATCATTCTCTTGACGCACCATACTCCCTCAGACCCCTTTCTCGTCGATTACATTGAAGATCTACGGACGGTCACGAATAACGAATTGATATATGCGGAACAGGTGGATCTCTCGTCCTTACATTCCATTCGTGTGTTCGCGACGAAATGGGTGGACAATGCACCTCCGAGAAGACTGGATATGATCATCCTCTGTGCGAACATTATGACTCCTTTCTTCAGCAAAGGCCAGACAACGATGGACGGCCTGGAAGCGGAATGGGCAGTCAACTATCTCAGTACTTTCCATCTGCTGAGTATCCTCTCGCCAGCAATCCGAGCACAGCCACCGGACCGTGACGTGCGAATTATCTTCAGCACCTGCAACAGCTACATTGGAGGAAAGTTGGAGTTCAAGGAAACCGAGACTGCTACCAAGTCCGGAAGTGTATCATATGCCAGAAGCAAGTTGGCAATCATGGCATTCGCATATGGTTTCCAGAGACATCTGGATGCCTACAAGCGGCCAGACAAGCAGCCTAACAACGCCCGTGCATTGATCGTCGATCCAGGATTCTCCCGCACACCAGGTACGCGACGTTGGCTTTCTGGCGGCTCGCTGTGGGGTCTGCTGATGTATCTCTTGGCCTGGCCGCTGTGGTGGTTGGTTCTCAAGTCGCCGAACCAAGGAGCGCAAAGCTATCTGCTGGCCGCGATGGAGGCGGAATATGCACGCGGTCCGGGAGGGAAGTTGATCAAAGAATGTAGAGACTACGAGCCTCTCCGGCCTGAAGTACAGAATGAGGAGGTCGCGAAGAGGCTGTGGGAGTTCAGTGAGAAACAAATCGAGCAGCTTGAGAAAGAAGGTGCCGTTAAGCGCGCTTTGGCAAAGAAGGAGGCGGAAAAGAAGGACAAGGGGAAGGACAAGACAAAGGAGGATACAACTGCGGCTGCACCAGCTGCTACTACTGGTGAGGAGAAGAAGCCGGGATCGGGGTCGAGAAGAAGTCGAAAAGCGAAATAAGTTGCTGAGTAAATGGAAGGGCTCCGCGGAACTTGTGACGTCTGATTCCTACGGGCAATGAGAGGAATTGACCACGGACATCTCATTTCTTGTTGCCTGTCCTGGCTCATCAACACGAGGATATGTTATCATCCTTGACAGATCTCGTTCGATTTACGCGTTGTCTACCAAGCCTTGGCCAAGCCTTGAAAGCGGCATCCGCCAGGCAGCACAGCTTGAGAAACTTTGCTTCTCCCAGTGAGGAGTTGTTCTTCCATCTTGGCTGATGTCTTCCCGTTCTTGGGGAAAGGGGAGGAAAGGTGCTATAAAACAAGGTGGGCGACCCTTAGCACGAGCCCGGCTTGATGCTTCTCGACAACAACACGCCAGACACCACAATTCCACCCAACCTTGCGAATAAATAAAACCGACGGCTGTCCGAACTTACCAATTACCCCAAAAGGAATTTCCACTGCTCATCTTAAGCTCGCACATCTACGGGTCAGCATCAGTATCTATGGCGGCTCGACCAGCGGATATAACTGGCGGCTGCCTCTGTGGCTCCATCCGATATCGAGTTCTGTTTCCTGAAGGTACAGCGTGGCCAGCTCAAGTATGGAATGCCTTGAAGACGGGAACAAGGCCTCATTTGACACTTCTCAGGTCTCCACTTGTCAGTGCACCATGTGCCGAAAATTCACGGGTGCACTGCTATCCTTCGACTTGTTGATTCACCCATCTCAATTAGGGGATGATATCACAAAGACAGCGACGTACAGGGAATTCAGGTCCAGTGAAGCTGCGACTCGGTCGTTTTGCTCAAATTGTGGAAGTGGATTGACCTGGCGAATTGATGGAATGGATGATATGATGGTCATCTTTCTAGGCACCATCGATGAAGAATTCCTGATCGGAAAGAAGATCAAAGGGAGTGAACAGCAGACAGAATTGGGTGTGAAGTTCGATAGGCAGGGCGGGTTCTCGAAGGAACTCTGTGAACCCAATATGGGCAACTTGTTCTGGGATAATGCCATCCCAGGAATCACTGATCATGATCTGGGTGGAACCAAGTTTCTACAGTCATTCCCGCAAGAGTGATTGAATATATGGAAAACCCGATTAGGTATGAGAGAAGTCCAAGAATTCAATTGTGTGTTGATTCTGTTCGAATTCAGCATCCCGCACTCATCGTGAATGCGACAAGGTAATCCGCATCATTAATATGACACCAGTCTTTCACTGCCTTTCGGAGCAGATGCACGGCAAAACACCCTCTCCATCACCCTCTGCCATGATTATATCCAGTTGGTGCTATAGAATGTGCGAAAGAGACGGCGGACGCGATTGATGGTGCAGAAGGTACTTAGTATCCAAGAAGCCTCCATAGAGACTGTGCCTAAGTAGTGAAATGCTTTCACAACTACATGGGCGCCGAGCGAATTCTGAGGCTCCTCAAATACATCACGACATTGTAACATCCATTGCAAATATACGCTCTTCTCATATTTTACTGTCTAAGTGTAGCAACAGTCGCACTACGTCAAGTACATCACCACCACTAAGAAGCACAAACTCAACTCAACCCTCCACATCAAGCATTATACTAACATCAATATTCGGCACGAGCATCATCCCCGGCTCCTCTCTTTTCTCCCCTTCATCTTTATTAACCACCTCTACCAGTAGACCCTCCCTCCCAATCCACCTAGGCTACGCCAAACCATCGGCAGGCCTACTCCTCTCCGTCCTCTCCGCCCTCTCCACAACCTCGTTAACTATAATACTGCAATTCGATACCTCCATCTACTCTATAAATAAGTACACCCTCCGCGGCTTCGAATTCGGCCGGGAATACTACTACTCCTCGACTCTCCCCCTTATCTAGTATACCGTCTAACTTAACCGGCTACACTATACCCTACGCCGGTGCTAGTACGTAAGCTGAAGGCGACCACAGCCGGTTAAACGCCCACCGCGACCTGGCTGTCACGCTGCCGACTGCGCGGGCCTCGATCATGAAGTATACGTATCGCGGCTGCTATACGGATCCGACGGCTTCGTAACGCGTACTGAATCGATATAGTAGTAGTAGTGGGACTAGTATAGCATTCTACAGGTGTGTGTATCGCGAGTGGAGGCTTAAGTCTAGAGGCGTAGTTTAGAAGGGAGTATTATTATAGGGAGGTATAATTTAGCCGATCCTGCTAGTAGTGGTGGTGGTGATGGGTGAGGGCGAACGCGAAGAGTAAGGGTGAGTGTAATATACTTTGTCCGAAGGGGAGGCACAAGATTTACGATGGTACGAGTCGCATGGTGTTGAGGTTATTATTGTTGAGGGATTAAGGAATTTTTAGGTGAGGAAGATGAAGACAGTACGTTTCAAATCTTTCTTCTATGTTCTTCTTTATCGCGCTTTGTCTTTCGTCCCTTTCTCTTCTCTATTCCCTCCGGGCTCTGACTAGGATCTCTATTGCTCATACGGGCATTCTTTCCACTCCTTCAAGCTGATCATTCGGTAGCTACCAATGTCCAGTTTACGTCCGACTTCAGCTGTTACCTATTCCACTCCATACATATCCCTGTGTACTAAGTGGATAGATGGCGTTGAAAATCTAGCTCTACCCTATGCCTCCATATATAATCGCAGTGTTGGAGGGAGAATATGCTTTTCTAAACCTTTAATCTTTCGGTTCAACCTCACTTTCATCCGTAATTAGGTCCGCTCAGAAATGCGCCTAGCGGTGGAAGTTTGCATATATATATGCCCCAAAATCACCTGCACCGATTTCCACATTCGTTTGGGAAAGGGAGCACAGTCGCTTCAATCTAGCACGTGAAGGAGCACATCGCGCGACTACGTGCTTCTCGCTAATGGGCTCAAAGGCGAAAACAACAGCTAAGCACATTGCAACTATAGCGTTATCATATCATACCTGTTCGTGCAACCTTCCCATCAATTATGCAAGAGATGTTGCCTCCTTGGGAAACCTTCATGAATGTCCCTTCGTGATCCTACAGGTGCAGTTTCGAAGGCTACGAAACAAAGGGGCATGTGCCTACTCTAGCCAGCGAGCCAGGCACCGGTGCCTGTTACACTTTACAAATCAATCCCTAATGTGTCGAAACACAATTGGTCAATCACCAATACGTACATCTCTACTACAAGCGTCATGCTCACGATAGATATGAGCATAAATGTATTGCCAATCTAGTCTCCAGCATCTAAACCGTTCTAAACCTCCGTTAGCGTGTAAAGCACACTCGGTCGAAAGCAGAAGACTAGTGTTGATTGCTTCCTGTACATCGTACTTCTTCTTTATTAAATGGCAGTCTGTGCTTACTATACGGAATATTGACAAAAAGTGATGAAACTTCTATGGAAATAGTTTGTTTGCCTAACCAACCGTAGATAAATAAATAATGAGTTCAACGCAAAACAATACATACTCCGTTGCGAGCGACATAGGGGTACGAAACTGCTTCATGGGGGCTCTCGCAAACACTCGATTGTAGCAGAAGACCAAGACACATCGTAATACACACAACCATACAGAGGAGGGAACAGCCAGACAATGAGAGACTTTCCGCGCATACGTTAATTAATTTTGGCACGTGGCGCGTCAGGAACAGACACCAGTCTAGTTCGTTCTCAACATGATCAGCATGCATATCACAGAAATTCAATCTGCTTCGACGAATCCAAGATGGCCATAGAAAGCGTATCGCACACGAAATCGAAGCTTGACCCATAACAGAACAGGAGTAAATGGCTTACTTTGTGCTTGGGTCGATTATTAACTCAGCGGTTACGAATGCCTAGTTTGCCGCTCGATGAGGTAGTGAAAGCCTGCGAACACGCATACAAAAACTCCCGGCGATGACTACCAGCTCGTCTGAATTGGAAGGCGGTGTTTGAATGCAACTGACGCATTCAACTCGCCGTTCCATAACGGACCGAGAACCCAGGGAATTAAGTTATGCGTCCCGAGCAGCTTAGTCGAAGCCATCTTCCACCGTTTCACAATCCGTGTACATGAGGTCTCCTTAGGTGGTTTGAATAGGGCGCCAAGCCTGGTTGAGGAGGCTTTCAAACCTGATCTATTATGATCCCAATTGACGAAACCCTTCTCGAAGCCTTCCAACGCCATAGTCTGAATGAGGCTCAGGATTGTATGCCAAAAACCACATGGCATAACTGGGAGCCTTCGACCATTGCGACTAGCAGCATGTCAGCGATCTTCATCCGCCGAAGATCGATGTCCCAGAATAATGCTCCTGAAATGAGAGGTCAAACTGCCTCACTTCAAATTTGAGACCCACCCATCGGTTTGATGGCTTTTATTGGACGAATATCTTGACCTGGCTAGAGTCTAGTGATTCAGGAAACATCGAAACCCCGACCAACCCTGCCTGCAAGAAGAGTGTGAAGATGTCAGTCGCCGGAAGGAGAAGGAGGAGGGGGCGGGTTTGAGAAACGTACCAGTGCTTGGACACTGAACGGCTGCCTGCTTGCAGAGTTGAGATGGCCAGTGTACAAAAAGCTCATCACCTCGGGTTAGTGGAACATCAAATCCAAACCCACTGGGGAACCATGGGTGATAGAGCGTGTCCAGGCATGATCTGCTATCACTGTTCCTACACAACCACGACAGATGATTTTCAGGCTGGCGCTTGCGACTAGTTTCCTGCTGTCACTTTCGCTGATGACTGTCCAAACAGAGTGATTCCATTAACAACAAAGCCTAATCGTGAAGCCCCGATGCCTACGGTCTTCACTTTGTTGATAGTCAGTGAAAATATTTCCCAGTTCGGCGCCCACAAACCATGCTGTCACGTCCCCGGATGTGTGTTGGCACGTTGGGTGCTCTTTGGCTAATCGAGTGGGGTGGGACAATACATCTGGTCTGAATGCGAATCGTTGAAGATTGTGCTGGCTGACGGCAGATGGTTTGGGTGGTTTGAGTGGTTCTCCGTCAGCCAACAGGAGAAGTGGACTCTTGCTGGGAGCCATCGATTTCCGCAACTCCTGATCAGTATCGGTGTTCGTGGCGAATCTCCCATGGTACAGGATTACACTCATTCATAATTCACATCCATCAGATCGTAGGTGCCCGTATGCATTTCCAGGATGTGACAGGCGGTTTAAGGATGGAACTCAGTATCCTCAAGAACAGCACTCAGCAGTTTTTCAAAGTTGAGCCCAGGTCATTTCAAGAAGGCCTGCAGGAGTGTGGTGGGATGTAGAATCCGGTCGGCGAGACCCACCCATACCTCTTGGTCTACATGTACTTGTGGTGGTTTATGTGGGACAGGGACAACATGCTGGCGTCGGAACTAGCCATGTATGTGGTATATTCTGCCCCCCTCATGCAACGAGAGAACCGGGGCAGGAGGGAAACTTCATGAATCAATGGTGATGCCCAAGTCCTTGTCTGGCAAATCATGCATCTCGTCGGCTGGCCGAGCAATGATGAAAGGTCTAATATTGCTTCAGCAAAACGTTCGGTCAGTCCACCACATCTGGTGAGCTGTTGACGATTCAACCTGTTGGCTGTTTTGTTTAGAACGTGCCTCCTACAGCGAGATGTGAGAATGAGGTGTCGTTTCGTGATTCGAAGCTTCCACAGTCAGGTTCTCATTTGTCATAGGGCAAGATCGGCTTTCTAGATACGTCCAATATCACCTTTAAGGTTAAGAAAGTTCGTTCAAAGGCCACATTATCGTACACGTAGTCCTCGCAACTACCCAGTTAAACCCATATCAAACTATGCACTTATCCGTTATGGGTGGGTTTGTGTTCAATTTCAATGAACACCAGCAACAGGATCTGGATGCGGCGTCAGTCAATTTACAGCATTGGTTCTGATTGGATCTTGTTGTCCACGGATGCCTTCTGCGGGTAGGGATCGAGGTTGTCGGTCTTTTAGGAAAAGGACGGCAATACCTGACCATTCTTTACTTAGTCGCTTACGAAGCGCTAAACTACCTAAATACTAGTAGCAAGTCAAATTTCGAATAGCTGACATTTTGTCAAAGCTATATAATACCTGACACGTCATTAGTATAAAAATAGCTGACAAAGTGTCTGGTCAGACGAAGGAACAGTTTCTCGGCCCCTCGAAAGAGCTTGTGTCAAATTAGCCAATCAAACTCAAACATTCGGAGGCACGCCACATCGAATAAGCTTGGACCCCCAACACAAAAGTTCAACACAGCTGTGTTTTGCCAAAGCACTTTTCGCCTCACCTTCGTGAATGCCATGGTCTGTTGATGCCTCATTGGTGCCTGATGAACGTTCTCGGTTATGTCACCGTGGCTAAAAGGACTAAAAGGCAAATTTTGGTTGCCTTCTCGATGACTCCAAGCTAGAGACCCGCAGAAATCTGTCGACAAGGAGAGCCCGTTTTCTAGATCAAGAGGACCGTAGTTTTGAGACAGTCGATGAATTGCTGTGATCGCTCATCATTTTCATTCAGCAAGAGGCTCATCAATTCCGCAGTTGTGTTCGGGGGCATCCTTTACACGGAGGTTATCTCAACTGGGAGCTGTTCTGTAAGATTGGAAGGCACCAAAGCACCCCGTACAGACCGGACCTCCTTTTAAGGGTGTCGGTCCAGTAGGCTGTAGCCGGCCCTCCGTACTCCCTGGCACCCTTGTGGACCCAGTGCTGTGTCATGTCCTTCCTTAAACCTCTGATTCCCTCTTAAAAATGACATCCACTCCGTCTGCAAAAGACTCTAGTGCTGAAGCAGTCATACTGTACCCCCTCTTGAGGGAACTCAATTTCGATCGTGGGCTTTGAATCGACAACGACCAAATTGATACATGACAATCACGATCCTCAATGCGGTTGTATAATCGAGGTCTTTCCCAATCTGATCCATCCTACCTTCACTCTGCCGGATCGGTATCTGCCTTGGAGATGATGCAATCTGTTGTGCCCGAGACACCCCTCAAGGAGAGATGCGGTGGGAGGCATGCAATCATGGCCCGGTAACGAAGTCATTAGCAAGCCTGAGTTTTGGAGGAGATGGACATCGGTCTCGGATTTGATCATACCTGCGATTCCGAGGAGCAATGTTCTCTGCTGCTTCGCCAAAGCGTCATGTCCATGGTTGCTGTACCAATGTTTGGTAAGTCAACAATATCCCAACAAACTTGGCAGAGGCGACGACTTTTCTCGTGGAACCCTCAATGTGATGATCTTCGACACACGAGGCGTAGTGATTACGCGCTGGCTCCTCACTTTCTCACCCCATCACTTGGGATTCTTATCGATTTGACAGCAGCACTGAACTTTTCACACGGTATAGTCGACAGTCTCAGCCATAAGATGTGGTGAAGCGGTGAAGGGGTTTCTCATTTTCTCTATCCAACCTTTGGCACCGGGAATGCCGACAGGAGCTATACAACTATAGCGGGTGTACAGCGGACTCAAACTCCTTTCACCAATCATATCATGGAACGACCTAAGCCTTGTCAACTTCAGAGGTTTGGGTGTGTCCTGTGTAGGAGGTCTCACCTACCTTCAAATTCCTCCCAATCTCATGGATCGTCATCATCATTGATGGGACCACTCTTCTTATTATGTGAAGGGTTATCTTCGACCCCAAGATCCGCCTCTTCAATGGACGCTGATATTTCCTCGCCGTGAATTACTTCAAGTGCGGCTCCGAGTCCCAGAAGGTCTTGGATGTGGAAGTTGATGCTCGTTGGATGTCCGACACCGACCTCGTCATTGGTGGCATAATGCTCATCATTGTTACCAGGTGCAATGCTGCCATGGTTTCTTACAACAGACTCGTGGTCGTTGATGTATTTGGGGTGATGAACGGGGCGAATGTCTGCAAATATGGTATCAGTCCTGCACGTCTGTTACAAGGGGTAAGTTATTGTTGAGATCACTGACTCACCATCATTCGTGTGGCTGCTATGCTGGCTGTCGATCGAGAGAGACTCGGGCATCAATATCGCGCGGAAGGCGCTGTCGTGGTCGATTTGCCCTCGCTCGGCGAGACTCACTGTTCGCTGTCAGTCCAGTGTTGGCATTGGGACGCGGCCAGAACTTACGTTCGTCGCCTGGAGAAGGTCGACGCAGGAGGTGGTAAGTGGCCACCGATGCCGCTCGGATCCGGTTCTCCCAAACCATCGCTGGATTCGGTGCTGCCCGTGAATGTATCGATTTGGTCGCACGAGGATTAATCTTTGGAGCCATGATGCCTGGTGCACAACGGTATGGTGTTACGGTGATATGGTGAGGAGTGTTTGTGCGAAAAGGGGCCTCTATGTTGACTTTGGTCGACGTCGGATCAAGGTGCTGATAATTAACATGGGCTGAATCACGGAAGGCCAACGGCACGCCAAGTGCCCCTATGAAACTGATCCCGAGCTCACACCGACACGTATCCCCGGCCGATTGGTGCCACCATGCATGGGCAATATCAGTTTCGCACGGACAGGCATGGGAGAAGAAAGAGGATGGGGTGCTAACTAGGAAACATCTCGAACGGCCAAACCAATACAAGTGAGAAACCATAATATCTAGGTTCGATGTTTGTGAGGAGGAAGACAAGTATCGCGGTGGTCTATGTGACGGTCGTGGAAGACTGGGGAATAGAGCAAATTTCTCCGCTCGATTGATTGACCGCCAGTGGCAGTACTCTATACTGTGGTGGGCGAGTAACTGCTCGATTCCGGGAAGGACCCAGGGTTGTGCATTGCGTCGGGATCGCTATGTATCTAGGTATAGAGGTGCTATTCGTTCTTCATGTTTATGTTTTTTTTGGGGCTCCCAGTCCCCGTCATTCGAATTATAGCTGCCTTTGCAATTCTTAAATATCCAGATTCTCCATGTTGTAGGCCGTTTCGAACGAACGATGCAGCGTAGCAAAGTCAAGGTAATTCTTACAATGGTGCTCCCGATGTTTCCTATTGTTCTCAGCAAAGAAGGGTGGTTGGGTTGGTCTCATTGATCCTGAGCTATAGGCGGTGACAATCATGTATTGCGGGCAGACGTGGCCTCGGGCACGGGCGGGGTAAGATCTCACGTGCGAAGAGCTGTGAACATGCATCAATAATAATGCTGCCAAGTAACTCAGCCTCCAGCCTCACCGAGGATAAACAAGGACAGCCTGAACACTCCTGCACTTCGAGCTCAACGCCTTCTACGACCAGCCAAACTATGCAGGATTGCTCAACCTTTGTAGAATGCTCCTGGTCCGACCATGACACCATACCGTGGCCCAGCAGGGCATTTTCGTGGGACTGGCACCATAGTCGATGACCGGTCCCCGAGATGGGAACAACTTCGACCGCTGATTACCAGTCTTTATGTTGAGAGAAACATGACTCTGGCTCAGGTCCAGCAGTCACTTGAACATGACCATGACTTTACTGCGCTGTATGTACTCCATGGCTTCCCACCCCTTTATTGAACCGTGCCTGACGCATGACCAGAACTCACACATACAAGCGGAAACTGCGCCAGTGGAATCTCGGCAAGAATTATCGCAGCACAGACATAGATCAGGTTCTGCAAGGTTTACGAACAGCAGATGAAAATGACTCGCAGAAGAGATCTAGTGATAAAGTTATATTTGTTAGTGGACACAAGGTTCGTCTTGATGAGCTCAGGCGATTTCTTAGACGGCAGCGTTCCTCGAGAAGCACATCCCCCGTAGAGGACAAGACAACCATTCAACCTAGTGGGCGCCATCACAAGTTTGCGCGGCAGACTGAAAGCCTGGCAGGCTCCGACTCCATATCCACCATGACTTTACCTGGGAGTCCACTAGCCCCGGTGCTCGAAATAGATGGTGGTCACATTTCTAGTCTTCCAAGTGAATGGCTCACAGCAGCGATATCAGATGATCTTTCTGGTATCCAAGGATCTTCGCATCTAGAGCACTTTGGAGTCGAGAAATCCGAAGAATGTGCATCAATAATAGCCGGTGACAGTAAAAGCGCAACGGATATGGAATCGAGCGAATGCAGCTCCAGTGGTCTGTGGATGAATCGGCAAGACCCAAGACGACTCTTTGCTTGTCCTTTCTACAAGTATGATCCGAGTCGCTACTCTGAGCAAAATGCCCTTGAACCAAGATATCGCAGATGCTCTACCGTCATGCTCTCAAGCCTTCCCCGCGCTAAGTAAGTCTCACTGTTGTGCCACAAAACCAGGAATATACTGATTCCCTTGTCAAGGCAGCACGTTTTTAGAGTCCATGCCTGCCCTGCCCACTATTGCTCACGTTGTTTCCAGATCTTCTCCCGTGAAGAAGAACTATGCTCTCACATGGAGGTAATAATGTGTCCGAAAGGGAGCAGCCCATTTAGTGAAAAGGCTTCTCCTGATCAAATCACTGCTATCAAAAGAAGAACCATCGGTCGCAGTCCAGTAGAAACATGGTTCGCAATCTACGAAATCTTATTTCCTGGCGCAAAGAAACCGTCGTCCCCATGTCAGTCTCCCTTTTCATTCCAATTTAGAATGAGTACTCACCATTTTAGATGTCGACGTAAGTCAGCCTGCTAATCTAGCTGAGATTGCAACATTTTTCGAAATGCATGGCCAAGCCAGAATGCATGACATCTTTAATGACAAATTGGAAGCCCTATCACTGGATTCGTCCGCCAAAGCCCGCATAAAGAGACTTTTCAAAGATACGACAGAGGAGTTCGTGTCTAGCCTTCCATCAAATTTCTCTGCCACTGCATCCTCGACGGATAGGGAACAAAGTGCTGTATCAAACATGACTGAAGCCTTTGCGGGTTTCGCACACCTGCAATCTCCTTGCCAAGTCCTATATGACCAAGCCTTGAGCTCTGGAAATTTGGATTATTGCGAGGATCTCGATACGTGGACTCGTGATCATGTCGACTATCATACGTTAGAAGCTGGTGGAGAAAGTGCATCTCTCTCTTATAACCCCTTTCCCCACAATCTCTTTGAGCCTTGGGACCCGAGCCCGGTGGCAGAATCTGGCAGTTGCATGTTCGATGTTGAAACCACCTAGCTCAATCATGTCCTCTTGCAAAAGTTCTCGCAGCATGTAATTTGGCTGCTTTCGGCTCTAAAGCCCGGCCGCAAAGCTCAGAGAAGTGACTTGTTTGACGATGTTCATGCCTAAAATTTTGGTCCACTTTTGAAGTTCGGGGGAAATCTGGCAATGGCATGCACTGAGTTCAGATCCGCCTCAGGTTGTCATGTCACATGTACTTCTGCAGCCAAGTCAATAGTTCTAGCACATGTGTAGTTGCAGATGGTGATTGTAGGCCGAGCATATGGTGCTCTTGGAGGCAGCATGGCGTTGGGAATGGTGACCCAGGCTATGTTCCTCATGTTGTTGCCCCAATTGGATAAAGCTTAGATATTGTAAGCCTCCAAGCGACCTTGACTGTGTGTTGTCAAACCTTGGATGAAGACGCGCCCAGCAGGAACACCACTCAAAACACGACAGTCTTCGGGCACTTCGTGAGCTGCTTCTGGGCCACGAGACTTCGTTAGCTGCGTCGCACTATACTCGTTCCAGTAGGGTGCATTGCCAGAAGGGCATCCAAGGCGACAATATCTGCCTGACCGGCCACGAGCCTTAGGGAGGAGGGAACCCTTTTCATTCACCATGTGAGCCGCAAGCTTACCTGTTGAACGTTGCTCAGTACAACCTACTGTGTCATCATTATTACGTGCATCTTCCTCATAATGGAGGCAGTAGGTGCTGTCGCTTCCATCGCAACCATAGCACACATTGGAGACACAGCATTCGAGATTTGCCGCAGATCAAAGCATGCTCCCCAAGAATTGAGCCTTGCGGCATTACGAGTAGAAGCTCTATCCAGTAACCTCGAGCTTTTGCGGGAACTAGAAAAGGATTTTAAGCACTGGATCCCGGCCAATGATCCTGTTTGCTCAATTCTCAAGCGCACAATCATGAACGCGGTAGATTCGCTCGCCATGATACAGGGACTGCTGCCAAGGGCAGTCACTACGCCTGGGGCTGTTTCTAAGCGGAATTGCCTGCGCTGGATAGTGGGGGACAAAGCTACTTACGCCGAACTAATGGCAGTAGTGGCTGGAGCAGAGAGCTCTATCAATGCAGCTTTGCAGCTTGCGCAATGGTATCATAGCCCCCATTCATCGCTTGAGGCATTTCTCACAATGATAGGTGGAAGCTTCAGAACGATGAGCGAAAAAAATTCGAGGAAAGCAGATCGAGTGTGTTGCAGTCGAGTCCAATCCTGCAACCAGGAGAGGCGGTTGAAAGGGCAAAAGAAATCCCACCAGACACGGTGTTGACGCAAACCATACAGATTGCAGCCCCTCACACTAGGAGAAGCAGTCATTTGTGGGGTATGTGCAAGATTATCCAGACCCGTGCCTACGCCGCATCGCCCAAGAGGAGTACATATGCCTTTTCTATTCAATTGCAGCTTCTAGCACGGTTGAGCCTGAAGTTTGATCTCCTGGCACGCTCCTTGACGTGGAACGGTGGGTCAAGTTTGCTCCTCGATGGTGGCCGCATTAGCCTCAAGCAACTTGTACGTCCAAACAGCGAGTTTATGAAAGCATCGAAGGATGGCGACTTAGCAACCATGCGGGCACTCCTTCACACTGGTGACGCCTCTCCCACCGAAGTCACGGAGAGCGGCGTAACTCCTCTTTGCCTCGCCATACAAAATGGTCATACGCAAGCCGTTGAGCTTCTCCTCAATGAAGGGGCCGACCCGAATGAGCCTTTCGGAAAGAAACAAACATCTCCGCTGTCTTGGGCTTTGAAGCACCGGCACATTGACGTCTGCAGAACCTTGCTGGGCCATGGGGCATCCTTTTATCAACTAAGTATCTACAACTGGTCTCCCATCTTCTATCTCTGGTCCAAAACCGTCCGCCATCCGCCGTCAACTGGCTTTATATCTATGCTCCGAACCAATGTCATGGAATTCCCGTGGCTTCATCGAAATATCGTCGACACGGAAGGCTGGGGCCTCATGCATCGGGCCACGGTCTTCGGCATGCCGGAGGACGTCCAAATGCTCATCGATTCTGGTGTCGATCCATTTCAATCTATAGGGAAACTGGGCTGGATGGTGTTACACAACGTGGTACATTTTGGCCTCCGCGACAATTTTCAGGTCCTATTTCCGGAGTACGAGAAAAAATATGGCAGGAGTGTCGCGAGAGAACTGCCCGATTCCAGGAACTGGACGCTTTTGCATATTGCCGTGGCAAAAGGCCACGACCAGATTGCGCGAAGCTTGCTCAAATTAGGCTCGAACTGGCATGCCTTGACAAACCCAATTCAGGATACCGATACGCCAGAAAATCTTCAAGGTGCGAAGTCCTCGCCCATCGGCCTAGCGTTGGCGTATGGCGAAGATCGATATAAGGAGTTGCTGAGAGCAATCGATGACATCATCTGCTCCAAGGACGAAGATGAGTGGTATGATGCCAATGACCAGCCATGGTATGATGCGGTTGAATATATTGTGCTATAGTGTCGGAACGTTGGTGATAGACTTCTTTCTTCGTTTTTCTTTTCTCTTTCTTTGTCTGATATTAACGAATCTGATGAAGAACCAATTTACAGATGGAATCTCCAGGACGAGCCATGGAACAGACCGTTGCAGAGTATTTGAGTATTGCTAGGAACTTTGGCGAGGCTTGCTAGCACGGTAAGGGTTGGAATCTCATTCTGATGTAACTTTTCAACTCAGCATTAGGCATTGGCCCGTTTTATTTGATCAGGTAGTGGAAGTGTTCGACGAAATACCTTGAGCGTGGGATGCAGCGAAACTTATCCACATATATACCACTCAGCACGGATCGAGAGACCTCGATTTGGACCGCCTAGGGTTCAGGTTGTGGGAACATTGACAGACTCAGGGCTGCAATTATGCCACTCAGGTCACGCTTCAGGGTCACCAAGCCTACCTCTGGATTGCTCAAATAAGGGGGGGGGGTCGGGATGCTCAAGTCTGAAAACGGAGTTGGGCTTTGGAGACGTTAAGATCCGCCACTGAGTATTGGTTTTGGAGAATTCACCCCCAATTGGTTGTGCTTTCCCCAGACTCTGTGTCGGGCGCGGTGAAGTTCCGCGTTTTTCAGGTTTACTGGCGGAATCTTTGGCCTTGACTTCCTTAACTCCACAGAAACACACTCCCCTCACCATTGCAAATAGCAGCCGGGGTCAAATGGTTCATAAACCTGCTGTCACTCTTTCTCAAACAATTTGCATTCGTTTATTTCAGTCGATCCAAACTCTTGAAGAGTCATAGTTGAAGACCATTGCGATCATACAGTATTACCCAGGAAGATTCCCAAGCAGGTAGCCCAATATGATCGATAAAGTGATCACATTACTCCAGGGTCAAGCCCAGGATGCTCCAATTACATTGTTAGCATACCTCGCGGCCGCATCAGCGCTATTGTACCTCATTGCCACCGAGATACAACGAGCCCAGGTTAGGATACCAGGATTCACAGGTCCTTCAGGACTGCCCATGATTGGCAATCTTCATCAAATCAGAGTCAATGCTGCGGAACAATATCGTCAATGGGCAAAGTCTTATGGACCAGTCTACCAGATCATGCTGGGCAATGTGCCAGTCATTGTGGTCAATGGAGCCAAAGCAGCCCGAGAGATCTTTGGTGCCAACTCACAGGCTCTAGCATCAAGACCTGAATTCTATACCTTCCACAAAGTCGTTAGCTCTACCGCGGGCACCACTATTGGAACATCTCCTTTCAGTGAAAGTTTGAAGCGGAGAAGAAAGGGTGCTGCCAGCGCTTTGAACAAGCCTAGCGTAGCTACATACATCCCACATATTGATGTCGAGACTCGAGATTTCCTCAACGAGTTTTTGACTTATGGCGAAGCCGGGGCCAAGGCAGTGGACCCTATGCCTATGATTCAACGATTATCTCTTTCCCTGGCACTCACACTCAACTGGGGTACACGCATGGCGTCACAGAATGATACTCTTTTCGGTGAGATCACACACGTTGAGGAAGAAGTCTCGAAGTTCCGCTCCACCACCGGCAATCTGCAGGACTACATCCCGCTCCTGCGTCTAAACCCTTTCAGCTTTGGCAAAGCCAAAGCCCGCGACATGCGCCGCCGCCGTGACGTCTATCTCAAAAAGCTCAACGATGACCTTGACGAACGTATTGCCAAGGGCACACACAGCCCCTGCATCCAAGCCAATATCATTCTAGACAAGGACGCCAAACTTAATGCCGAAGAACTAATTTCCATCTCCCTGACCATGCTTTCAGGTGGTCTCGACACCCTCACCACCCTCGTCGCCTGGTCGATGCCTCTTTTGGCTCAACGTCCCGAAATCCAAGCCAAGGCCCTTCAAGAAATCCGTGCAGTATACCCTCAATCCCAGATCCTCTGCGACGCCAACGACGACCAGTCCATCCCCTACATCTGTGCTCTCGTCCGCGAACTCCTCCGCTATTACACTGTGCTCCGCCTCTCTCTCCCACGCGGCACCGTCAAAGACGTCGTTTACAACGGCCACACCATCCCCGCTGGCAGCGTCGTTTTCCTCAACGCTTGGGCCTGCAACATGGATGACCAAGTCTGGCACGATCCGGAAGTGTTCCGACCAGAGCGATGGCTTGAGATCCCAGATGCACCTCTGTTCACCTACGGGTTGGGTTATCGCATGTGCGCCGGCAGTCTACTGGCCAATCGCGAGATGTACACCATCTATCTGCGGTTGTTGTCTGCGTTCGAGATCAGGGATGTCGTGAGTGAAGACGGAACGGCCTTCGAGACTCATCCAGTCAAAGGTGTGGAGGATCAGACCCAATTGGTCAGTGTGCCCAAACGGTATCGCATTCGTTTGGTACCGAGGGATGAGCGTGTGTTGAGGCAGGCGCTGGATGATTATGTTGATGAAAAGCATTGATGAGATCGTAACATTGTCGGTGTCACATCGTCGCACTGTACAGTTCCCTCTTGAGTTATGGGTGGCTAAGTCGCTGGGCGAGTCGCTTGACTTTGTCATGGATTCGCTGGCATGGGTCTTGCACGTTGGTACATATATGAGGCATGGTGGGGATATCCCTCCCAAAGTGGCATTACTCTGGCAGTAATAGCCACGTAGCATTCAGCATAGCTTTGGCATGAGACAATTCGATTTCTGTTACATTTTCGTACTGTGTTCTCCTTTTACTGCTCTTATTCTATCACGACTTTGTATACGAAATAGTAATTGCGCGATGATCTTCTCCTTCCATTTTGAGCTTGTTGATTTTAAAACCCTGGAATCTATATGTCTTGTCCCATTCCTTTAAGGCGTCTATTCTATCCATCGTGCGCTCAAGATCGCACACATCAGACGTGAGTCTTCCCCAAACCAACGCCCATGAAAATGAGGTGGATCTATGGCCTCAACCCAAAAGAAAACTTCATCGTCTTCCTCCTACTTAACAGTCGGCTTGACATGACCGTTCTGCTCAATAGAATTCGTGCGATGTCTCTTCAAGCCCTCCTCGGCCAATTTCTTCACCGTCTTCTTCCCCTCATAGATATCCCTCGTCTCCTGAAGAATGCTCTCCCAGCTCGAGAAAGTCGTGAACGGAATGCCCGCCTTCTCACAATACGTGACCAGATCCTGGCCCTCCCTTGCAAACAACAAGTCTGTCTCGCGCGCCGCACTCAAATCACTGACGCCGTCGCCCGCATACAGCAGCGTGGGCCGCTCGTCGTTCCTCTCCATCTTCGCAATCGCATCCGCATACGGCCGGATCGTGAGACTCTTATCGTGGCCGAAGCCGGAGTCGTGCAGGAATTTGATCGTCCAGCCATCGGCCTTGTCGAGCGAATTTCCCGGCGCGCGCAATTGCGTCCCGTTGGCGACGATGTCGATATCGCTCATCAGTTCCTCGCCGAGCAGGTGACGCAGCAGCGTCTCGATGACCGGGACCATGCCGCTCGACAGCACGATGACCGGGACGTCGTGCGCACGCGCCCACACCATGAAGTCCTTGAAGTGCGGGTCCAGCGTGATGTTGTCGCGTAGGATGTCCAGCACCTGTGGGAACGGCATCTTCCACGAGTCCAGCATCTTTTGGAACGTGTTGCGGAACGTGTCGGTCTCGTCGATCACCGCGTGGAACAGCTCGCGTCGCGCCTCCTTGCCCATTCCATACTGGTCCGTGATGAAGTCGTTGGTGTCCTGGAGTGTAATGGTGCCGTCAAAGTCGGTGAAGAAAATTACCCGCGGGTGAGCGTTGAGGGTTTCTGGGAAGGGCATGGTTGCAGATTTGTTTTCTGTAATATATGGGCTTGTGATATCTCTGGTAGATATGTCGTGGATTGAGTTTATATTAGAAGGCTGGATAACGCACGATCACGAAAGGTTGCCACGGTAGACCAGGTTCTGCTCAACCTTGGATGTCAGAAAGAAAATGAAGAAAAACTGAAAGACAAAAACGACGACGGCTTCAATCTCCGAATTCTACACGTCTACGGCGGTGATATATGGTGGGGGTCTTCCTGTGTCACCCACTCCAGTGACCACCCACTCCTGTGCGCCCCGCTGTGGTGGTCGACACGAGCAAATCTGAAATCTCTGGATAAATTTTTGTTGACGGGATTTGTCCCGAAAGGGATATCCGGGATGAATGACGTCAAATCACGTGTCGAGTGACAATGCGGAATCGGCGGAATTTGGTGACTTGGTTCTCGTCGTCTTCGGCTAACTTGCCAATGGCAGAATACAAATTATTGGAGATTCGAGCTTCGCATCGAGCCATCCATCGAGGCGTCTGTGGAAGACTGGTTGACAAAGAAACTGCCACAACTCTTTGATGTGGTCCCTTCGCTTGAGGTCAACGACCATTCTCCTCCGGGACGACTGAAGAGAAGAAATCCTTCCGTTCCCTCTGTCAGCAATGCAGCAGACTCCCTTGCGGCTTTCCCACACTTTATGGTCCGCATTTCGATCAGCAAAGCCCACCTCCAGACAGCTTCCACGCCCTGTCCAGTTCAGGGCGCCCACAGTCCCTCTACAGAGATGGACTGCTCAGCAGCCCAGTATTTTGATTCAAGCGCGCTTTTACAGCGGTAGCAAAAGCGAAATCGACCGAAAGGCAGAGGAAGCAAAGTCCAGAATTGATGAGAGCCTCGATGCGAGGGCAGATGCAGCGGGACAACCTGAGGACAAGTTGAAGGATGCTCGACATGAGACGATTGTCCATACCATACCAGAGTCCTCCTCAATAGTCTATACTTCGGATGAGGGCAACCATGGGGCTGATCACAATCATCGTCCGCCCTCATCACCAGCTCCCCACCCCAAACAATCACCTTCACCCAAAGACAAATCCCTCCCCTCAGATTTCTCACAAAGATATTCCCAGGTCCGCAAGCAATTCACCCACTTCATGGACAACTTCCAGACACACGTCTTCACCGCCTCACAACGTCTCAATGACCTAACCGGCTACAGTGGAATCGAAGCTCTGAAGAAAGAGATCGAACAACTCGAAACAGAAGTCCAGATCTCTCGAAAAGCCGTGAAAGACACAAGGAACAAATACTCTGAAGCGATTACCACGCGGAGCACGACACAGAGAGAAGTCAACGACCTCTTACACAGAAAGCACACCTGGTCCCCAACCGACATCGAGCGCTTCACAAGTTTATACCGTAGTGACCACGCGAACGAACAAGCCGAAGCCGCTTGCCAGAAAGAAGTCGCCGACGCGGAAGCGCGCTACGAAGAATCATCTACCAAGCTCGCCAAATCCATCCTGGCCCGCTACCACGAAGAGCAGATCTGGAGCGACAAGATCCGTCAGATGTCGACGTGGGGCACCTGGGGCCTGATGGGGATCAACGTGCTCTTGTTCGTTGTCTTCCAGATTGCCGTCGAACCCTGGCGGCGCCGGAGGCTTGTGAAGGGCTTCGAGGAGAAAGTCGAGATTGCGCTGAAGGAGCGTGATGACGAGTTATTTAATGTCGCTACTGCTGCGGTCAGAGCATCGACTCCGGCCGTTCAGCCAAATCAGTCATCTCAGGCAGCGTTGGCCGACCTATCACCAGGAGGGAAAATTGAGGCCGTAGCGGATAATATCGCTGAGCAGATCGTCGATGCCATTTCTGGGACGAGCGACATCGATACAGCTGAGACTGCCCAGGCTAGTGCCCCCGTCGCGACGAGCACAATGGAAGCAGCAGCCGAAACAGTGATAACGCTCGACCTGGCCGAGGAAGCCCTCGCCTCAGACACACCAACCTCCCCCATTACCAACGAACCCACACCCATACCTATAGACGCCTCGTCTTCCCCAGAGATTGAATTCCCGTCAACCTCCCCGCGCTGGACAGCACCCACCTCCCCACTCGCACCCACAGAAGACTGGCTCCGCACCCGCCTCAGCGCCGACCACCACGTCCTCATCACGCAACGGCAGCTCACGACCGTGGCGATCGAGGGCGTCGCAGCCGGCATCGCCGTGATGGGTTTGTTGTTCGCCCTGTTGCGGCCGCGATAGCGCAGTATGGCATAGCATAGCATAGCATAGCAGCGTCGGCCGGGAGGTTCGACGCACTTCGCTGTAGGGTTGGCTGCTCTATTGGCTTACCCTGTATATTATTACCTAAGTAGATTCTTGGATGTGTGGTAGAAAACATTAGAAAGCCATGTATTGAATTGAAATCTTGGGACGAGAGTAGAGGAGGTCGATTTGAGCATGCACGTCTCGTGTTTGTGTCTTCAAGCGCGGGCGTACATGGATGCTTTATTGTATGTCTGCCTGTCGTGATGTTCAACGACTGTAAAGATAAAATCTCTAAGTCCATATACATACGTAGGTACACACCGCACGGTCAACATATTATATATCATATCATGCAGTGGCAAGGAAGGACATCACGGTGGGTATAGTGCCCACTATAGGTCGGTAAATTGGATGATGTATTTGAATAGTTGTATTTTTCTGATTCCTTTTTTATTCTTACTAGGTCCACAATTGCTCGATCGATGATTGTGGTTCGTCTTCCGCCTCGCTGTCCGCTGCCGCGTCTAATATGTACAGAAAAAGAAAGAGAAACAGACACGCGGTTCAAGTTCTGGAGTGCTGAGATGACTCGTGAATCTTGATTTTCGTGAATTTGTGCTGAGATGGTGGCTTCGCGTTCGTTCACTCTCCAATGTCTCCTACCCGGGTTGGTGATCTGTGATTGACGGGAGCAAGACCTTCCGAATTCGTCGCCAGAAAGCCAGATGCCTTGAAACCAAGCTCTCTTTCCAGGATATTTATATGTTTGACATGCTCCAACGGCTCTAACCAACAACCAGTTTATCGTCATCCGGGAAATCATAGACGGGGATTTCCAGGTTCAGTGGCGCGGGTCCTTTTCTAATTCGGCCAGAGATATCGTAGTGGGAACCGTGGCAGGGGCAGAACCAGCCGCCGAAATCACCGGCTTCACCAATGGGCACACAACCCAGATGTGTGCAGACGCCCACCATCACTAGCCATTCGGGCTTCTTTACTCGGTCGCTGTCGGCTTGGGGATCACGGAGCGATTCGACTCTGTAGTAAGAGAAAGATGAATGTTAGACCCTGCGCGTGTAGAAGAACGATTGGGGAGAATCTTACTTGACTGATTCGGCTTGCTTGATTTCATCTTCTGTTCGGTGTCGGATAAACACAGGCTTGCCTCGCCATTTGATGATGACGTTCTTTCCTTCTGGAATCGCGGCAAGGTCAATTTCGACCTTTGCTTGGGCCAACACATCGGCCGATGCGGACATGTTGACGAGGAAATCTGTATCGGGAGCTTCCTGTCAGCTTTTCTGTAATCTTCCTTCCACCATCTTGAAGGGCATCCGCCTTTTCCCTTGAGAAGCTCAACTCGGACCACTACATACCTTGGACAGTAGCTTTAGCACCGGCGGCAGCCAAAAGACCCATAGAACCAGCTAAGAAATAAGAGAAAACACGATTCGAGACCTCGGAGCTTTTGGAGGCATAGTTCTTGAAGCTTGGGATTTTGGTAGTGTCGTACTTTGCGTGTTGGAAGGGGCTCTCGAAACTGCTGGCTCCGGATTCGGACGACTGTAGCCGGCGTTGGGAGCTGGAAGGTGAAGCTGTGGTGGCTGCTGCAACGGCGGCGAAGCGGGAGGTTGAGGAGGTCGCAGAGGTCGGGAGGGTATGACGGGTCCAGCTGCGCAGGGCAGAGGATGTTGATGCTGTTACGGGACGCATCTTGGAGGTTTCTGTGATTGAGGGAGGGAGAAGGGAAAGCCGGAGGGGAGGGTCGAAGGGCAATGAGCTGCTGCAGTAGGTCGACTTGAAGATTGAGGATTGAAGCTGCAGGTGATGCCCGCCAAGACATTTCTTTTAAGTCATCATTGATTGGTCGGGATTTTCCTCAGCTCATTACCTAATCACCGGCACTAAAATTACCTGCACTTCGCTGTAGTAGTGAGATCACGTTCTCTCACGCCTCACTATCGTAAGTACCTAGGAGTGAACAATTCATTGCTCCCTAGGTAGCATGTTTGTGTCTTGAGATAAATGATGGCTCGATGTCCACTGGATGCTCTGATACCACTAATGCAGATGCCTTCTGATTTGTTGCTAACACAATGCAGCTATACCTGCTTCCCAGAGTCGCCCACTCAATGCATCTATGAACCTTGCATCATGAATCATTCAGCTCCTTTCCAAGCTCAACAGCTTTTCTGAATGCATAGATATGCATAGAACCGACAAACGCCAAAATCGCCAATTATAGTAATATTCTGCTAGCCAGTCATGTCAATATCCCTGACCGGATCGGGATGACTATGAGTTCGTTGATGTGCTGATCTGTGGGCAATTGGAGACCCGGGCATGACTCCATGTCCATTAATGCCATTAGAACCATTCGCCTGAGGCTTCTTCATCATGGTCTGAATCGATATCGAAGCTGGTTCACCATTGGCAGTATTGGTGTTTCCTAATGTTTCGGCGGCTCTAGCGGCATCTTCCTGTGCCTTTTCCTCTCTGAACTGCCGATAAGTTTTTGTTTTGGGTACAGTATCTGACAAAAATTCGAGATTGTCAATCCTAGACACTGCCGTGGCTATAGATTTGACTCAGCATTGAGATATAAGGTCTTTCGATTATCAGAAACTTACCAATGTCCTTGTAGGCAATAGTCTTCCTAGGTTTGCGTTCTGACTTGGCAACATTGTGCGCTTGTTCTGTCAGATAGCGGATGAAGATTTCCTGGAGCATTCATTAATAATGGATCACACTGCTAGTTGTGTGGTAATCGGAGGACGAACAGTTGCCACGGCTATTGAAAATGTTGCTGTAGTAGAACACTGAACAATATCGTCATCCTGAGCTATGATCTTTTTCACACGAGCGACTGAGAGACCTGTCAGCAATTTGTGGTAGCTCGTATATTCGATAGAGGACGAACGAGGAAGAGCAGTCGTTCCTGAGACTTCATCACCATCCGGCGGAGAGATGGGAGCATTATTGTTTGGCATAATGCCTGGTGGCCACCAAGTCCAGAAAGGTCTCAGAAGTGATTTCAAATAAGACGACACCCTCTATGTTGGATTCAGTACCACTAAACCTCGTCAAGTGAGGTTCGACGGGGGGTAAAACTCTACTGAACCACTCCTGTCTTGGTTCAGATATCAGGTTTTGGTGGCCGCGGATATCGACAAGATCAGGCCTTTGTAGAGTCGTGGAAGTCGAAAAACGCGTCGTTAATTCGTGATTCTCGTGATGAACGTATCTTTAAACCATGCAGCAGCAATATCGGATAATTCATTCCTCGTGTAGAGTGGTTTAAAAGTCGCGTCGATAATACAACTCAAAAATCAGGACTTCTAGGCATGTCCCAAAACGGAAAGGCGAACAGAGTTGGGGACAGAGTCCAGGATGATGCGCATTCAACGCTGTACGAGTTATTCAACCTTCATTCCAACCGGTGGTCCATCCAAGCCTGTCTAGATCCTCCTCAGTCATTCCAACCATGATACATTGCTCGATGTTATGACCTCGCGCATCCCTCCCTCCGTGTCTGCCTCCGCCCGCCCATCCTTTTCAGCCCGCCGTCTTTCCAGGCGCCTATCTACTGTCTCCAGCATCGAACATGGAGATCACGTCCCACCTGTCACTCCCGCCGAGCAGATTATTACAGAGGAGATCGCGGAGATAAAGCGCTATGAAGATTTCACCACCATAGATTGGGTTCAAGATGCCGCCCAAGAACAAATACGCAGGAAAGCCAGGCGGAAAGAGAGCAGGTTCTTCGACCGAGACGGAGTCTTAGGATGGCGTCGCAAGATTTGGGAGGCTTATGATGCCGCCCAAGCATGGATTGTCATTACTCTCGTGGGAATAGTCATCGGTCTCAATGCCGCGGCTCTCAACATCATCGCCGAATATCTGTCAGATGTTAAACTGGGGTACTGCACGACTGCCTGGTATCTTAATGAAGGCTTCTGCTGCTATGGCGCCGAGGGTGGTTGCGATGAATGGAAGAGATGGACTTCATTTACCGTGGCCAACTACTTCATATATGCTTGCTTCGCCGTCATTTTCGCATTTGTCTCTGCATTTCTCGTCAAATCATACGCTCCATATGCTGCAGGATCTGGCATTTCAGAAATCAAGTGCATCATAGCCGGGTTCATCATGAAAGGGTTCCTTGGATTCTGGACTTTCTTGATCAAATCCATCTGCCTACCACTTGCCATCGCCTCGGGTTTATCAGTTGGCAAAGAAGGACCAAGTGTGCATTATGCGGTATGTGTTGGCAACGTCATCTCTCGATTCTTCAGCAAATATAAGAAAAGCGCATCTAAAACGAGAGAAATTCTGACAGCCACTGCTGGTGCCGGTGTTGCTGTAGCTTTCGGAAGTCCCATTGGAGGCGTGCTTTTTTCCCTGGAAGAAATGGCATCACATTATCCCTTGAAAACACTCTGGAGAAGTTACTTCTGTGCTCTTGTGGCCACAGCCGTTTTGAGTGCCGTCAACCCCTTCCGAACTGGTCAACTAGTCATGTTCTCAGTCAAATACGACCGAGACTGGCATTTCTTCGAGATCGTCTTTTACGTCATTCTGGGAATCTTTGGAGGACTCTATGGCGCTTTTGTCATCAAGTACAATCTGATGGCTCAATCTTTCAGAAAGAAATATCTTTCCAAATATGCCATTCCAGAGGCAGTATTTCTAGCAGGTGCTACCGCACTTCTTTGTTACCCGAATATGTTCCTCCGCATCGACATGACCGAAATGATGGAAATGCTTTTTCGAGAATGTGAAGGCGACTACGATTACAATGGGCTGTGTGAGGCCAAAAATCGGTGGTCTCTTGTTGGCTCCTTGATCGTTGCGACCCTTCTCCGAGTCTTCCTGGTCATCATATCATATGGATGCAAAGTACCTGCCGGCATCTTTGTTCCTTCGATGGCAATTGGGGCTTCTTTCGGTCGAATGCTTGGCATAATCGTACAATGGTTGTATGAGACATTCCCAGACTCTCAATTCTTCTCCTCTTGTCAACCTGACGTGCCCTGCATCACCCCCGGTACATATGCATTCTTAGGTGCAGGTGCAGCTCTGAGTGGAATCATGCACCTGACTATCTCTGTTACGGTGATCATGTTCGAATTGACTGGGGCATTGACCTATATACTACCAACCATGATTGTGGTGGGTGTAACGAAAGCTGTTGGAGATCGTTTTAGCAATGCGGGTATTGCTGATCGAATGATCTGGTTCAATGGCTTTCCGTTTCTCGATAGCAAGGAGGAGCACTCTTTTGTCGTTCCCGTCTCGCAAGTTATGACAAACCATATTAGTGTGCTCCCTGCAACGGGCATGGAGGTCAAGGCTGTTCAAAAGCTACTCAATGATACAAGCTACTCAGGCTTCCCTATCGTCGAAGATACCGAGTCTAGGATTTTGGTTGGATATATTGGACGGACGGAACTCCAATATGCCATTGACAGAGCCAAGAAGCATAGTATGCTTGCCTCGGACGCGAAATGTATCTTTTCAAGCGACCGAGAAGATGAGGCCGAGACTGGAGCACCCCTCAGTCCCGCTGTTACATTCGACTCTATGGCAATTCAAAATGCCGATTTCAGTTCCTTTGTCGATTCGACACCCATTTCTGTCCACCCTCGACTGCCACTAGAAACGGTTATGGAGTTGTTCAAGAAAATGGGCCCACGAGTTATCCTGGTTGACCATCACGGTCGAATTGAAGGTCTCATCACCGTAAAGGACTGCTTGAAATATCAATTCAAGGTCGAGGCACAAGAACACCAAGCCACCGCCCTCCGAGACGAGAACGGACACTCTAACGAGAGACTAGTCGACATTGTTCGACGAATAGGCGACGCAGTTGCGGACAAACTCAATAACCTCTCTCGTGGACGATTAAAACTGGGCTCACGGGTGGCACAGGGAGGCTGGTCACGAGTGGCAGCAACCGATGGTCAAGACGACTTTGCCAACGATTATAATAATGAGCATGAGATTCTGGATGGCACGGAAGATATCACGGAACATGGGGTTGAGATGGACAGTAGGTGATCAACAGAGATCGAATATAGTGTACAGCATTTACCACAACGAAGTTTCAATTCACCCCGCGTTCACGCTTATGTGTATCTGGTTTACCTTCATCTTTCGTGTACGCTGTCTTTCGATGTTCACTACCGTGGCGTTTCACTCTTGGTCATCGATATTGTTCAAAGTGAATATAGCGGACTGCAGAACTTGACAACATTGAACGCACTGCACGATCTATCACATTCTGCCTCACACTGCCCCGCCTTCTCTGATTTATATGCTCATTTCAACCTCTCCATTTCCTCTCTTTTTTTCCTTCCCTATTCAGCTCATCCACACAAACCCGTTTCCCTACCCTCTCGTTGTTACCCCAAATAACACAGACAGCTGATTAATCATTACCTCAAACACGCCTATCGAGACAACACCGACAGAATGGCATCAAATGAAACCAAACCGGCAATGGCAGAGCGCTCCAAAGCCGAAGGATCCAAAGACGTCTTCGAGGATAAACACAATGCAGGTAAGAGACAAATTTGTCTTGGTGATACAACCTCCAGCCGTACTCGTTTCACTTTGCACTCCAAGCCAATATGAAAAATTTGTATTGGAGTTCCGTGGGCTGAGAATGGCTCAAACTCACGAGGCTGAGTCCTAGCACCTGAATGATGAGACTCCTGCTGATTGTGACGTAGCTGACCCGGCCCTGTCAACCACGCAAACGCTACCCAGTTCTTCTGGTGTTTTAGCTAAGCTAGAGCAGGAATCCTTAGCTGGCCAAGAGTATGCTGCACGACAGAAGAAGAGATTGGAAGAGGCACTGGCAAAACTGGAGAAGAACAGGGTCAGACGGGAAAAATACGCACTCAAAAGACAAGCACTCAAAAAGCAACAAGAGAAAGAGAAAGAAAAGGCGCGAGCAGAAGCTTCGGAAGCACAGTCAGTCGGACCCCAGGCCTACGGAAAGTTGGCACCTCAGGTCAGAGAAGGAGCTGAAGAAAGCGAGAAACGAAGCAAATGAATCGCCAAAGGAAGCAAGGTATCTAACGAATTGAGCACCGAGAAAGGCCGAAGAGGAGCTAGAGTACCCGTGAAAATGATCAAAGGCTACGGTAGGCTCTAGCAAAGCCACGACAGACTCCTGTGTGTTTACTACACAGGCAAGAATGATCTGCTGAGTGAGCTCTGGCAGGACATGCAAATCGGAGCGAAAGCTGTCTCGAATGGAGATACAGCAGCTGAGCAGATAATACTCCAAGCAGATAACAAAGTGCAGACTTTTCTGTCGTGAATGACGTTTTTCCGAGGTTCACCACCGTGATGCTTCACTCTTTGCTTTGGATCGTGGATGATGCAAGGAAAGCATCAAAATGGCCGACGACTGCAAAAAGCTGCAGGAAAGTCACAACCAACTCGAGACCCACCACGATATCCTCATGAAGTATTGCCGTTCCTATAAGAACATCATCAAGCACAAGGACCCGGACTACAGCGCATTGAAAATCAATTAGGATGATCTTCGAGCTAAGTACGGCAAGTTGAAAGAAGCCCATCAAACTCTCTTGCGCAGCTGCATTGGCAATATTGATCTGCTAACTCAGATGATGGCCGATGTGCGAGGGATGAAAGCAGCCTTGAACGGAGATAAAGCAGTGACGGACAAAGAGAACAAGGAAGTCGGACAAGGAACTCCAGAGGTAATTCCATACTCAGTTGACAACACATTCTGGGATGGATTCGCTATCAGGTTTGATTACGGCCATTGAATCTGACGTCGGAAAGCAAGGTGTGTTCTCTAGGACAGACGCCATGGAGTTCCACTCTTCATTGGGTATTTAGTATTGACATTGTGCTAAGTGAGATGAAGAGCCATACCGCGACTTATGTATAGTACACTGCCTAATACGCGCGTGGAACAGCGCACTCCACTGCACTGCACTGCCCCCCCTTCCCTGGTATATAAAATGCACTCTTTGGTTGCCTGCTGCTAATGATGGTTGGGGGGATCCTACTAGGTCTGGTCATATGCGTGGTACTAGGTATGGCCATATGGGCACTACTATCTAGGTTCCTCGGTATGGTCCTATGGATGCTAGAAAAATGTGCCAGTGGTCTTTGAAGTACCCTAATCTGAGACAGAATAGAGCTTCACTTTTGATCGACAGTTGATATCGTATGAAATGGGATGACCGAGCTCACCGGGGTTCGCAGGAGCTTCACAGGACTTCACAACACGACTATTGTACAGTGTACTGCCTGTCACTGCGTCCACTGCCTCGCTGGCACTTTACCTATATATGTCTGTATTTCCACTTCTTTTCTCCCTCCCCTCACGTCCCTTCCCTCTTCTCGAATCCTACCTGACGACATCTCTTTCTTCCACGCAGACTAGAACATCAACTAGTCCACGCTTCAATCATGTGCTCCGGACAAGCCGATCCGGTGATCAAGCAAGAGGAGTCTGACACTCTCATAAAGAGAGAGCAGCTTGATGTCATCACCCCCGCCTCAAGCCAACGGCAAGGGCAGAGCAGATGCAGATGACGCCGGGCTTGATCGTCAGTCTAAGATGGCAAAACGCTCAACCATCCATTCCGCGGCCCGATCAATCCTTTCACACTGCCAGCCAAATTCCTGTCCAACATGTCTCAACAGCCAGTCAATGAGCGGAAAGCCCAACAACAAGACATCACCTTTATGTCAGAAGCAGCGGACTGCAGTCCACATCCCGTGCCACAGCACACCAGTTCTTCTCTTTCAGTTAGCGACCTAGTCGGCCGAACTTCACATCAAGCCTCCATGAGTATGATAGCCACGAGCGAGGTTGTTACTCCTGCGCACTCAGATCCTCGAGCCATACTTCTGAGTCCAAATCGCCGTGTTTTGACGGGATCCCAGGAATTCTTTGAACACCTTCTTAAGTGGAGACTGCAGCAGGAACACGAGATGGTCTCGAAAAGCACACGGGAAGTGATAGAACATCATCGTTACATCATCAGCACAGTCCGAGACCAACTAGACTTCGTACGACGTCGTGACAAGTACAGTAGACTCGAGGCCGAGCACAGCAAGCTTCAAGCAGAGCACGGCAATCTTCAGGCCAAGTATACCAGACTTCAGGAGGAGCAAGACAAAATTCAAGTCGACCACCGAACACTTGACTTCAAATACACCGCGCTTGACGAAGCGATCAAACAGACCCTCTGTCAGCGGCAAAAAGAAAACAAGGAACACGCTGGGATCCTGGCCAAATATGAGAATCTGACGGCTGCTCACCAACGCCTCTTGCTGTACGTTAGGGACAAGCCTGGCTTTTCTCATGAGGTAATGAATGCCATGAAAGACGACAATGATGCTGTGGGTGCGGAGCTGGCTGAAAAGAACAACGAGACTGGGCAGGAGAGTGGAAATTCGGGCGCACCTGCTGAGTCCTAGCCATCATGAACAACTAATGCGAGGCCTGTTCAAGTTCCCGAGAACAATGAGATTGAGAATGGCAGCGGCTTGGAAGGTACATCTATGGGAACGAAAGCTTTTTGGAAGGAGTGTGTTGCTAAACATGGCTTTGAGAACTGGATAAGGGTTGAGTGGCCCTTTAGGTAGACACGATCGAGTCGTAAAGGATAGCTACAGTTCAGAGGTCTTCACATCGCACTTCTTGTTAGATTGTGTGACTATCATATCGCTTCCCTCGCACGCACGCATACTACAAATGTTTGTATTACATCTTCTTCTCTGGCATTCAATTCTTTCGTTCTTTTATCAAGGCACTGTAACATCATCACGGCGTCTAATTTAACAAGCAGATAAGTGATTCGACAAGACCGGTTCTCCACCAGATTGTTGCAAGTGATCAATATGTCTTCTCCGCCCACTTCAGTAATGGTGTCAATTGAGTCTGCAATGACAGAACAGACCGCCGCTCCAACTCTTCAAGAAGACGGCTGTCAATCAAGTAACGACCAAACCATGGCTCTTCAACCTCAGACATTCCACACTGCTGACAAGGGTCTCCAGTCCGCTGCATCTATGCCTACATCATCTGAATCAGAGGTGAAAGACACCCAACTCACCATGGATACCAACGGATCTGGGCCTGCCACCTCGATCTCGTCTCCACCATCCAACCTGCCTGCCCAGCTTGCCGAACTGGTCATGGAGGCTCGGCGTGATTTCGATGTCAAGCTCAAGGCTCTCCTCATGACCTCGGGTGGGTTGACCTCACAAGATCGGAATGACTTCTACGCAAAGGTCAACGAGTTACATGCAAAGGACACCGAAACCATTTCGGAATGGGAGAAGGCCATGCTCCATGTCAACATCGCTCTGGGACAGCTGCATGGACGTTTCGCCTGGACTGAGGTGCATGAAAACTACAGCAATCTTCTTGTAATTTCCAGTAAACAGAGAGAAGAATCCCTGAAAGCTCGCCCAGAGTACAACGAAATCCTCAAAATGAAACCCGAAATCTGCGCCAAACAGACCCAAATTGAGGTTGAACATGAGAAACCCATCAAAAGAAATCTCGAGCTGATGCAAAACCTGGCGGCGATTCAAAACACATGCGAAAAGCTCTGGGAGACCCACGATCTCCTCATGCTCTGGGTAAAGGATAAACCCGAGATTTTGAGAGAGATGATAGCCGCAGTTCCGGGTCTTGCAGCTTTCGTCGATCCAGAGCAGGTCAATTTCAACGAAGTAAATGATGTAGAGGGGCAATAAGATGGTTAATTGAACGAGCATCCAGACAAAGAGGCATTTGTAAGAACCTTTTTCACCTCCAAGGATAGGAATCAGGACTGGGGAGTGATACTTCGTCAGGGCATTGTGGAATTCGGGTAGACAATATCTCTTGGATTCAGTACCAGACTGAGATACCAGATTGAGGCAGAATTCTTGCTCCCTGAAACCTTCGGCGCTCAGTACAATGAATCCACAATTGAACATATTCGTCTAACACTTTCCCTGAACAAAGTTCTACAGGATTTTCCCCTGGTCTCGTAAGAAACACCACTTCATCCCGATCTCAATCCATGTCCCTATCTCAGTTCCACTCTTACTTCGCGCATAGCCTACTCTCCAGACCCCTCACGCACATGCTTTTCATCTCATGGACCCACCGTCACCATGTTAACTTCACACCCGGACCCTGAATCCTGTGACTCTTGTTGTCGCGTACCGCCTGTGCCGTCGCTGCTCAGCGTGCAACAACATCTATCTATAAATGCGAGCTTCCTCACCCACTCTTTCTTCCGGAACTTTCTTTCTTTCTTCCTACATCAAACAGTTCCGATCTGAGATCTGTTGACTCTCTACCTCTTGCTTCCATGGTTCTTTCACTTCGTTCAAACAACAAATCTTTTGTGAACTTACCTGTAATGGCTTTCACACCTTCCTCATCGTCAGCTGCTCCAGATCCGCACGCCTCAATGTCTCCTCCACAGAAGACGCTCTTCCCTGCTTACTATCCGGACTTGGATGACTTTCCTCCCCTCAAACCTGTGTATCCACCTCAAGTTATCAAGATGCCGGTCCAACCATCCCCTGATGACAGCAACGCAGCCAAGGATGTGAGAATTAGCGAGATGCTTGCGAGATTGAAGGTCTCTGGCCGTCAGATTCCCGAAGCTGAAGCCGGAGAGCATGTCCCTACTGGCAATGACAAATCACGTATCTCTATCCCAAATCGCGTCACCGCCCCCCCAAATCTTCCTGTTGCTCCAGAACCCCTGGTCAACCTTAACGATCGCGACTTCATCAGTTACCTTCCTTCCACCAAGACCACCCTGAAAGATTTGCAAGTCTTGTGGCCAGCAAGAGTTGAGGTTTCGTCGGCTGGTCTTCGTGAAATCCTGCAAAAGAACGAGGCTCTCGAGAAGGAACTGTCTGAAATTCGACCACAGCTCAAGCGGCTTAAAGGTGAGGCTGAGAACTACATGTGCCTATCGGACGACTACGTCTTTCTTCAACAAGCATTCGATAATTCGAAGAATGACAACAAGCAGCTTCAAGAAAATTACAACAAGCTCCAAGATGATCATCGTTGTGTTTTGATGCACAGCAAGGCTAAGACCGATGTTTTGGTCGAAGTCACGGCTGAACTGTACGAGTTGCAAAAGGTGAAGAACGCGGCTGTGGACAATGCTACAAGCAACAATGGATGTGGTGGCTGGGATGCTGGAGACGTTGCTCCGACTGGTACATGGGAGGCTGAGAGCGATGCAAATGGCAATGGTTTGCGTGCTCAGGATAGAAGCAAAGCAAACGGTTCTGGTTGGGGTGCTCAAGCTGGGGGCAATGCAAATGGTGATGACTGGGGTGTTCAGGGAGGAGCGAAAGCAAATGGCGATGATTGGGGTATTGGAGAAGGCGCGGAGTATGATGACTGGGGCAGCCGTCAAGAAGATGCAGGAGATCTTAGTAGATGGAATGCCGCATCGATGGCTGGAGATGACTGGAGCACTGGACACGGAAGTTTCGAGCGGTCTGGCGACGACATCAATAATCAGATTGGCAATGGTGTTGGTTGGATTCAAAGTCACACCATCGATTGCAAACGCTTCCGCTGATCCTCGAGGGGCTCAAAACAAAGTTGGCATCAGAACGGGCTCAGAACCATTGGTCCTGGCCTTGCATGAGATATTGCATCCTGATGGCCTGCTTTTTCGAGACTCTGTGTCCATATTGATCGTCGACTCTTCACATCTAAACCACAGGCGCGTCTGACTTGGTCAAACTGAACCTTCTACGACCTCATCATCGAGCACAACAGTCTCCAAGGGAGAAATCAGCGTGAGTTGATTGCAGGCCTGCTTGGAATTTGGAGCCAACATGCTTCATGCGGTGGCAGTCAAATGCATGATAGTCTCATCTGGAAATCAGGGCTAAGCACACCAAACCATGCCTTGTGCCTATCCAAACTTGCTCTTAGTTCTTCTCCATAATAGCAGACAATGATTGACAGCACTACTTTCCTTTTCTTGACTCAAAAGTGCAGCTCGTTCATAGCCTCGGTTGCCCCACCCGACGAAGTTTATGCCTACCTACCTATGTCGCGTTTTGCCTAGACCGTGAGGTAGGTTCTCAGCAGCAAGTAGATTGAAGGCAACAGCCTTGTAGCTTCACAAATTCATCTGGGAGGTCTCTTAGCACGGCCTAGTTATCTCGAGACGACCTTGGGTAATGCATGTTCTCAATCTACGACCTGGAGGATCTCAAAACCATCTTGAACCCTTCGCCTTCTCCGCCAGGATCCCCCTCCCAACAATGGCGGTCAAGGTACCCGCAACCACATTGTCCAGCGCCTCCCGCAATATAGGCTTGGTCGGGTGTGGGTAGTGCGCCAGGTATATATCTACGTAGCCGAGCTCTATATCTGGGTGCATACCATAGTTGGAGTTTTGTTCGGCTCGTTGGAATTGTGTAGATCGATTGTTCTACAGGACAAGGCTCGGCGCCAAGATAGCCAGGGGTTACAGCCTGATGGCACCGGAAATCGCCTCATTCAACCATCCATAAGGTAGCTGGTTTCCAAGGCGGCCAGTAGGGCATCTTCAGACCAGATCTCTAGATTCGCTGAGAACATGTTTAGCCACTTGTAACCAGATGATCGATCAGCGTGCCGTGGGCCGAGAAAGCGCACTTGCTGATGCCTTGTCGAGAGACTTTGCCCGAATATCTCGTAAGTTGTCTCTCTTAAACTTGGATGAAAGAACTTTGAATCTTGCTTACTTTTGTAAGTCTCAACCGAGCCGTCAGATCCACTCATCGACTCCCATAAAACATCAAACTCAACAAACAGGAAACCAACCTGGGACTTTGTTCACAAAGTCAATGGAGAGGGTCAAGAGAAAGACACGCATATCATTCTGCAGCACACGTGTGAGTCAGATACTGATAATGAGGCGAAGCAGGCCAATGCCTCCGACGATCTGATAAAGATTCTGGAAGGAGACTGGTAAAGGAAGAGCTCTTCGTGGGTGTCCAGGCGGTTCTTCCATCGCGAGTTCGAATATCAGCCATCACAATGCTGAAAGAAGGGCACTTTGGTCGAATATACTAGACAGATTGGTTTTTGTGATTGGCCTGCTATGCTTCCACTTCAATGCCATCTTCTCAACAGGACTACCACCTCAGAGCTCTACCCGATCCATCAGCCAGGCCATTTTCTCTTGATAGTATGGCGAGCAAAACGTGTACAAAGCCGGTGCTTCAGAGTACCCATGGTATTCTGCCATTTATATCAGACACAGATCTTATTGAACGACAAGAATAGGTGAAATTGCAAATTCTTATGCAGGCAGCAGGGTTACAATTCATTTTAGCGTGTTGTTCACTTCGGTGCATCCGATGCTGTTGTCCCGTACGAGTAGTGAAATCGCAAAAGCAACTCGAATTGCCTCGTCCGGTGGCTACCGGCGGACGAAACACTTGGCGGCTCAACCTTGGGCTACATTGAAATCTGGGGTGGGGTCGGAGTGTAAGGCCGCGGACTTTTAATCACGTAGGTAAGGTGTGGATGTTGCTTACTTCAGATAGACGAATGCCGCGGACTTTGGACTTGGGAGGCCTGGAACTTATCGATTCGCTCAGAGGGCATCATAGCAGTATCTCCACTTGCTATGATAGCATCGTCGTTCGCTAAGGTTTCGTCTCTCACAAGGGAAGCGAGTGAATTAAATTGATGGTAGTGGGCCGAACGAGTTCACCTTATTGGATACTCGCATTCGCACTCTGATGCACAGCCTTGCAGTGTGGATAGGATTCTTCAACATAGACTATGGCGGAGCAACAACCCCCTTTCCGGAAATACGCCAACAGCGGCTAAGATGACGGGCAGGATGCTGCTTGATGGTACGTATTCATCGTAGGTACATTGTGATTGGGGTTTGTTCACTACGTATCCGATGTCAGTGCTTCGATCAATATACCGGTATGATTGCAAACCATCGGAACAGCGGACGAAAATTACTTAGTATTGAGGCCTCGAACAAGCCACATATAAAACCGTCTTTCACGCTCTCCTCCAGGTGTTGCTACCTCATTGATTTAATACCACTTCATTTAGCACTTACATAAGTTCAGTCTTAGCGAGGCTATCCGGTCCCCACTCATATATTCGACACACGCCACGAAGAGCAACATGCCATCATATCTTATTACTGGCGCCAATCGAGGAATCGGAGTCAGTTACCTTCCATCCAAGAGAGGACCACACGTCTAACAAGAGTATCCTTCAGTTCGAATTTGTTCGACAGCTCTCGAGCGACTCCAGCAACACTGTCATCGGTATTGTGCGAGACAAGGCTGCCGCTGAAGCCACGGTCGCCAAAGAACTCGAGGGCAGAAAGAACATCCACATTCTCGAGACCGATGTGACTGATTACAATGGATTGAAGGTACTATCTGCCTCCTCGAGAGGTTCATTCGTCTTATCTTCGCCTGTGAATGAGACTAACGTTGGGATCGTCCCTAAAGAGAGCCGCCGAAGCGACCGCGAAGATCACTGGTGGTGGTCTTGACTACGTGATCTCAAATGCAGCACTTATACCATTCTGGTCTGCTTTCGAACCACTCGGAGAACTGTAAGTAAGGGTCATCCAACGTTGAATTCGGTACTTCCTCGAAAAAGACCGGGGCTTCACTGACATGGAAATCTCTTGCCTGTCGTCAGAGGCAAAGAACCAGAACGCCTGGAAAAGGAACTCGCCGAATGCTTCAACGTCAATGTGATTGCAACGGTGCACCTGATCAACCTCTTCATCCCTCTCGTGTTGAAAGGCGAAGCAAAGAAAGTCATCACCATCACGACAGGCTTCGCCGACGCGGAGCTGAATGCCAAATACAATCTATCTATCGCTGGGCCCTATTCAATCAGCAAAGCAGCGGTGAACATGGTAGTGGCGAAATACAGCGCCGAGTATGCCGAGCAAGGCGTCTTGTTCCTGGCTCTCGCACCTGGAATGGTCGATACTGGCAATATGGATAAACGTGAGTGCGCCCCAGGCAGACAACCACGCGCGATCCGCTTGGGGCGGGGTCCTAAGGCCGACGGCTGACATGAATCATAACACTTAGTGACTCCCGAACAAGGGCAGAAAGCAATGGGCATGATGGGAAAGTTCAAGGACTATGCTCCTGATTTCAGTGGGCCCATCACCCCAGAGGAGTCGGTCAAGTTAATGAGGGCAGTGTGGGATAAGGCCAGCGTTGCGAATGGTGACGGCGGCGCGTTCCTGTCACAATTTGGAAACAAACAATGGCTCTGATTCATCTAACGTCCGGAGAGAAGAGGAATGGAGAAATGGAAGGCTCAAGATAGAAGCGGTGTTCTCCATGAGAAAGTGCCCAAACAAAGAAGAACTTAACCAATTGAAAGTTCCGTGCCCTTTGATCCTGAGATATCGCTGAAAATTCCAGGTTTTGAGGGCGCCTAGAGTGCTTGAACTATATTCACAAGAAGTCTCGCCCGGGGAAGAATGTGGAATGGAATGATGTCGAGCATTCCAAGATTTGATCAAGTTGTTCTTCTTCGTTGAGCCATGGTCCTTCGATTGGTCTGCCATCTTGCGCCATCAGATCTGCTTCCACAACGCTGAAAGCACCAGTCGGTAGACATGGTAGTTGAGGATCTTGGCCAGGTAATGGTTCTCCGTTGGCACCGGCTTCTTGGACAAAACTCTGAGGCTGCTCAATGATCTCTTGACAACTATGTTCATGTTTATTCATCACGCCGTCTCCTGCCATCGGTGGGCCCATTTGGCCTCGCATAGCATATGGGAATACGGGCCGCTGGTTCTGAGCGAAGAACGACAATGAACCCGACGCGGTGGCCCTCTCACTAAAATCTGGTATATCGATTGCCAGTGACGGGGGTATTTCATCCACTGCAGCAATCATCCCTCGGAATTCTGGGTAGTGATCAAAAAAGTCACGTGTGACACCGGAGGTATGAAGATCGTCTTCCAGTTCCAGATAGGTTGGAGACAAAGAATAAGATCCATTGCTTTTATTATAACGATAGCAGTCTCGAAATTCAAAAGGCCACCGTAGTCGCATACTGTTAATGAATCTGTGCCAAAAGTGGTTAGAGCAGTATTGATGTTCGTTGACGCTCAGGGCTCTCCTAATGCCTGGCCACGCCGGGAAATTTGTAGCATATGCGTAGGTCTTCTGCTTTGGGCCGTCGCGCAGATATGGAGGGAGTTTGTTGTATAGATCGTTGGACTGATCAATGTGCGCCAACATCAGGCGAGCGACGCCGTAGAGGATGCTCAGTCGCATGGTAGAGTTCTCACTATATTTGAACAATGATTCATCCATGCGACGCATGAGGCGCCAGATTGGATGTACATTACCCCGGCGTTCAATGGCAGCCCAACCTTCGACAACCACCCGCACCGAAGTGTCTTCGAGATATGGATCGGCATTGGGATACGCGGACGCGACTGATGGCCATTTCATCCATCCTCCTAAGGTGATATTTCCGTAATACCAGATGCTTCGATGAAGCATCTTCTGTGCATTGGCCTGGCCACAACCGCAACTGTGTCCACTCAATAATGATGTGTTTTGAGTCGAAACCGTCGGATAAGGCGTGCCTAGGTATGGCCGGGGGAATGCCGTTTCTGATTTCTTGAAATCGTTGACCTGTAACGTACTCGCCACTTCATCTTGGGTTTTCAGTTCCTGGAGTCGTATGTCCACCTCTGGAAAAGGGTCTAGTCGTGGCAATACGATCCCCGCGTGAAGTTCCGGTGGCGTGAAAATTTCAGGATCGGATGGCGAATCCTTTTTCGAGTCACCGAAAATTGGACTGAACGGTGATGTAGGTGCTTCCTTCTGTGTCTCTGGAATGGCTTTTGTACAAATACTTCGTAATTCAAATTCCGCTTCTCCACGAGCTGAATTACTTAGGTTGGCGGGATGTAGGATGTGATCGATCGCCATGAGTTTCTCCTCGAAGGAATCTCTCTCAGACTTCAGGTGCGAGATTTGCTGGAGTAAATTGTTTACTTGGCCTGACGCGTCAGCTTCTTTGAGCTGGTCCACCATGTTTTCAAGATACGCAACGCGGGACTTCTTCCGCTGGCGAGAGATACGCTGGCATTTACGATCAGACTCCCGTTTTTTAAGACGGCGGCGGTCTAGGGCCTCGTCGCTGCCACCGATAGGCGTTTGGTGTTCCGCTAGAACAGCGTCTGGCTTGTCATTGTGTTCCGATAGCGAACCTGTAGAGCCCAAGCGGGGCTTTTTGCTGCGTGACACCTCCATGTGTTGGGATATCACTCGAACTGGACGATGCCACACGGCTCGTCCTTCTTGCTATTGTACTTTGAGAAAGCTAAGTTTGTAAGCCACTGATGTCAGTCTTCTCCTACCCTAATCCGCGCCCCGAATATCAGTAACCTTTGATAGAATTGACTGTCCTCGCTCGTACTTGGAGACGATCTCCCAGTCAATCCGAGGAACGAAGTTGTTGCGCAACATCTCCATCCACGCGGTAGAGAATAAGGAAGTGGGATGTAAGCGAAGGGTCATGGGGAGAATGCGGAGAAGCAGGAACCGGAGCAAAGCCGGGAACCTCGTGCCGATACGAAGTACGAGCAGTAGCTGAAACCATTCGGCTCGGCGGCCAGAAACACATCCATCCTGACATCGCCATCCTGACTACCGCTTTCCAGGTCCTGACAGCGCGGATGGACTATGACCAACCGTAGCTCACTCGGAGCCGAACAACCAGATAATGATTCAGAAAGAAGTGTCCTCTGGTCACAGAGGAGATCGTTGCGCCATCGGATCAATCATCTCCGTCGGCGCATCTAGTCAGCCTCCAAAAATTCGCAAGTGTAACCATTATGCCGACCACTGGAAGCCCTTCGAGAACATCGTCCGAAATCCATACAAGCTTTCGTTGAATTCAACCAAGCACGGATAAGACGGACCAGATTCACTTAGTTGCACTGACTGGCACTCCCTTCATTCGTGTACCTGTTATCAGCCAGGCTTCCTCATGCAAGTGATTCTTGACACCACGGACGCTTCTATACGCTGAACCAACCAAGGCTGACTAAAGGTAGTGCGAAGGCTCGAAGACCGAGGTCTTACTACTGAAAATGGTTAAGAAGTCAGTGTGCTGAAAATTGCTTATCACAATCGATTTGTGGAATATGTGGTATCGATCAATGCACCCCGTGTGACAGGAAGGTGCAACACTCTTGATGAGCCAGGCTTGTACTCTCCGATTGTTCCAGTATGGACAAGCACGTTCAATCTTCAATCATCGATAGAAACCCTGAAGTCAACGGCCAGATGGCTCTGCCAAATCCCGACTGGTCGCGACAAAACTATCGCTGGAGACCTTGGCGGCGGCGGATAACTGATCTTGCCATTATATTGGAGGGTTCTTACCAAGGTTCTGGTACACCGAGTGACCCATTCATCATAAGATGGCTGGACAACGACCCTGAAAACCCACAGACTTACAGTACCTGGGACAAGGTCACCAGCTTGACGATTGGAGGACTCATGTGTTTCTGCATCACCCTAGCATCCTCCGCCTACACCGCAGTAGCTGAGCAGGTGACGACGGAGTTCAACTGCAGTCGGGAAGTTTTCTTGCTTGGGCTAAGTTTCATGTTGCTTGGATTTGCGTTCGGACCTCTCTTGTTTGCACCTTTAAGTGAAGCGATCGGTAGGAGGAGCGTCGTCATGATCACTTTGGCTGTTCACACCTTGTGGGCAGGATTGTGTTGCGTCGCACAGAACATAGAGACCTTACTTATCTTTCGCTTGTTCTGTGGAATATTTGGAGCTCCGGCATTGGTGATACCTGCGGGACAGCTTGTCGACATGATCGGACCAAAGGAAAGAGGGCTTGTTATGACGGTCTTTGCTGTAGCTCCCTGGCTTGGCCCAACACTGTCAGTTGCCCTACTGTTTCGAGGTTTACAGCCATTCACTCATATGGGAAATTTTGAAAAACTATGCCTGAACCTGTCGAGATTTGCTAACGGTGAATTGCAGGGGGCCAAGTATTGGCGGTTACTTGGGATTAGCAGCAGGTTGGCGGTGGGTGATGGGCTTCCTTGCTCTCTTCGCAGGCTTTCTTTGCATGCTTGGAATTATTTTCGTACCGGAAACCTATGCCCCAATCCTGCTCAGGAACAGGGCCCAACTGCTGTCCAAGGTGACGGGCAAGAGTTATACGATCGCCATAGAGATTGAGCATCAGGAATCATTCCATGACATGCTGAGGCGCTCCATGATCCGTCCATGGGCTCTGTTGATTCGAGAGCCAATTGTTTTGCTTCTTTCGGTACGTTTCCCAGTTATACTCAGGGCAGCCTTTTTGCTAATGCTCCATCCTCGAGATGTACATGGCTGTTGTCTATGCATTTCTTAACCTCAATTTTGCTGCGTATCCCATCGTCTATCAGCAAGGCTACGGCTGGAATGCTGGACAGGGGGGTCTTGCTTTCTATGGTATTCTGGTGGGCATCCTCGTGGGCATTTGTTTGATGTTTGTCGATCACAAACGTTATGTTCGCGTATACGAGGCTACCGGTGGCTTCCCGCCACCAGAGACAAGGCTGCCGACTGCTATTGTAGGTGGTTGCATAGCCATTATCGGCTTGGCGTGGTTTGCTGCGACAGCCGATCCAAGATACCATCCTCTTGTACCGATTTCATCCGGAGTCCTTTTTGGTGCCGGCTTTATTCTACTCTTCCAGGCTTGTGTCAATTATCTGTAAGTTTGCAAAAGGATGTCTTACCATTTATCTCCACTCTCTTCCATGGTTCTCATGTCCTAACCCACTGAATTCTCGTCTGCAGTGTCGATTCGTATGTCATTTATACTGCTAGTGTGACAGCAGCAAACATCTTCCTACGTGCCACACTAGCTGCGGCTTTCCCACTGTTTACACCCCGAATGTACAAGAACCTGGGCGTGCAATGGGCGTCTGCGGTTCCGGCATTCATCGCGATTGCTTGCTTTCCATTCCCGATCCTCTTTTGGAGATATGGCGAGAGAATAAGAAGGAAATGCAAGTATTCGGCCGAGGCTGCAAGATACCTTGACGCTTTGAAGAACCAGAAGGTTGTAACGGAGCAAGCTGTACTGTTACCTGTACTAGGCATACAACAGCCAAATGCAGTGGAAACTGAGGTATAATCGCAAGGTGCACTCCAAATTGCTGGCGTAGCTTTCTTTCTGCAAAAGGTGACGATTTGGAGAGAGCACGGATTAGTTCAGGCTTTTGACCCTGAAGCGGGAGACCAAGTTATTAGTGTGGTGGCTCAATGATGATGTCTTTACCGGCCTTGAAAACCGGCCGTCTCAGGATTAACATCTGCATGGCGATACGACGAGCATCTCAAGATAATATTGTAACAATGAATTTCCAACAACTCTTGCAAAGTGTTCTTGCTGTCTAACTCACGGCTGGGGCACGCCTCGACGCCTAAGGTGAGCACCATAAGGCCAAGTTAAGTGGACACTCGTCGCACCTCACCCCGTTCGGGGACGAGGGTTACTCGGGCGAGGATTCCCTGCACCTGCGCGTAAAAACTAGGGGTACGCCTTAGCTAAGACGATTGGTACCTTAAACGTTGACCCAAGATGAAGCTAACTCTATTAGGAAAGGCCATTAAATCCCTATAATTTCTTGGTGCAGTGAAAATGCCTATTTACGAGAAGTCTCTACTATAATTCAAAGTATTCCAGGTCGAGGTCGAGAGAATATACCTTTCGATTTAAATGAGGATTTTCGCTGTTTAAGAGACCCTTTTATATATACATTAACTTTCAAAGTTCAGTCCTCGACTGAGTCCGAACCCTTACGAACTGACGCTGAACTAATACGCAGTTGGTTGTCGGTTCGACCCTAATACTACCACTTAGTGAACACCCTTTGCTGAAATGACCTCCCTAATCGAACCACAGCTCGATCCAACTGCGTGAAGTAATCCGCGGCCGTCAACACAAGGAAGGTGATAACCAATGCCTGCAGCAGATACCCCCAATTCGCCTCACCGGCCCACGCCTTCCGCCACGAATCCAGGCATTCCAGCCTCAAACCCATGCCAACAGGGACGTGCATAGCGTAGACGCCAAAGGAGATATCTCCAATGTAGTGCGACACCCTCCATTCCAGCGGCCGCCGCAGCGTCGGGAAGAACTCCAACGAATACACAAGGCCCAGACTGCCCCAGCTGAGCCAGAAGAGGTATCTTGCCTGCTCTCTCCACCAGGGTGGGACCATTTTGGTCAGATAAACCCAGGGGAAACTGCCCCAGAGGCGCAGTTGCGTTTGTCCGGCATCGTTTTCTCCGAGGAGAAGGAAGGCGACGATGAAGAGGGCAGTGTGGGCCATCTTGGAAAGCAGCGATAGTCGCGGTCGCGGTGCCGGTTGTGCGTTTGTGGTCATGGGGACGGTCAATGAGGATGGTCCCGAAATGCGCTCAGGGTCGCGGACCAGAGAGATCTGCGCTATCAGGAGGCCGCCAGTGAACTCGACTATGTAGGCAGCTTGCCAGCAATAAGCCATGAAAATGACGACCCCCATAACGATCATGCGTGCCTTGGCGGTCAATTTGCAAATGGCCGCGCAGAACGCGAACAAGAAGATACTACCCCGGAATTCCACGGGGATGGTCCACATCTGAGGTAAGTAGGAGGAGCCGAGAGGCCAGTCGTTGTGGATGTCGGTGATCTGGCCAGAGAAAGGGTTGCAGAAATTGAAGAGGTCTACGAACCAATCCTTCAGCTGTTCAATCATATCTTCGTGGTAGGGTTTGTAGAGATACACGCCCTTGTAACCACCCAGCCTCATTAGGACGAGCGTGAGGATCATAGCCACGACGACGCTGCCGTACAGGCGCAAATACCGCCGAAACAAGGCGGAGGCGAGACCTTGTAGCATTCGCCCTTCTTCCCTCCTGTGCATGCTGAGTAACAAACCGTAGCCCAACACATGGCCCGAGATGACAAAGAAGACGCTGACCATACCAGGACCGCCGAAGAAGGTGCTAACGAACGGGAAGCGGCGCCATGAGAGGTCGCCCCACTGATCGTATAAGTGGAAGATGTAAACGATGACGGCGGCGTAGCCGCGCAGGGAGTCCAGGTAGGCCGTTGGGCCTTGGCGAGGAGGTGGTATGCGGCTGGGTGTGCAGTAGGTTGGTAAGGCGGATTTGAGCAGGCGGCCTGGGGATCGCAGATGTACAGATAGATATGATGGCAGTGTTTTGAGGTAAGAGAGGCACCATCGGAGCTTTTGGGTGGGCCGAGCCAGAGATGCGGATATCCAATGCTCTTTTGTCGACAGGGTTAGGAGGGGAATATTATCGAAGTAGGGGTCGTCGGATTGAGGAAGGAGAGGCACGTCCTCGGAGTCGTAGTTATCGTCTCGTATAGCGTAGGAACTGACACTGACATTGGCAGCGGCATATCCATCGTCCTCGTGCTTGGCAATTGAACCATTGTTACTGTCACGGTCCAGGTCGGCTTCCATACGTGTCAGCAGCTCCTCTTCAGCCATTGCGAGAAACGCGGAAGTTACTCATGAATAGCATGGTGCATGGAAGGAAGAAGACATACTTTGTAAGAGGCCGAGATGTACATGAGTAGAAGGCGAGACAATTCTACCAGCACGAAGTAGTCCGTAGTCCCGGACGTACAAGCCGAGGAGAGTCAGGGGCTTGAAATTTGTCTCAGTATTCCACAATCATTTGTGGAGTAACAGCGCTTGTCGATCGACAAAACGCGCCGGAAATATGCTACCATTAAATTGTACTCGTAAGATTGTACCTGGGGATCGAGGGACCTTTTCGGACACGACCCAATGTCTGGTTTTGTTTACGACAAAAGACGTGTCGGCTCTTTTTACGGTTTGACATTTTGTCGGTTTCTTCAAATTCTGACCAACTAACGACGAGTTAATTAGTCGTAGAAGGCAACTAAACTTTTTAGAAACACTACTAAGCCGATAGAGGAGATAATCTTCCAGACTTAAGCCCTTAGCACGCGCTAAACCGAAACAATAAAAGCCAAAAGACTGTCAGGATTTCTAAAGGACATGTCACGTACCCTTAAGCGCCTCAGCATTAGGTCGAGGTACTCCATAATGTAAATTCACCTTGGCGTGGTACGATGCCATGCGAAGTATATGCTTCCTAGTCCCCAGCCTGAGGTCGTCAAGTGTTCGTGGCAAACTCAGCCAGGTTATGGGGGATACGCTTTGCTAGTGCCACATGAATTCTTCGAGTGTTTCCAACTGCCGAACGGGGCTGGCAACAATACGAAGTGCTTCGCACATACCTACTTCGTATTCATCCCACCAACGAAAGTTGTCAGTGTTCAAACTGGAGGTGAAAACGAGCTAAAACACATTCATGTCAGCCGTTTGTGGCCTCAAGTGTTAAAGTGCTCAGCCCCTTAAGTTGTGGCCTCTGTAAGGGGCTCGCTAGGGTGTTTCGGCTGGCTATCTAGGTGGGGACAGTGCAATTCCAATGAGGGGACCATTATGAACAAGTTGAAATGCTAAGCCTATGATATGTCCGCAGTGGGGCGGCGCTTCGCTGCTGGGTGGGTGAGTGGGAACCCGGTAAAGAAGCGAGAGCTAATCTTGCTCGATGCGAAGTACTTAGAGACTAGTGCTGAGTCTAAGAGAGTTTAGCAAATGGAGGGATGGGAATGTGAGAAGGGAGGTGTCGAGAAACACGTTCTCTGAGCCGCTGTTAGGGTCGAACTGAGAACGACCCATGTTCGTAGAAGAGCCACGTCCCTCCGCGTATCGACCCATTCAAGGGCCCAACAATGAAATTTACTGTAAATCATAGCCGTCCTCGAGTAGCGGAATTCCTCACCTAAATTAAGAGTTACATAACTCCTCTCTCTTCCTCAATACATCTTCTGTGATATAGAGAATTCTAGAGTAGAATAATTACCACTTCCTAACTAAAGATGTATAATCCCAATGGAATATTACATATTATTATCACTGCTGGACAAAGTTGACGAATTCGTGATAAAATACCTTGCTATTCGTACACGTGGTTATTCTTACGCCGACCACAACACCTGCCACTCTCGAGGCATCCGGACGTCAATTGGGTTGGGTAGGCGTCGATAATCCATGCTAAGTAATTGTGCGAGCGGCGTCAAGTGCCACGTGAATGCAAATGAGCGAGAGGTGCGCAGCTGGAGTACTTACATACCTCTAGAATTTCTCTTGGCACATTTCACACCCAAATTCAACCACAACCCCAAGCTCACTTCTGCTCGACTTGATCATTGTCCTCGGCATTTTCGGGAGTAGAAGTGCATTTTGTACAGGTGGCCCTTCTCATTAGTGATCGAAGTTAGTACTCTATGGCGATTCTCCTCGTTGTCGCAACTCAAACAATCGGCCGAAATATTTCCCTATCCGACGATAGTTTCTCCCAGCCTCATTCGCCACTTTGCGACGCCTGTTGACAAAGCGAGACAACGGCCTTACTAAAGCACCATTCGTCGCAATTTGATTGGCAAACTATAGACTGCTCGACGATGACGCACTCCTGGTAAACAGTTTGAATATCACTGAGATATATTTGCCCCGAGATAAGGCCACTTCCATGGTCTGACTTGACCTTCAACATTCTTCCGCGCACTGTGGCTAAATATTATGCCCTCCCTTATTGGTTGAATGATAGTCCAAAACAGGGTAACAGGGCCAGTCTCTGCCACTAATCATCCACCACATGGCACTCCATTTGACTTCAGATCATATCGTTCCTCCAGAATGCAGAACCAGAAGGACTTTGCGGTAATGTTATAAGAGGTAAGGTTTTCCTCTTCTGTCTGAACTACCTACAACCGCAAGCCAAAATCCCATAGCATTTCCTCCGAGTTTGATAATTCTACCACTGCCCGTCTGCAATCATGATTGCTTCACAACCTGAACATATGTACACTCTTGCGGAAGGCGCTCCTCTTCCTCGGAATGACACTTCTGTCCAGGTTAGGAACAAGCAAGGTGGTGGTCTAGTCTTGTTGCAAGATACACAATTAATCGAGACTCTTGCACATTTTGCACGAGAGCGTATTCCAGAACGAGTGGTCCATGCCAAAGCTGCTGGAGCACGAGGCTACTTCGAAGTCACACATGATGTGTCTGATATTACGGATGCCGATTTTCTAAATGGTATCGGGAAGCGCTCTGAAGTCCTTACCAGAATATCAACCGTTGGCCCTGAGTCTGGGTCTGCTGATACCATTCGAGATGTCCATGGTTGGGCGACTAAGATCAAGACTAACGAGGGCAACAATGACTGGGTGTTCAACAACATCCCAGTATTCTTTGTTCGAGATCCCATCAAGTTTCCGTCTTTGAATCGATCTCACAAGCGCCATCCAGCCACACATTCTGTTGATGCAGATATGTTTTGGGATTTCCATGTCAATGCCCCTGAGTCAGTGCATGCCTTGATGTTTCTGTTTGGAGATCGAGGAACTCCAGCTTCCCTCCGACATATCAATGGCTATTCTGGACATACCTACAAATGGACCAAGAAAGACGGCAGTTTTCACTACGTGCGGATTCACTATCATGCTGATGGTGGCGTGAAGAATTTGTCAGCCGATGAAGCAACCAAACTTGCTGGCACAAACCCGGATGCGTTGATACTAGACTTGTACAACGCAATTGAAGCTGGAAACGGTCCATCATACACGGTTTCTATCCAAACAATTCACCCTGAAGACCTGGCTCGCTGCCCTGTGAACATCTTCGACATGACCAAAGTCTTGCCTCATGCGCTCTATCCTCTAAGACCAGTCGGCAAACTAGTCTTCAACCAGACACCAAAAAATTACTTCGCAGAGATTGAACAAGCTGCATTTTCTCCTTCAACCATGGTGCCCGGTATCGAACCTTCTGCCGATCCCATGTTACAGGCTCGAATGTTCTCATACCCAGATGCAGCACGTTACAGGTTGGGAGTCAATTACCAGCAGCTTCCCACTAATGCCGCTAAAGTGCCCATCTACATTCCCACCGAACGAGATGGTCTGATGACCTTTGGCGCCAATTACGGCTCAGATCCCAATTATGTCCATTCCAGCATCCTACCCACCACGTTCCACGACAATGCCACATCCGAGTACAAGCCGACGGAAGAAGTTCTTCAAGGCCCAGTCGTATTCACCAGCCAAGTCACAGAAGAAGATTTCAAGCAACCACGTGCTTTGTGGAACGACGTTCTCAGCAAAGAAGAGCAGGATAGATTTGTTAGCAATATTGCAGAGAACATTGCAGGCGTTCAGAGAGACTGGCTGAGAGAGAAGGTGTTCGGTAAGTCATTCCCTATGCCACATGACGTGTACAATTCCTGCTCTCTCAAACCCATGCACTGACATGTCTGCGGTATAGAACTATTCAGCAAAGTTGATACTAAACTTGGCGAGCGTATCGAGGCTAGGGTAAAAAGCCTCCTGACAAAGGATTCGGCTTAGCTGAGTCCAGGATGGGTAATGAGGATTTCGCGAATGGCTTTGTACGTTAGTATTGATGCACAGGCGTAGCCGGGCTTCGGTATATATCTTATGATGGCTAGGAAGCTCAGTCTTTTCAGCTTCATAAGGGCGAGATAATCATGAGGAGGCTGCTTACTACAACCACTAATCTCCAAACTGTTTTCCCTCAGGGTCCCTCTCCACTTCGCAATGTGCTACTCTAACCTTGGATGACGGTATCTGCTCAATCATTTTTCTGGAAATCTACTACCAGCTTCCCAGAAACTCCAGAGTGATATGCCTCAACAAGCTGATTTAACCGCAAGAATGAGTAAGTCTTGACCCGCGCCTTGACACCGTGCTCCACGCAAAACTCCAGCATTTCCTTCATGGCTTTGTTTGAACCTATTAGCGTTCCCTCCAGCCTTATCCTGCGGAATACCAAATCCGCTGCTGACACTTGGAATCCTTCTGGCGGAAATGATACAACAATTGCCAGTCCGCCGTTGCGGAGCAGATCTACACCATAAGTGAATGATTGTTGACTGTCGGTCAAAATCAAGACTGCATCAAGGCCCATTTCCGAGATATGTTCAGCTTTGTCCTCCTGGCCTAACTGTTGGCGAACGTCCTCGGCCTTTGTTTCTGCCGCGTTCACAATATATGCACCAGTCCCCAGGTCCCGCGCAAATTGCAAGGCTCCGGGAGAGCTATCGACACCGACGGCCTTCAAACCCATTTTAGTTGCAAACTGGAGACCGAGATGTCCTAGCCCTCCTCCACAGCCGATGAATCCAACACGTTGTCCAGGCTTAAGATTGCACTTCTTGAGGGCGGCAAATATCGTAAGCCCAGCACACATCAATGGTGCGACCTCCACAGCAGTCATTGAACCCGGAATCGGCAGTACTTGTTTTGAATCGACTACTGCGTATTCCCGAAATCCTCCTGGTCCATGAACGCCAAGACCACCATGGGTCCAAGGACAGTATACTGAAAATCCTGGCTCATCTGGAACCGGACCAGAAGGGTTTCGACATTCCTGGCACTTCTCGCAAACATGATAGCCACGCCCTGAGACTGCCACCTGGGTTCCAACGATCAGCCCATAGATTGACGATTTTCCTTGTGGGAGTGCCACAACCGTCCCGGCGTACTCGTGGCATCCAATGTGCGGTAATGATGGGGGGTGCATGGTGCCGGCGGCCACCACAGCATCAGTATGGCAATACGAGCCGGCCTCGACACGAATCAAAATATCATCCTGGTGCTCGATTTCTGGCAGAGGAACCTCGCGGAGTTGATAGGGCTGGCCAAATTGTTCCAGTACGAACGCCTTCATCGTGGAAGGCAGTTGCTCAGATGCCATTGCAGAGATTACGTCGACGAAGACAGAATTTCGAGATCTATGCTTTTGCTAAATCTCACAATATTTCCCGCGAGGGTTGGAGACTTTTAAGGTATGCCTAGCCGCATCAACTGCTTCTGACATACAAAAGCCTTCCACTCGACGATAAGGATGCAATGAGCACCCAAGCCACGGTTGTCAACGTCGGAAATCCTTGCCTAGCCCCACGGTGTCATTCGCTAGATGGTGCATGGTGTTTGGGGAGTCGAAACTAAAGAGATGTTGGGGGAAACACTTTGGTCCAGCGACCCCACAAGCTACTTTTGAGGATGTGGGGGAATATGTCTACAAGAGCCCGCTTGATTTGATTGGCCACTCTCCTCTGTCAACCAACAGCCAGTGGCTTGTGTGTCTATCAGATTGATACCAAGTCTGTTGCAGTGCTCTCGGTCGACAAAGTTAAGTCAAACGAGCATTCAGCAGTGAGCTCGGTCGAGTACTCACGACCCTTCCTACATTGGTCTCTCCTGCAGAAACAGTCGAGTACAGCAACCACAGGATGTCAATGCTTACAACACTGGGTGATACCCTTGCACAGTATCTACGCCAGCTAGACACCAAGCTCTCGCAATCAAATGGCGCCCCGCCTTATCTATGGGACGCCACACCATATAGCGGACTAGACGACACGGGTTCGCTGCCATCGCCTGAAGCTTTTCGCCTGATCGAGAAAATTCGGCTTGATCTCAAAGCCGTCGAGGCTCTGATCACACCTACACACTTCAAGCTGGTTGAGTTAGGCCTCGCACCATACAAAGTTGCTGCTTTGAGCACTGCGGTAGCTCTGAATGTGGCAGATGCGCTCACCGAGCTGGGTGGAGAAGCGTCCCTCCATGACCTTGCGACCAGATTGGACACAAATGAGCATAAGTTAGGTACTCAGACTCAAGCTGTTACCATTTGAGTCGCCTTTTGACTGAGATGCTGGGTAGGAAAGATCATGCGCGTGTTAACAGGAGAGTTCATCTTCCAAGAAGTGTCGAAAGACGTCTTCAAACACTCTCGGCATAGTATAGGGCTTGCGGGGTCATTGGGAGCTCGCTCTTTCCTCGCATTCATGTATGTGGACAGATTTAGAGGACATTTGGCCATCCCATTCTGACAGTCATCAGCACAAACCTAGGTGCGAAGTCTGCTATCGGTATACCAAACGACCTCTCCCGACCAGACACCAAGCACAGTTTCACAGAACAGACGGCTCCATTTGTCAGAGAAGTCTCGAAGGACGGAAAGACTTTCCTGGAGTATTTTTCGGATCCAAACAATTCAGAAATGGTCACTTTGGCCAACGATGGTATTGTGGGATGGCTCAATGTAAGCCAGCACTGTCTTTGAGGGATGTGCTATACTGACCACGTGCTTAGCAATTGACACGAAGAGCGCTTCTGACAGATTACCCCTGGGCAGAACTTGGTAAATCGACTGTGGTCGATGTGGGCTGTGGACCTGGAGACAGCGGAATCGATGTGATGAAACTATATCCCGATCTCAACTGGGTATTTCAGGACTTTGGACCTGTTGTTGAAAGCGTCAAAAAGGTATTGTTGTTCTAAGGCTGTGAATACAAAAGTTACTGACCCAGTGTAGGCTCTTCCAAGCGAACTAAAAGCTAGAGAACAAGACGGGAGAATAACTTATGTTGAACAGGACTATTTCAAGCCTAATGCCAGCAAGGGCGATGTCTGGTATCTACGAGGGGTCCTGTAAGTTTAGCAAGATCTGCAACTCCCCATCCTGATAGATCAGATGTCCTGACTACCACCTTCTTCAGCCACGAATATTCCGACGAAGATGTCTTGAAAATCCTGTCGAACCTGGCAACGACTATGGGCCAAACACCAGCATCCAAAATGGTGATCAACGAGGTCTTTGTCGCGAGTCCCGTAATTGCATCAGCTTCGTCGACCTCTCCGCCCTCGGAAAACATTCCTGAGAGTCAGTCTGCTCTCGCGGATATGGCCAATACAATGACTTGGAGCACATTTTCGCTGTTTGGAGGCAAGGAGAGGTCATATGAAGAGTACGAAAAACTACTGAACCAGGCTGGGTTGAGAATCAGTCGATTCTTTAGATTCAGGACCTTTACGGTAATGTTAGAATGTGAACTAGCCTCCATCTAGCTTCATACTTGGAAATTCGCTCTCTTAGTGTGTATAGAAGTTCGAGATTGACTACTTGCGGAAATTCTATGAGCATCCTGCTACCTCTATTCACGCATAAATCTGCTTGCGCTTTTCAATGGATGAGCCCTGACCAAAGACACCCAATAGAGCCTGCTCCATCTTCTGGGCGCACGAACTATCGTTGATGACCGATTTTGATGTCCACTTTGTTACAACGACAGCCTTGGTTGCGTCATTGTTCCTTGGACCATAGAAATAACCAACAAAGTCTCCTCCAAGGCTCAGGTTTTCAAGCGACGTGGCAAGCTTCTTGTCGAGACTATCAACATCCTCAGAACCAGGAGTCTGAATCTCGATCACTAAACGCAGAGTTAGCCGCCATGAGTGAAACTAGAACTACTTTCAAAGTTGCTGACCTTCACAACACGTCGCCTCCTGTAGCGCAACCTCTCCCTGCCGCGTCCATAGATAAATCGGATCGAGAGGGTTCTCAAGGCCCGGCACGACCTTCTCACCAAACAACTTGGCGGCCGGCGCAAACCCTGGTGTTTCTGCTAGACTGTCATGATGTTCCATCGACCTCCAGAACAAGAACAACCCTGCCTCTTCCGGGTGTGTCTTCACATTGCTGAAGACTCTCAATCCTAACGAGGGTGGCAGATCGCTGGACTTTGCTGCTTCATTGGATGTTGCCCAGATGGTTCTGAACGTCGAGACGATCTCGCCTTTACCTCCTTCCTTTGCTCGCGGGCTGAGAATCTCGACTAGCACTCTTTCCGGGATTTCTGCCATGGTTGTCTTTTTCTGGGTCGGTTTACGCACGTTGTTGGTTGAGTAAAATCTGTGGATATGATGGGCTACCTGAGGTGCTTTGCTAGGTATCTAGAATCAGAAAACGTACGATGTCCATAATATGAACCCACCATACGGTCGAGGCTGATACTACCGAAGATGCCACTCACCCTAGTATGCTTTGAGTATTCATTCTAGGCATAGCGTTGGGTGTTGCGGGGGTGGGGGCCAATAGGGGTACAGGAACAACCGAAAATCTCCAAATGTGGGGTAATTGCGAATCCTCGGTGCTTCTGCATCGGTTGTTCGAGTTTAGGGATCGGAGACAATTCCACCGTACTGTTTTCAAGTACGCTTGAAGATGCTAGTAAGTATACTGAGTTCTTGGGTGCTTTAGTCTGGACTCTCCGGGGCTGCGTGTAACTAAAATGGATACACTCAGTCACAACACTACCAGGCAGACTTCCGATTGAAGGGTAGACAGAGCTGTTTATGGGCTTGAAAGGAATCGTTGTTGTAATGCTCGTGAATTTGAGTCTGGTGCATAAATACAGTGTACATTTTGAAAGCCTTCAAATTATGTATCTTTCACCTTGCCGCAAGTTCCACTCTAAGTTGTTCCGAAACAGTATCCCAACCATCAACGACCACTTTCTCAGCATCATGACCCCATAATGTATAGCTGTCTAGTACACCCTTGGAGGTATCCAAATCCTTCACCATCTTCTTGCTCGTCTTATCGTGTAAGTTGTGCCATTTATCTCGTTGGGTGATACCAATCTGCTGAGCGGCCTTAACATGGTTGTATCGAAATTCAAAGTAAGCCTGTAGGGCGAGTGGAACCTGATGTTTCCCTGCCTTTGCTAAACATAGCGCGATGGTTGCAGCGTCCTCCACAGCTTGACTCGCCCCTTGCGTAGACGTAGGTAAGAAAGGATGCGCAGCATCGCCGAGAACCGCAACGAGACCGGAATCAGAAACCCATCTGTCTAAGCATGGACGGTAGACGAGCTTCCAATCAACAATGTTTTGAATCTTCTCCCATACCCGGACGAACGCAGGGTCCCAGTCTCGAATCGTTTCTAGAATCTCCTGTCGATCTCCAGGAAACTGCCAACCCTCATCGATATTTGCTACGTCCTTGTGGGTAAGGACTGCATTTATCTCAGATCCTCCCCGAACAGTGGTCACGAAACCGTGAAGATCTGGACCGATCCAAAGGTTGACACAGTCTAAGAGCAATATCAGCGTCAGTGTTTCACAAAATTGTTGAGGACACACCTTTTTCCAGAAACTCTTGGACCAAAGGGTCCCCTTGGAATATATCTGTTGTGCCATATGCGCGCCATACCGCGTAGCCACTGTGGATTGGTGCGTCCTCAAATCCCAGCACTGCCGTGCGCCCAGGACTTTTCACCCCGTCCGCGGCGATGACTACATCGGCCACGAGTTCTTCTCCACTAGGAAGGAATACGCTTGGCTTGCTTGCATCGTAGCGCTCGATCTTTTGACCAAGTCGCAACTGCACTCCATTTCTGACCGCGTGGTCAACCAGTATCCTGTGGTAGTTGCCTCGGTGGCCTAACAAGCCACGATAACCATACTTGGCCTCAGCTGTTGCCAAGTGTCTATCTTCAGTGATGATCTCGCCATCCCAATTGCGCATGATTGTGTTATCCGCGCGACTCGAGACCGCCCACATGTCTTCGTACAGGCCCCAACGCTTGAACAACTTTGAAGAGTTGGAGCCAAAGCCAATCGAATCTCCGATTGGTAGCAATTCTACTGCCTGATCCAAGAGAGTGACATTCATTCCTTGCCTCGCACAAGCGATCGCACATGATGCACCTCCAATCCCGCCGCCGACAATGATCACGTTGATCGCGTCTGAAGCACCGATCGAACCCATGCTGACTGAATAGCTGAAAGAACTTGTTGGGTTCCGTCTGGGAGGCTCTAGAATTTTCGTGAAAGTGGTATCTCGGCACTCAAAGGCTAAGGCTAAGTCATAAAGATTGTATCCAAAACTCTAAGGCGTACCACATCCCGAACCGCCAACAAACAGTCCAGAGTTGGCTTGGAGCAGTCGATTCTTCCATCCCCCACATCTGCAAAAAGTGGGTTATATCTAGTTGGAAAACTACCCCACAACCCATCCACTGTCGGTACGGGTGGTACCTGGTACCTCGATCCTTTTTCGGCTTTGCTAAGTCACCCAGACCAAGAGACAAGGAGGGGCGAGATGTTTCTGTCTAGTACCTGCTTCCCCACTAATAATCAATTTTTGTTACGTTCGAAACTCCCAAGGCTGAAAGCTGGCGATGTGCGGGGTTCCCGATATTGCGGGGGAGCCCAACACGACCACTACTGCAACGTCAGGCTTGTAAGTGCGCACATACTATGATACCTACTGGCACAAAGTGATCCAGTGGTTGTACCGTATCTAAGTTGTGCGCATGCGTTGATGTATGTCGAACATGTCTCCTCTCAGCGAGGCTGCAACCCCTAGTATTACGAGAAAACGACCTCATGTCTGTCGTCGATGTCAGAAGGCTTTCTTGCGTGCAGAGCACCTAGATCGTCACTCGATGACTCGTAAGAGCCCTGAAGTTCGCTACCACTTGGCCTCGAAAAGCTTATGTCTACTAGATGACAATAGAAAACCGCACACTTGCACAGCATGTGGTTCGAGTTATGGTCGACATGATGTCCTTCTCCGCCATCAGAGGACATGTGCGGCCTATCAAGGTCGAAGAACAAACACCACCGGTGTCTCACCGGTTGAGGTATTACTCCAATTGTTCTAATACCTATTTACTGCCTAGACTAAGATGATGTTGGTAGAGTTTTGAATCCCGTGACCACGATGTGGTCAGAGCCAGGAATGCTCTGCCCTGCGTTCCTTCCGTCGCTGATATCACGTCAAATGACAACAGCCACGAGTCACAAATGGGTCTAATACAGGTTCAATTTCCATCTCCAGCTGCTACAGATTATGTAGAAGGTCGATCAAGAACTATCCCTGTCGAGTCACCAAATGGCCAGTATTCACCTCTGGAGCAACAAGGTTTTACTATTCTCAAATACAATGCTCCTTCCAATCCGGCACAACAAAGAAGTGATTTGGAAGATATCTCTATGGCAACCCCAGATGCAGCCTGTGCACATATCGCCGCTACTTCACTTGGCTCCCAGATCCCGAACCCAGTGGGTGATAGCATGATCGATTTCGAAAATCTCCAGTTTGACGATGAATCCTTCCTCGAAGACATCTTACTCTGCCAGTTCTCTTACAATCCACCGGTCCTCACAGTAGCTTCATCACCGGTTCCAGAAATTGCTCCTACGATAGGCCTTCCCGAGCTTCCGGATAGTATCGCACCACTGGAAATAAGTCACCCACCAAATGATGCTGGTCAAAAAAGCAATGGCAACCCAAATTGTGCTATTCAAATCACTTCCAACGAACTTGAAGTGTTTCATGCGAAATTGTTAATTTCTGATGTGGATGGAACTCTGTCCAACTTCCACAAACCCAGTCTTTCTCGCACCTTGCGATGTATGATCGCGTATTTCCAACATTTCGATCCACACGCCCCCTTCGTCCACTATGCCTCTTTCAGTATATCAACTGAACATCGTACGTCACGCTTGTAGAGATATTCTTACGGTAAAGAAGCTAATTCCTACAATTTAGCCGCTCTTGTCTTGATTATGCTGGCTATTGGTGCCGTTCATCTTTCTGAGACTGAATTTGCTCGATCCGCCTACGAGGCTTCATGTTTGTTACTCGCTCAGGTAAGTGATCAAGAGTGCAGCCATGAAAAGTTTATTTATCATGACCCTTCAGCACGAAAAGGACTGTCTTGAACAGCAAGATTCTTCGTTCAATCTCTGGGCGGCCCAAGCCACACTACTCTGTGCACAGTATGGCGTCACCAGCGGAAGCCATGATCTTTTCTTCCAGGCACAGAAGCACCTTTTCGCAACACACATGGTACGTTCTTCCCTCAGAAAACCCATAATATTACCACATCTTCTGGCATTCTGCTCACTCTTGGCAAGATGATGGGGCGGACAATGGAAGCAAACCGAGCGCTGCGGGTGCAAGCTGTCCAAAGTTGGGAGAGGTGGATTTTCCTTGAAAGCTGTACACGGTATGCCAATCACTGTTTAGCAAGGCCCTGTTGAACCTTATTATAGTCTCATAACACTGATAATGCTCTCATAGGGTAGTTTGTTGGATGTTCGTGGTTTCTGCGACATGCTACAGCCTTGACCCTGTAACATTGACTGTATTACCACCGATACCTGAGCCAATCCTCTGCCCGAGCGACGAGACCACCTGGCACACAACTTCGGAGACTGAATGGAAAGCAATACATCGAAACAGTCTCAGCAATCATTCTGTAGACCTATGGTCTCTTGCCAAAGGACTGCACCTTGGACAAATCCCGGAAGCTTGCGGAAGAATCAGCGCCTTCACCCTCCTGGCATTGATTAGTGGGCAACTCTGTGGCATCTGCACGAGAGAAAGATTGAGTCTCGACATTTATGAGTCCGACTCTTCATACATTTCCCGGGGTGAGCAAGCACTGTCGATATGGGAGGGTTTGTGGAGGAAGCACCCACGAGCTGAACAAAGCCTGACAAGACTTGATGATCCATTGTTGAATGATTGTTTGTCAATGCTCTGTTCCGCTTACTGTCATCTATACGTTGGCGACGAGCTTGTGACTTTGAGGAGAATCGCGGAGAACCCCAACTGTGGGCTTGAGATACCACGGTGCAAGAACTATACTCAAGCTTTGAAGGTCATAAAATACGCAGCAAACTCGTGGCTAGTACGAGCCAAAATGGGAGCCCGGAACTTGAGAAAGACGAGAGGCCTCGAATTTGGACCTCAAGCACTAGCTGCTATGTATGAAAGTGGTATGTACACAATCAAAACATCAAGTCGACCGATTTTTGATTAACAGACTTTAGCGCTTTTGCTGGCGTGGTGGCTACATCTTCATGGGAACGGTGTCCTCAATCCTTCAAGTTCAACTTATATCAACAAGGATGACCATGCTCTTGCAGTGGCAGTAGCGCGAATATTTACTGGCATCATGAACGAGTTGGATGAACAAGACGTCTTTCAACGTCCACGTGGAGCTTTCTGTTTAGACGCTATTGGGTTCTACACGTATCTCTGTCGAGACTGGGTCTGGGAATGCTCATCGCTTATCGAGTCACGATTGCAAAGATTTGCCCTTCATCTGGAGACTCGTCGAAATCCTAATCGCTGATGTGTTCAAAGCTTTCCGGGACCTTACCATTGAATGGCTGCATTAAGGATATGGATGGTGCTTGGTATAGTAATGAGAGGTTGTGAAAATGGATGATGACTTTGTGGAATGTATTGTACTAGGTGAACTGGCATTGGTGACTAATTAGATGGTAGCCAAGAGCCGCAATTCCGGTTCTGCGGTAGCACTTTCGCCGATTGTCATACCTAAGAGATATGAGAATGTAGCGATCGTCCATTCCAACCTATACTATCTCGCATAGTGCATCATACCTCCTTCACACGTTATGCTAAGCTAGAATATAATTTAGGGTCCATCGAAAGTCGGAACTTCTGCATTTCCACCCCGAACTGGAGAATAGTCGCTGCAAGAGTCATGCGTCATGCATAGGCTAGCACAGAAAGATCCTAATATTGGGCAAGATATCGCAGACTGCACCTTAGGCTCACAATTCGAAATGGTTTTAGCGGCAAGATTCTCCAGCTATGCTTCGTATCTGCACGCGCTGGACTAGATGCTGCTGGTGCTAAAGTGTGTGGCTATCAGCGGCTAATTTGGCCAGGGGGATGTCGCACTCCCATGCTTGTGCAACCCGGCAGCTGTCTGATCGCTGAATTGACCAGAGTCTATTCAACATGCCCAGCTTCACCCTGTTGGTACTATTTGGGCACCAACCAGACTCATTGGATCATTGAAGCTGTTGGCGCAGCTTTTCTACTTCTCCGTAATTTACCGACCACATCAATCGATCGATCTTGTCACCGAGCTTGTTTTCAACATCCCCAATGACCTTCAGGAGTCGACCACTTCCCATGGGTATAAAAGAATGGCCGATGCAGTCCATCAGGGAGGTCATCGAGGTGGGGACTGCCAAGATCTGGGGAATGTGGTCTGGACATGGTTGCTCCAAGACAATGCAGCAGGGGCTTGTGGGGAGATCTAGCCTCGTTCGTCCTCCCCCACAACGTACCTCGACTTTGCTTTCACTCGGTGTTTTGGAAAGCTCAAATACACCCTGCGAGCTCACTCTGAGGATTTCATCACACCACATTTCTCTTCGATGGGCTGAGACAAATCTTTCGTCAATTACGCGAGAAATCGATTCCCATATTGCTACATACATTTGCTGAGATGCATGACTCTGATAAACCGGAGGGTACTCACGTTGACCATGCTGAGGTCAACGATCAAAGTCTGGCTAGAGATGCCAACTCCCCGAACCTCAAGATCACCCGCGACTCTTACTGGGAGAACAAAAAGGGCATCGCACTTTGCCTCCTCTTAAATATGGCTGCATTCGAGTATGGACTAGATCAAGGTATGTTTAACAATATCCATTGAACCCAAATTCGGGGGCGAAAACCATTAGTTATTCTTGTTGACCACACTAACCATGCTAAAGGGATGGTCAATGGCTTCCAAGCGATGCCCGGATTTCTTCTCGACTTTGGATACAAAGACCCCACACTTCCTGGTGGGATGGGAATCTCCACCGTCGTACAGCAGCTTATGGGCAGCCTGGTCTCGCTTGGAATGTTCTTCTCGACATTGATTTCAGGCTGGGTGTGCGATAAGATAGGTCGAAAGGGAGGCCTGCTGGTCGGGCTCATACTCATTGTGGTCAGCACCACTATTCAAATGACAGCAATCAACCTTGGCGGTCTCTACAGTGGTCGAACACTCCTAGGGGTAGCCAACGGGTTCCTCTTAGTCTGTTCGCAGCTGTACATGCAAGAAACCATGCCGTCAAATCTGCGATCCCTCAGCTATACGTTCTTCCAGTTCTGGATCTCCTTCGGCACTCTGATTGGCGTCATCGTCAACAATGCTACAGCCAAGATCTTGACCCGGGCCTCCTACAGGATCCCTCTGGGAGTCTTATACGTCATCCCAGTTCTTCTCGGAGCAGCCTTGTTCTTCCTTCCAGAAACGCCACGATACCTGGCTTCTCAAAGCAAGCACATCGAGGCCCAAAAAGCTTTACGTTTCCTAAGAGACTCATGCTACACCGATCTTCAGGTCAAAGAAGAAATCGCCGAAATCACACAGTCCCTGGAAGTCGACCGCGAGATCGCCAAAACCATCAGCTACCACGAATTGATCCGCATACCCAATCTAAAGCGGACATGCACCAGCGTCGGCCTGGGCCTCTTCGCCGCCGCATCCGGCGTACCCTTCATCACGCAGTACGGCGTCTACTTCTTCATGCTGTCGGGGGACACGGAGCCGTTCCGCGACGTCATCATCCTCGTGTGCTGCGGCATCGCCGGCGTGGCACTCACACCCCTATTCACGGGCAAGATCGGCAAACGCCATATCCTCATGTTCGGCGGCATCGTGCAAGCACTGTGCATGCTGGGGCTCGCCCTCCCATACAGCATCCGGGGCATCGACCAGCTCAGTGGCCGCGTCATCATCGCCATGTGCTGCATCTACCTATTCTTCGCATCTGCAACAACCGGGCCCTTCGCATGGCAAGTGGCCGGCGAAATCCCCACGCAGCGCCTGCGCGGCCACACATTCGGCACCGCGGCCGCTATCACGTACCTGTGCGGCTGGTCCATTACCTTCACGATCCCGTACTTCATCAACCCGACCGCGCTGAACTGGGGCGCCCAGTACGGCTACATCTGGGTCGCGAGCAATGTGCTCATCACCGTGTTCACGTGGTTCTTCGTCCCCGAGACCAACAGGCGCACCCTCGAGGAGATCGACGAGATGTATAATGCCAATGTCCCAATTCGGAAGTTCGACAAGTATGATTGTGTCGCGTCCCAGGACGCGCGCCTTCAGGCTATGCAGGACCTGAAGGCCGATGAAAGTCGGAATTGAGGTGGTAGGGAAAGCACGTGATAGGGGTATCGCAAGTATCAGAAGCAAGGTTGTACAACGCTGATTGATGTAGCTCTAATCGTTCATAACAAAGCTAATCTCACTTCGTCATGGAAAGATCTTGTCATAAATCACTATTTCCGAGACCTATTCATCGTGATGATGAATCTGTCAGTCTAAACACGTTGTTCATCCCACCAGTGGAACCCAAAAATCTGGTCCTGTGTGGTCGATGAGTACGGAGGCCAAATTTCTCTATTCCTTGGATGTGCACGTCTGGACAGGCATGAAGCGAATAGATTTCTCCGGAGTTCTGGAGACCTTACGGTCGGATCGTAGAACCGCTATATACAGCTACGCAACAGGAGCTATAGCATAGGGAGAAGTGCCTTCAGAATGGTAGGTTTCACCCTGTCCAAGATTAGTCTATGTAAAGCACTGCGCGATGTGTAGATCGCCATGGCGAATGGAAGTTCGCCTGAATTTGCAAGAATGGATGCCTCCTAATAAAATTTCTCATTTAGGACGAACTTACTGCCCGGACCGATAAATACTTAGTATTGCATACTCCAACTGGTATGTAACACGTGGCAAAGGCTACGGAAGGCACACATGGGGAGTATGTTTAATCATCACGCACTTATCTTTGTGTACCTGATTGTGCGGGATTGTAAACTAAACGGGGCGAGGATATTGAACCCGTGCGGTTCTGAGAGGTCCAAAGTAGGAGGTTCGGGGCTTCAGACAAGTTTCTGGTAAACCGGCGACCTCATTCGGGTGGTTCATACTGCTTCAGTTCGAGGACTTGTGATCCTGCTCCATCTGTAGCGTTTAGTTCACATATATTGCCTGCCATTATGGGTTACTCTTGTCACGCTCTGAATCTCGCCCTTCCAACCTGTAAAGCACTCGAGTCATGGGCCACTTGGACGATACAAGTTTTCACTGAGAAATGGGTTCTGAACGGAAGGAATAATATCCAACCTGCGATACGGAGGCTCATGCCAGGGCAAAATGCGAGTTTCTGGGTCGTAAGACATGTTTTAAGCTTCAAGCACTTGCCAGCTGAACGGCGCTTGGGAAACAGAAGTTCGGAAACGCGGAGGATCAAGGGACGAGCACAACGCACTGCTCGATCGGGTTCGCATCGCAGAGATGCAAGCAAGGGAGACCAATACATCGTAAATAAAGCGAAAGCCGCTCTGCCCATTTGGGGCAACTTTTCGTTTTTGATCGCTTCTCGAAGCGAGCCCCACTATTTGGAAGCGTGCAGAGATAGAAATGTACTACTAGGCGCACTTCAATTCGATGTAATACGGGTAGAAGATTTAGGGAGGATTCACATGAACACATGCTTAGCTCGCTTTCCTAATCTGGGAAACCCAGGGGTATAAATCAAGTAGCCCGCCTACTCCAAAGGATTGCGGCGGATATATCCGATCGACACTGCCTTAGTGGCGCCGCTGGCGGCGGGCCTAGCATTTTGTTCGTTCTATTTGAGAAAGATTTATCTTGTAATCCCTGGCAGATACGATATAAGGCACGATGACATCATGATTCGGCTATATACATTCGGAGACGAACGCACTCCTGAAGTCAATGGCAACTAACCCGTAAGAACCGTCTTTCATTCTATATAGCTCGATGACGATTGGGGAGCCTCGATTTTCTCACGGTAGAACAGTTTGTAGAGCCTCATCATAAGATCTGCATAGCACCGATGATCTTTATCCTGCGCCGGCTTCAAAAACTTCGGTTCTCGACAATGTTTGGCCCCTTAATCAGTGAAGTCAGTCTCGATGCGAGCAAAGGACCCTCCAAGGACCTCCTGCGAGAAGCTACATGGCCAGAATACTCTGTCAGAATGAAAGGCCGCTACCAGTGCCCGGACACATATCTGACAGTCCTGATCTCTGCTTCATTTGGGTCGCTAAAGTCGATAATGTCTTCGCGCTTCAGGACTTCTTGGAATTCGGCATACTGCGGTGCCTGGAAATGGCGTTCAAAGGTCGCTCGAGACTTATATCTGGCAGAAGTTAGCGAGAATATACAACCCCGGGAAAAGAGTATTTGGCAGAGATATCGTACGTCTCTATCAACACCAGCGTGTTGGTTGGTTCAGTCGTCTTCTTGTCGACCTCACGAGTTATGCTGAATCGAGTAATGTCGTGCTCGCTGGCCTCGATCCGCTGTGCAGTCTCGGTCAATAGTTCAATCAACTAGTAAATCAAACTCATGTCAATAATATAGATTTCTAGTTTAGAGAATTCTGCTCGCATGTTAAAGTCATCTAAACTCACCCGATCCATTTTACCGGCCCTGGGATGCAGAACACCTATGATATGTATCTCTGACTGTGACATGGTTGCTACCTTAGATTGATAATGATTTCCTAACCTGAAGGTCTCCTGATGATAGAAGAAGAATCCACTGGTGTCCCACGACTATCTTATAACTTTAATGATATCCCTGAGAATAGCATGCGACTTTTACGAGTGCTTGCTAACTTGCTGATGAAGACTGAGTCAGGCTGCTTACTCGTCTTGATGCAGAAAATTGACGACAGATCGGCGTAAGTATTATAGTTCAGGATTAGATGGCAGGGTTGCCTCCGAAAGTATATCAGTCCTACACCCTTCCTCAACCAGAGACCGGAACTCTGAGAAAGTCCCTGAATTACAAAGAATACGACATCGTTATGGCACCACGGGTTGCAATCGTCTTTGTATGTATGGACACACAATTGTGCTTTTCTAAATTCCCCGTCCCCTCTTTCTCCCATCCACAAAGAATTTAAGTCTGAACCAAGCGTCGAGGCTGTATTAACACGTCTACTAGTATTCTCTCTACGGCCACCTGCAAAAGCTGGCCGAAGCCGAGCAGATCGGTTTACAAAAAGTCGGAATCAAGGCTGATATTTTCCAGTCAGTAGCGGTACCCAAGATAGCAAATACATATTGAGCTCTCATGTACAGGATAGCAGAGACACTGCCCGCAGATGTTCTAGTCAAGATGCGGGCAGGGCCCAAATCCGAATATCCAATCGCCGAGGCAACAGCGCTCGAGCAGTATGACGCATTTTTATTTGGGATACCTACGCGTTTTGGAAATTTTCCTGCCCAATGGAAGGCATTTTGGGATGCTACTAGTCATCAATGGTCGTCCGGGGGTTATTGGGGCAAGTATGCAGGCCTATTCATCGGGACTGCAACCCAGGGTGGGGGCCAAGAGACGACTGCAATTGCAGCCATGTCAACTCTAGTCCATCACGGCATGGTGTATGTCCCTCTCGGATATAAGACCACCTTCGATCTACAGTCTGGTCTGTCTGAGGCCAGAGGCGGTAGTCCCTGGGGAGCTGGAACCTATAGTGTAAGATCTTCCAAGCGACTGCACATTCATGCAGCGTAATGCCAGACTCGCGGCGAAAAACTGACTTGGCCTAGGGGATTGATGGCTCTCGACTTCCATCGCAGCTAGAGCTTGATATGGCAGTCACGCAGGGTGAATCCTTTGGGAAAACGATTTCCAAAGTGACCTTTGCGTAATATGTGTTAAGTAGTTTTCACGGTCAATGAGAGTCAGGTTTGATCGACCGCCAGGAGGATTATTGAAGCCGCGAAATTACTCATGCCATGAGCAGATGCCATCGTCTATTAGGCTTGTCGAATGGGTCGTAAAGGAGCGCACGAAGCGACAGAGGTCGCCAGTTGGTTACATTTATGTATGCATTTACTGAAAGATAACACAAGTACACTCATTTATAGCCAAATTATATTTATCAGAATCAAGACATTCATCTCCAAGGGTGGTTTGTTTTCGAAGAGCTGATTTCTAGAAATAAAAATACGCTTCTAGAAGTTGCCGAAATGGAATTAAGTGGTTGGGTTTGACGCCTTTCACTGAACATAATTGTTGTATCTGCTAGCGACCCACCAAAGGGTGTCTGAAAGCGCTTGCCTTATTTGAAGCGAACATGAAACCTCGCGGCTTCGAATACTTGTGAGCGTCTGGCGGACGCTACTCGCGACGATCACCACATAGTGAATCATCAACTCAACGCATGTGTCTTTTTGCGTGAGGGCTATCCAACGCAGTGAAAATAAGGAGACATTCAGCTCAGGTGGAGCCCCAGCCTACTCGCAGATATTGGCAACGCTACTAGAATCAGCTTCACGGACAAATTCAAGCCGTTACTTTAGACCGCGTTGTCCCGCCAACGTCGACTCCGACTTCAGGGTGTGAAACTCTGGAGGCAAAGAGGGTAGCTTTGGTCAAGCGAATGACCTAAGCCGTACGAATCGCTTCCGAACTGATCAACAGTCCTGATGCTGGGTCCTCGTTCTATTTGTCACAGGCATACGACGAGCAATACGGGGACGGCACAAGCCAACCTCAGATATTTTCCTCATACCGTTCATTAGAATGGAAACTCAAACGGGACGAATAGCCAGTTCTTGACGGGTTTCAAGATCAACTGCTTGTAAATGCTGGCGTCAACAGTCACGAACGACACACCCTGATACCCGAGAGACGAACACGGAAGGCTATGTGGGAGGCAATGATCCCCAATCTGCTAACTATGGGACTAATATCGGGGGCGCATCAACAATGGGCTCCTCTCAAGCGCAGGGTAATAACGGCAATTCACCAATAGACAGTCCACCTCAGCAGCAGGCTGTTAACACTAGGGTATCGACCGACAGTCAGGCTCAAGCACAGAATAAACGCAGCGTTGTGCCGACAGTTAGTAAGCCTCAAACACAACCTAGTAGCAGCCGCGTGCAAAGCACCGAGCCATCACAGACCACTAAGGCGGCGCAAAGCACAAATAAACCGGGCCAAGGATCTGAACACGTCCACAAGCCTGCTAAAGGGGGAGCCCACCAGATGCAAAAATTACGGTGCAAAACACAGGACAAACGTCTCAAATGACAGAACCAGCACAAGGTTCGAAGGCCGCTGAGACAGTCAAAACGAAGTAGCTGACCGGTTTCTTGACGTTGCTGCTTATCCCTGCGTGGCAGAAATGCTTTACCGAGGCCATAAGCAGATCTTTCAGACAGTGGGATGACGGAGCGCGAACCTTAGATAAAAGCCAGAGAAGATTGTCTCAGAGTCCGTGCAGGCTGGAGGCAGAAGTGTTTGGATAGACGTCTAGTTGTGTCTTGGGACAGGTTACAGATTTGGCTGGGGCAGCGTGCGTGATGCGTCTGCTCAGCACAACCTGTCCCCGGACGCAACAACATCCAACCCTGAAGGAGGCTCAGAAAGAGGTGGATGTGTTCAGGCTCCATCCCGTAACTTACAATCGGCCTCCTCGAGTCTGGCGAGCTGCAGCGCTCAAGCACCCTTGCCTCAGTGTCAGCCAGCTTCGACGCTGATGCGGATTGTGCGTTCTACGACATGCTTCTACTTCCCTCATCTCACGCAGTGGTTCGTGGCCGCTGGATCTTTCCTGACTCGGACACGATTTCGTGCCTCGATTGCTGCCACCTGCGATCGCCAGCCTTATCACCTCGCGGAGGCAGGATCTGATTTGGCCGCCCTAAACAATGCTTCTTCATCGAAGAGTAATAGGTGGGTTGGGTCTACGTCCTCCACAAAGAGCTGATCGAGTGCCGGAACCATACTGGATGATGAACATCAATAATATTAGACTTAAATACCGCACGATGATGGCTATGTGCTAGGACGGATCTTGGTCAGAATATGATTGTATACGTACCCGCGGGAGTGGATAGTACAGTCTCCGTGGCGACTGTGGCCACTAGCAAGCTGAGGACGTTTCCCACAATCCTGTTTAGAGGTAAACACTTCCCCTCAATGAGAGTCATTGTCATTTGTAGACTTAGGTGTGGTGACGAGGATTGGGAAGAAGGCGACAAGCATTAAGTGCCACAGTAACGAACACATACTTGAGGCAGTCACAGTGGAGAGATGGTCGCTATGGTGGGCACGAACGAATAGGAAACTGAGGCTGGCAAGCATAATGGGCAATATATATGGCACAGGCAATGGACGGATTTGATCAAGGCTGAGTCACATCTGATAACTGCAGGTACTCTCCAGAGGCATCTTGCTCAAGGCAGCACGGGCTTGCGCCAGGAGGCAAAATCCTTCAGGTCAGCCTTGACATGACCGGGTGGTGGTATTAAGGGCAGCTGCCGAGATGACACATAGTTTAGGAAACCCCGAAGGGTGACGAATGTAGGATCGACAGCATGGATTGTGTAGCTAGACTAACCGATATGGCGGCAGGTGTATGCCTCACCATGGATAATAATACATATCTAGTGAGCTTGCCTTGGTACGAATACAAAATCCAATAGTCCAAGAAGGACGATCTGGAATTAGAAAACCGCCCGCCCTGATCCGAAATAGGAAAGGGGCAAAAGTACAAACAAGATCATGTGATGCAGTCTGATGGAGGTTTCTCATTGCAATGCCGTAGAGGCTGTGAAGACCCTTCTGCGGCCCCTTATTTTTGTGTCGAGCGTAACGACTTGTCGGTGACTGTAGAGCCAGTAGAGGAGATATCCCTGCATATCCGCTCGAAACAGCCGGGCCATGCAAGGCTGGCAATTTGTGTGGCACTGACAGTTGATTACGACAACGACCTCCTGTAGGCCAGGATGGACACTCGACGTGGACATGATGCGGAGAAGGCCTGATGAGTATGGCTGTTTAATATCAGGATATACTGGACATGTTCACCTAAGTATAGGCTGGCGTCCCAGAACCTTCCCAGCTCCAGTCGGAGCGCCGCCAATAGTCGTCTGTTGTTTCATCACCTCCTCAAGGCTGGAGGTGGCCGCATGAGTTTGCAGCGTGGGGAGCGCTTCCCCGAATTGTGTGAGCGGTAATTGAGTGGCCTTTGTAGTCGGTGTTTTTGTTCTCAGATACTTTTCGCCCGGAGTAGGCAAACGAATGTATGGAAAGAGGCATGAATGGTCCGGTGATACATGAACTTTCCGACTCACATGACTCACACAGAGCGAGGAGTGAAAGCCATAGCCGTAGGAGGAACATAGCCTTCCTTCTTTGAACCGGCAGGCTTGCGGGCCTGTTCTTCTCGGAATTTGACTTCTTTCTCGTCCTGCGCCACAACACAGCAGCAACAGCAAAGGCCTGTCAAGCAGTCGCCAGCGACATTGCCAGCCTCGGAATTCATGTTATATGCCTTCCGTACTCTCGTATGTTGGATAGCTGCCAGAAAGCCATTGATGCCGCAAAGTAAGCCGAAGGCTATGCAAGAGCCATTAATTGAAGTATAACCCAGCATATTAGTGGGGTCTTTCTTCTCTCCCCGCAAGGCTAACCGATATTGCGTTCTGCCATAGATGATACAGGGGCAGAAAAGACTTGTCAAGCAGATTGAAGGTTCAGCACATGAGCAAAGTCCATGTTGCCAGGAGCCACCTCGAATGGCTTGGGGGCTGGGTGTGAATGTGCCAATTGAATATTGAGACATATCTGAAGGCGGAGGTACAATGGCCATATTTGTGTTTGTTCGTGTGAATTTTGTGGAGGTGGGTGATAAAGGGTTCTCATCAGGCCCAACAGAACTTGGTGGTTCGTAGCTTGGTGCAGGACCTTGCTTCACGGGCTCCGGAGTTTGAGGTTGAAGTGGAATATTCTGTTCAGGCAGGAACTGGTTCTGTGGTACTTGGGCTTGCGTGAACTGTGGTTGAGCATGATAAGCGCCATTGTGCGGCGGATCTGGGACAAAATGCTGTTGTTGTGCAACAACGCTTTCCTGTGCCCGGTATGTATGTACCTCCTCATGATGACGTTGAGTCTCCATCCTCGTCAATTCCCGAAGGCTGATCTCCTGTTCAGCCTGCTGGACTGGGTGTTGTGATTGTGTTGCGATTGATGGATGTCTCGGTCTCCTCGCGTTCTTGGTCATCAACCGATGCTCCTCATCCGCAGGTGTTTCCATCCATGAGAAACGTGGCTCCGATGGTCTTTGAGGTGGTAGGAGAGCGGTAGGAGGCCGCACTCGAGGATATTCGTAGCCCTTCATGTCTGCAATGTATTGTCACGGGCAGCCAGCTGGCCCTTAACGTGCGAGTGAGGATGGGTTTTGAGGGCACTTTCGCTCTGACAAGTCACAAAGCAGCCGGAGCCCTGATCAACCTATATCCTGAGGCGAAGATATTTGGAAATAGACCACAAGAGAATAATGACGGGTAGCAACAAAAAGCGAGCAAGTGACGAGAAGGAAACGGGTAACCATACTGCTTGAGCATCGCCTCGTTCGACGACGCGGTGAGCAGTCGACCTAACTGGAATTGAGGAAGGATCCAGTGCTCATCACTGGTGCTTGGAGCCATCACGGCCGACTATTGGCCTGTTGAGAATCGAGCTTGAGACTCGGCGGAAACAGGGCGCTTAGAGGGAAGACACAAGAATAGGACACCTGAGGTTGGCTCGGAGAGCAACCAAGCCAGAGTGCAATACGCGTCAACTCGCCAGCATGATTTGAAACAAGCGACATGGTGAGGCCTGCGGTTATTGCAGAAGCCAGCCAGAGGACGTGTGGAAGCGCCGACGCGTGAGTTTGAATCCAAAGTGAAGTGGGCGTCAAGGTTTTGGATGGATGGGCGCCTGCGGTTAAGAAGCTGCAGGTGGTAAAGGATTGTATGGAAAGCGGGAGGTGCTGTCCCCGTGACTTGAAGTGCTCGGCACTGTCACCTGCATAAGTGGCAAGGAGCCATCCAAACATCTTCCATCATTACGATGTTTCAATTGTGATGCCTTGGATTGACATTTCCTAGTGAATATTGTAGCACGGTAGAGTGCAAGGAAGCATTCAGTAATGGTTCACTGAGACACATGTTGCCTCTCACGCAGTCTACATGATTTCTTCGAGTACGATGCTCGAATAGAGATGGCCTTACTGACAGCCCATGTCGTAGTCTTCGACTAGGTTGAAAAGGCAGTCTTTCACCAGGTCCTTATATATTTACCCTATAATTCCAGTTCATGTCCAGATGCAGAATCACACGTGTGATTCTTTCTCAGATGCCGAAGATCCGGGCTACCAGGCCTCAAATCCACCGTATGCAATTCCGTCTTACGAAGTTTCGCCCTCACATATGGTCCTATTTTCCGGGAATGCTCTTCCTGTTCAGCTTCGATATCCCAACAACGTCGGATTGGGCGCATATCTACCCGTCAATTTCCAATCGATTGCGCAAGCCAGTGTTGAAATGCTGACTTGGGTGACATCCCCATTCCCAATCGGATTGGACAGATACTTGTCTTCTCGATTCGGGTACTCGAAGAAGGTCAAGGTCTAGATGTGTATCAATCGCCAGCTTCCACGGTGTTTGAGGAAGGATTTCCCGGCCTCTTGCTTCTTCTGGTGCCTCGGTCTCCGGGGTATCTACGGGGCCTCGTATGTGAATATTCTCCCGCAATGGGTAGTGCATAGAGAAGTGCACCATGAGACCATCTCTGGGCCTCCACACATAACCTTGGTTGTCGATAGAGAGCATTTCATGCATGATATGCACAGATCAATGCATCGCTGGGAGGATCTTTTCTTCTCTTAGTTCAGGCCCCGCTCCTACCAACTGCATGAATCCCAGAATTGAACGGTACCTGTCCCAGAAACACCGGCGTAATAGCCGGTCTTTTCGTCCAAGCCAGATGTCTGCATGTTGGCGGTCAATGGCCCAACTTGTGACATAGATGATATACCGTTTAAGTCTTGCATCGTCGGACAGATACACCAATGGTACGAGAGCTCGTAAGAGTACGACCATCAATACTCCTGATCACCCTCTAACAAAAGAGTATCCTTGATCAAGCGATAAAATACATGAGCCTGACGGGGAAGACAATCAGCCATTAGGCGAACATGCTGTTTGAGCCATCCGAGCGGCTTGGCTGATCTCAGTGGGAAAGGCTCAAAGGCAAGTGGGAGCACTTAAGAAACCATTTGTATCGTAGGATTCGAAAGGTTGAAATCCTTCGCAGGTGACAAGCACCGACTTACAAGTCTTGTTATTAAATCTGGATTCCTGATTGGCCAATGAGTGTCATCCTTTGGCGTGCGCACAGCATAAGTCGGGCTCCTATATCACCCAGGGAACTATTATCATACAGTTCCGATTTGTGACAGTAGGCTAGGCAGAAAAAGAGATAAGTAAGGTAAGATAGGTGATTTTCACTCCTGTCGATAAATGTGTGACGGGGGTTTATCAATCTTGTTGATAGTGATAGTGCAACGCCAGAGCCGTACCTGCATCCTCCCCGCTCGACGCTGCATGGCCTAAGTGCTGTGAGTTCTGGGCGCTACTACCGGCGTCGACTCCTCCTGCGTGATGAACACGAGTACTGTAAGCACTCAACCCTTACATAGCAGTCAAAAGATAACCAGCAAAGTCGTGTCAGAACGCTGGAAACGCTCGGGGAACCCCACCAACACTGGAGTTTGTCTTTTCTTCGACTGAATTTTACTCAATGCTGGCCATGCCAAAACTCGGCGCCCGTGGAGAGGGATGTCAAGAACACGGAATGCAAACGTGAAATTTCTTCTCAAGAATCAACAATGATGATGACGATGAAGAGGCCTGGGCTGGTGTTATGGGCTAGGACTTCAGTTCATAAGCAGGCCAGATGAACAAGTAGTTAGGAACTGCGAAATTTGTAGGCTACGGGTGGTGTTTAGGTGCAGCCAAACAATGGTTTACAGGTAAGCAGGAATCCTGTTGTGGGCTCGAGGGAGCCCGAGGAACCACCCGAAGCAAATGAGAAGTGGCGGAAACTTGGTCACGCTCACTGAAACACAGGCCAATTGTCCTCATTGCGCAGGTGGCGTTTACCCCGGACTTGGCAGAGTTTTCGTGGAAGGGGGATCATCGATGGTAAGTACGGAGTACCTATGGAAAGCCATATGAGGCGATGTGGGCTGTAAATATTTGCAAGAAAACCAATAATCAGAACAGCTCCTCATTGTCAGCACATTGATTCTACGCATGACTAGGAAGGTCAGTAAACTGAAGATGCAAGCAAAGTAATTATCGTGGAAGGATGAGTATATTTCTGGGGATGGCCTAGGAACTAGGGGTCGTAATATTTTCAATTGATGATATACTGCCCATATATCTCTCATGTAGCACCACTGACTTGATCTCCTGTGTCTATATGAAAAGGTCCTTCTGCATGAATGATTCTGTCATCAAGAAGGACAGACATGGGAGCACCAAGCTGAGTTGGTGCAATTATCCGACAGGAGAAGCGCATCTCCAAGCCGAGAGGTTGTCCGAAGTCTCATACGACTTGACCATTGTCTTGAAGGCAGCATACAATCCGAGCACGCAGGTGACGCAAGAACCGAGGTAGAAGATCAGATCGAACAAATTCCACCAGAGCTCCTTCTTGAACCCACGAATCCAGCGCTTGGCACCAGAGTCCAGACGACGAACTTCACCAGTCGCTGGGTTGAACGTCTCTTCTGGTAGTATAGCATCACGCTGTGCCTTGAAGCCCATCATCAAGAATGGTGGGAACGTGTATGTGAACTGCAAAATGCAACCCGCGCCGACGAGAACAATCCATGTGGTGATTTGAGGTACTGACGAGGTAACGACCCAAGCCAATAGCCAGTACACAGGAACGATGCACACCCAGAGCCATTTTCCTTTCTTGCTTTCAAGGACAGGTGCGCCGAACAAGTCTCGGCCAATATTGTTGTACAAGACCTTGATACCGATGTTTCCGTAAAGCACTGCAGCAATAATACCGGTAATCAGCTCGAGAATGTTTCCGACGGTTTGCCATGAGTAAGGCGAAACACCTTGGTACGATGAGTTGTAGACGTATTGTCCTTGCATGGCGTAACAGTAAACACCGTAGACCATGTAGGCGATGTAGATCAACAGATCAGCAGCAAGGAGACCCTTCCAGAAATCCATTGGCCGACGCATTTCTGCCATGAGTTCCACGAACAAGGTGGCACCACCGAAACTGAAGACTGCATTCATCAGACCGTTGACATTGTCGGCAAGACTCAGGCCTGGTGGGGCACCAGCAGAAACAACAATCGGTGCTGGGTTGTTGATATCGAAGTTGGGATCCTGGGCTTGAGCAATTTTGTAGTTGGGAGGGCTATGTGCCATGACACCCATACTGTCGATTGTTAGCATAACGTAGAGCACGGGCAAAGGGTTTCAAGATACGTACGTCGCAAAAATGACAAACAAGTTGAGGAACACAGCGCAAGAAGCCAGCCAGCCTAGTCTCTGCAGAGTTCGGATCTGACCAATAACACATCCAGCGATGGCGCATACAACCACGCATACAATGAAGCACAGATTTCCCTTGGACAGCTGACTGATTGATTGACCACTGGTCAATACAATGAGCGCCACGTTGAGAAAGAATTGGAAAGACTGTAGTCCGTTGACGGTGTGTCGAAACCATGTCCCGTAAACACGGAATGCAATATCGCCGTAACCTTTCAAGGGGAATCTGTCGCTGTCAAGCTGGAGGAACAAGCGCCAAAGCTCGTAGCCAGTGTATCCAGCAAGCGCGCCAAAAACGGTGAATAGCGCAACACCAGGTCCAAGACCCATCTGAGAGAAGGCATAACCAGTGTTAAATGGCCCAAGAATATCGGTGGTGATCAGATAGAAAACAGCTCCCCTATCATTATGTTAGTTAATGTCATGACTATCGCAGAACAAAACTCACCATGTCGCCGTTCGGGCAGCTCTGGAGGCTTGTATCCATTCCTCGTCAGAGATAGGAATGGGCTGAAACTTGTTCTTGCCGTCGCCTGCATCCAGGCCATTCTTCTCTGCGTTTTTCTCGCCCGAATGGTCAGAAGAGGCGCTGGTCATTTGCGCCTCGCCCTGAGCACTGATTGAGAGCCTAGGTTGTTCAACAACGCGGCCCTCCACGCGCTTGCGCAGGATGTTCTTCTTGATGAAGGAAGTGACCGGGCCAGAAGTGGCAACGAAGTCACTCCCTGGGCCATACAGCCTGTCTTCCTCCGCTCTTGAGAGTTTTGCGTGATAGATGTACTCCTCAATGCTAATACTGGGATCATGGAGCTTGTCGAAGATACGGGTTGGGTAGCTACCCTGGTCAAGACCTTCGGGCGTGACCCGAGGGTCTCCTGCAGCACCAATGGCAGCCATTGGAAGTCCAGACATACTGAAAAGCCCGAGGCAGGAATGAATATGTGAGTCCTAGGTTTAAAAAAGGTTGACCCTCCATTGCTCCAGGGTCAGGGCGGAGACTTCTTATAAAGTACTGGCGAGAGAGAACTTTGGAACAGGGCATGGAATGTTCACAGCGGTTGATGGCACCGCAGATCGACTAGCGCTATCATGAATGATCCACACGATGGCGGAGGTGCCAAAAGCTTAAGTGCATCAAAATTTGCCCAACGCGAGCAGTTGGTCTTCGTGTCAATCATGATCGAATCGGCTTCCAGTGCGAGAGCCGGGGCCATGAAAGAGCTGAGATTGTAACCTCACAAGACGATTGCAGCTATCAATGCATTTGAGGAGATCCCTGATAGATCATTCCACAGAGAATGATAACAATCTTGAACCCCATCCAGTAGGAGACCACAGACAGTGGAAGCGAGAAGGGGCCATCAACTCCTGGAAGTCCTGATAGTTGCGACATGCCAGGAGGAAAGAATCCAGTAACGTAATAAGGCAGGTGAGTAACTGGGGATACCCCACTTGTTGATTCGGGGTGGCGAATGACCACTTGATCTTGGGCTGCTCCTCCCGCTACCCGCCCTCGTTCGACCTCATGATCCGGACGACAAAATAGCATTCGAAGTGGGCGGGTATTAGTGGATGACGTGTTGCCCTGGACTTGCTATCGTCCATGCTCATGAGCCTGAACAAAATGCCGCGGTATGAGGGTACAACGGAGCAGTGTGACCTTGTGGCGTTCGGACCTGGACAAGCGAGCACCAGCGGGGAGGGTTAAGATTGTGCGAAGACATGCTAAGCTTTGTTCGAAAGCTTGTCCGAACCGCATGGGCATCGCAGCACGCATTGGTTCAGCTTCGAGGGTAATTTGATTGGCGACGCTTCAAATCCATGACAAACAAATCTCTGCTTGTCCGAGGATGCTCGTGATGTAATTGTGTACACCCATTCAACTGCTGATATGGTAGTCGATCCTTGATTGAGTGTTTGTGATAATTTTGCAATGGTCTCTCATAGTTGAACATCAATGCTGGTTTGTGCTCGGTACTCAGTAGTCAATGTAACACTTGCAAATGAGCCAAACCTGTAAGACCCATCCTTCTGACTTTCTGGGAAGCGAGGAATGCATCTGTCGATCCGCTATCTTGTGGTTATCAACGGCTACCTATGCTCGACTTCGATGAATGGTGTGGACGCGTCAGCTTGAGTGAACGGCACCGTTACTAAAATCAGTGTGCTTCTTCTGCAGATCCGGCATGTCGAAGAAACCCTAAAGGCTATTCAACGCACCTGCAAGTCTCCTGAAGAACGGCCAGACTAGGAGAGCAATAAATGTATCAGACACATCAGATTAGGAAGGTAGCAGTAGCAGACAGACCACGTTGCCCCACTGGCTTTCGTTATGGCTGGAGGTGGAATCCCTGGGGTGTGTTTTTAACCGCCTAACCACCTGCCGAATTTCCCCTGCTGTACCAAGTACCTAGGTACGGGTTGCGCGGCACAGGATTCCTGAAGGGGGTGGCATACGGAGTCAGAAGGGGTAAGTTTGCCGAAGCTATGCCTCATTTTATCTCGGGCCAGCCCAAGTCGAGGCATGTCGTTCTTCACCCTACGGCATCTCAGGAGGTCATCAGTAACCAGCTGACAAGGTCATATCAAGTCGCGTTGTCTATCATGGCACTAGAAAGAAGCTCCAACGTGTATTATTGAACCATATGTTGTTCGAGCTTCACGATGGAACTGATCTGGATTTCTATTTCATCTTGTGAGTGACAGAAACACTGGTGGGAGGGCCGAGGTCATCCTCGACCAAATCAATGCCCCAGGTTTCGACTCCTCCACTTCCAACATAACGACCAAGTCGTACATACGGAGTTTGGCCATGGACTTGCTTCTCGCTCCACTGGCCAGGCTCCGGGTTTGCTCGGACCCATCGTTGCAATTTCTCACTTGCATAAACCACAGCGATTACGCTGCAGAGATCATCGAAGTTGTGATTCAATAACTTGAAATGCGGGTAAGCCATCAAAGTAATCACCACCGTGATTATTGCCAGGATTAATAAGATGGACAAAGTAAGGTATACTGCCACAGGCGCCATTTGGAGAATCTCAACAGAAATGTCCACATGCACTGTCGCTGTTGTCTCCGATGTCAAGGACGTGTTTTGAGTTTGATATTCCGCCAACCCTGAGGAGGTGCTGGCGTTCAGTACTGGGCCAAGATTAGGAGGAAGAGTTGTGCCGATCTTCTGAAATGCCCACCCGCCGCTGGCAGAGTTGTTCATAGAAGCGAAGTGCTGGAAAAACGTGCTGAAGACTTTTTGACCAAGTTCCATCATCTGCGTCGAGTTCGTCAGTTTGTCCAGGTCACCACCAGCGAGCTGATACATCGAGTATGACATGAGGTCTGCGTTGAGTCCCAGGTCTGGTCGACGGAGGTTAAAGGTTTTGTCAATAAGCCGCTCGACCTTGGTGTCATAGTTTGGACTAGGCCATATTTGCCCGAGGTCGGACGCGAACATCATCGCATCTTGGAACAAGACTCCGAAACTGATCGTTATCTGCTCATGGAAACCACCGGCATCATAGCCATCTCCTGGTTCCGAATAATTGTGTGGAAGATACACATCTGACCATGGCCAGTCCACCACTTCCGGCGTGCCCAGTGTTTGGTATGTCCAGATTTGTTTCGTTTTCATATCAACTGTAACAGTCGCATTGACCTGTTCGATACGTGGCCGGCAGTTCATTGCCGACATTGTCGGAGCCTTGGACCAGATCAAATGTCGCAAATCCCCACTTTCGCTATTATAATCACTTTCGTACGTCTCGTTCCCGTTGTACAGCTCACGAGCAGCATTTCCGCGTATCCATTTGATGGTCAGATTTCGTGGATAAGGCCCAGAGTCGTCTTCAAAATCATAGCTCCGATATTCACCATAGTTGGCCGACCAATAGCCGATGGCAGACTCATCCCGCTCAACGTCGCCGGATCTATTGGCGCAGCAAACGATCGTGTGCTTCACGGCAAGAATGGGAGTAGTTGAAAATCCCGCCTGCGGTCCCAACTCAATTTCCGAATTGACCTCGAAACCTCTTTCGAGCCCAGTGGGGTTAGTGGACACGTTCCACCGATCTCTATCGGTCATATCCCACTCGGTCAACCATGCCGATAAGTTGGTGGCTGCTTCCGCGACAGTACAGTCGAGTGTGCCACGAATGGCCGGTGTTGTTAGAGTGACATTAACACCCGGTCCATCGGCGGCTACCCCTGATGTGGAATTCTTGGTCGAAGGTGTGCTTTTGTACATTGCCGATTCTGGAATCGAAGAAAGATCGATAGGGGCAAAACTCCACCCGTCCTTACTCCATGGGGCTTCAGACCCGTTGTAAGCAAGCTGCAACGTAGCGGAGTACAGCCAGTTCGTGGAGAGATGGGCATAGAAGTCCGAAAGCACGAGCTGACCTACTCCCGAGCCTCCTCCCATTCCTCCGCCCACGGCATATGTTTGTACAAATGGCAGTGTTCTAGGCTCCAGGGTGCGCGTTAGTACCATGTCTCCAAGGCGAGAGCCCTCGGCTCTCTGCCACAGAGCAGACATCGAGACCGTCAGAACTTGACCGAGAACTGCACCGAAGGAAACCAATGCCACAAGCCAATGCTTGTTGCCCAATGCCTGGAACATGGAATTGATCGACAACGTGGACAGATACGTCAAACCAATGACCGACGTGATGGGGACTGCTTCTTTGGCCATGGTGACATACGGCTGCAATCTGCGGAACGTTTCATCGATATTGTCCCACCACAAGACCACGATTACGGCGAGTAAAGTGGGAACGATCGAATAGGGAGCAAATGTGAGGAACTGGGAGGACTTATATTCCTTCTCATAGGTGAAAGCAGACTGGTAGAGGCCAGTCGTATGCGAGAGGACAAAAAGAACCAAGATCGTGGTGAAGATCGAGGAAAACAGTAAGAGCAACAGAAATCCTCCCAGTCGTCCCACTGTGAAAGGCCTCCAGTCTTCACGAGGTTTCTTCTGCGGAAGAGTATAATCTGCGATAGGAGCAATGCTTTTGACCGACTCAAGTTTTCCATCTTGGAGAAAATGCGTCGTGTCCAGAAGAGAGTCGGCCAAATCACGTCCCTTCCGCTTATTCTCATCCCAGTCATGAAAGCGGCCATTGATGACTTGGTTCCCGTCGATCAGCTTGACAACAGCGGCTACCGCATTAGGATCGTCATGCAAATTCAGAGGTCTGCGGTTTGAGAGCAGAAGCAGTACGCCTATCATGGCAGACGTGATGATGAACAATACTGCCAAAGTAATCGCCACGGGAAGATTCACTACGACCCTGTTTTGGGTGTCGGTGAGTTGGATGGTTTGCGAATCGTCGACCGCGTTCCCGGCTATGGTGGCCAATGCCATTTCCCCAAAGAAGCGTTGTTTAATTCTTTGGAAATCTTTCACCGAATCATTCGAAGCGATGAGACTGCTCGAGTCGAAGTCATATAGGGCTGCGAGCAGTGCCGACGGGCCCCCATATGGTGCTCGGCCGTTGGGATCCGCTGTATAGAGCATGCTGGTCCAGTTCTTATGAAGAAAGGCGGATTCAAATCGCTTTCTATCAATAACGGTAGCTGGAACGATTTTTCGATTGGCGTCAAAGATGGCTTCATCCACTGATATCGTCGTACCAGTCGTGGTCGTCGAAGCATTCACTGCCATGTTTGCGGCATAGAACTCGGATTCGCAGGACCAAGCGCCCACTTTCAAGTCTGAATTAGTAGTATTGTCCGTGTCACCGACCCAACTGCCCGAAGTTGCCAGTATGACCTGTCGTCCATCGCACTGCGGTGTACTGTTGTAATAATGATAATACTCAGCGTCTTCATCACCAATCTCCCACATTGGAATGACAAAGTCGGGCGGCAAGAACCAAGAACCACCACCACGAGAAACGATTCTTTGGTCGTAGCCATTAATTCCAGCCTCGCACCCTTTGCTGTCCGTGAGCAGCAAGGAATGAAATGATTTCGAGAGCACCTCTTCATAGTTGGGATCGTAGAAGTCCTTTTCCCAGTATGCTGCGTGAACTTCCATGGCTTCGCACTTGAGGTCCATGGACAAGACTTGGGCATCGGCTTTCCATTGTTGGGTGATGCCCATCAACGTGGTTCCCAAATTTGACTGGATGTCGGACGGCCACCACGGGACGATGAAATATTTGTCCGTCAGCCAAGCAGAAGTATCGAGATTCTGGAGGATATTGCTGATGGTTCGAAAATAGGTCAGGTCGGTTGCCGCCATCGATATCGGCTGGCTCTCCGACACCACATATTGGGAGATTGGCACTTGCGACACCAGATCAACAGGCTCGCTTTGTAGAAGCGCCGATGACAAAGGGCTTATGAGCAGGGAACTGATCATATTGACCAGCACAGTCGCCAGAAGGAACCAATTGACCGTCCCATGATTCTGACGCCTTCTGAAGCTGTCGGTAAGTACCGTCCACCACTGTGATGGTCTCTTCAGTATGCTCGTTGCGGCAGGCGCACCACTCGGATGGGCCATCTGTGCAAACGGCTCAGTTCTCCGCGCATCGGTGAATATCATCGCAGGCAAGAGCGTGTACAGGACGGCGACGAGCGTGGGTGTGAATCGCCAGCCGAAGAAAACCGCAGAGGATCCGCCATCTGTGCCTAGACCGCTGTGTAGCGTTGAATATACTAGGAGAAAGATCACCACGCCGCCTAGGACAAGCGAAAAGATGAGGCTTGCGAGCAATGTTGGCCGCTTGAGTGCGAATGGCTTCCAAGTTGGGGGTCTTGGATCTTTCGGAGGTGATGATGGCTCGACTGCCGGTGCGACATCAGACGTGGTACTTGGTTCATCGTCTGTATCCACCATCGACAATGCTGCATATTGTGATTGCGTTGCATGTTGTGGAGCCGGCGTGTTCTGCACGGTCAAAGTCGAGTGGCTCACATTGCCAGTTAATGGTTCTTCATTCTCAGACAATGGTATCGCTTCATATTCTGATCGGTGTTGCGATCTTCTCGTTGAAGATGGCCTCAATATGGGCAACACGGTGGTGGCATTCGGCAAAGGCGATGAATCCTGCTCGATCAACGGCAGCGCTTGATGTTGTAAATGTTCCTCCTGCCTTGTTGTCGCCTGTAAGGGCCTCGAAGACCGGGATTCGATGTTGTTTCGTGACCCGTCAGTTCTCTGAGAGTTAGAGCTCACACCGTCAGAATTTGAACGATACTCATCGGTTGTGCGCATTGGTAGCGGCTCGTATTGTCCATGATTATCATTCGGCGCATTCGTGTTTGTGGCTTGCGTGGTGCTTCCGTCTGGCACGGGCCGCCGTCTTAGCGACATTGTCCAACGACAAAAATCCTATGAGATCAAGGTCCCTACAGCGCTGGGCTGGAAGAAATAGTGAAGGATCAGTGTCTGCCACAAATTCACGTTTTCAGATCTTTGTGGTCCATGATCCTGGTGAAGTAGGTTGAATCCTGCACGATCGTCTGGATTTCTTGGAGATCTAGGCAAGAAACAACCCTGCGAACTTGCAGTTTCAATTGTCGTGAAACCCAACCTCAGGGCCCATTAAAAGCTCAATGGTGGCTACCAAAGTGCCTCGCATAAAGTTTATCCATACTACTTAGATGGTACGAGTCGACCGTGACTCGTCCGTCGTCAAACGACCTTAAGTTATTTTAGACATGCAAGCTCCAGGTCGAGAGACCGCGAGGGGCAAGATATCCCTGGCCGTCTTGATCCGTATGAGTTGGTCTGGGTCCTAAAACCCTAAGATTCTCAGGCGTGCCGGCAACAATGCCTAGAAGTTCAGATTCAGGCCAGAGGCAAAAGCCGTTGATTCAACACGAGCCGCTGTGGAGTTGGGGGCCAGGATATTCCGTATGAGATACGGAAGTACGAGGAGGTACGAGTACTGGTTGGTTATGTAACCCTTCCAAGCCTCGCTTCCTGTAGCGTGGAACATAACGTTGCGTGTCGTTTAACGCTCAGGGGCTGAAGACGCTCACGTGGACGCTGTGAAACCAATAAAGTGCCTTGATGGCTGATCGCATATTAATCATGTCGAATGATAACAGATTTGGAGGATCAGCGGGGTCTCGAATGATGTCGTTGAACCGACGCTTAAATGATTAAAGGCGCGAGATGATTGACGTAAACAATGGCTGACTTCTGGCGATCCTGGGGATCCAAACATTTGACCTTTTCAATATTACACGCTAACAAGACCTCAAAGCTCCGACTTTGGTTACAGTCGAGAAAATGAGCATTGTTGACAACCTGCTACTTCACTGATTGTTTCACATGAGGCTCGAGAGTTGATGGGCTACGAAGAAGAGAAAATATTGTCCTACGGACATCTTAATCACCACCAATATTGCTCATCAAAAATACTTTTGATTAACCCGGTGGTAAGCAGATAAATTCATTCTGAAGCCTCCTCCCAAGTAATCCTCTTCCGTTCCGTCCATCGTTCGACCAAGAGCCACCGCTGGATATCAGGAAAATACTTCGCCAGATCGACGGCGCTCCGTACACGATTCTCGTCGATTGAGAAGCACGACAGTTCAGCACCAGCATTCACAAAGTCTTTGACAATGCACAGCCGTCCATAGCCAGCAGCGGCCATCAGTGGTGTGCCCAAAAGCCCACCAATGACATTGATGCCGGCGCCGTGCTTCATGAAGAATCGGGCAACTTCTTGCTGACCCATCAATGCAGCTTTATAAAGCGGAGTGGAAGTTTGAGCGGGCTTTTTGTTCAATAGCTTTGTGCTCCTCTGATAACCGATCCGTCTGGTGAGTCGTTTCAGTGTTTGGATATCTTCATTCACCCAGTTACCATTCAGGGCTCCGCCCGAATGCTCATTCCAAGCTCCGAGGTCAAATCCGGAATTCAGCGCATAATCAATGACTGCAGGACTTCTTGTTGCCAAGACATCACGGATGACTGAGTATCCTTGAGCTGTGCTATCATGCAGCTCACGAGAATGACCATGTAGCTCACGTGCATGGCCCATGAGTTCGAGATAGGATGGCAGAAATCTCTGACCAACACTTCTCACTAATTGTGCAATTAGTCCTTCACCATCCAAATCAGGATGAACATCAAGATCAAAGGATCCACAGTGTCGGAGGAACATTTCCGGGCTCTTCTTTCCAAGAAGACTAACTCCACTCTCTCCCAATGCACTATAATGGTACAGGGATGCACCATGCTCAAGCAAGATCTCTGCGATCTCAAGCGCCCCTTGACTGATCGCAATGGACAAAGCAGTACCGACACCACCAGGTGGGATACAGTCCTTTTTAGACCCAGCCTCAAGAAGTTGTTGAGCCGCTGCCTCATTCCCCACTAGCGCCGCGCAATGAAGCGGTAGCAGAACGCCATAGGTCCAAATCTCAAATTTGTTAAGGTTTTCTGCGAATGCCTCTCCAAAAGGGAAGTCTCTTGGTCGCAAGGCTATGATACTGAGATCTGATGACTCTAGAAATCGGAACTTGCGGTCTGTCTGCAGGGTAGGCATAAATGGCTTATCTACAAGCGTTTGTGGACCCGACCCTAAAGTCCCCTGGCCAGCATGGACTGAGTTCCAGCATGCATGCCTCCTGTCTAAAATTACCCTCAGGCACTCATTCTGATTGTGGAGAATTGCAAGGTGAATTGGATGTACTTCTGTGTCGAGAAATAGAAGAAACGGCGCTCTGTCGAGTATTGCTTCCAGCAGCCGAAGATGGCCCTTTTCTGCACAGATATGGAGCGCTGTGCGGGCGTACCCATGGTGTCGCGGATCCTGGACTCCAATAACCTTGTAGCCGCGCTTCAGAAGACGGAAGGCAATGTGTTCGTCGTGTGTTAGGGCATGTATGAAGAGGTCGCATTCGCCACATATCTGACATGGCGAAAACACTGGGCTGTCTTCTGAATAGATCAGATCAATTACATTCTGGTCACCAATCTCGATGGCATCATATATCATTCGAACGTTCTTTCTTCTCTCTCGAATTTCGAGATCTTCGATTGTTTGCGGACCACCCACCCGCGCGCCGTGTTCGTGGTTGGAGGTTCCTATGATGGTCTTGGATCTATACTGCACATCACGCAACATTTTGATGATTGACATATTCACTCTCATGGCTAGTGCTATATGCAAAGCAGTGTTGCCGTTTTTGTCTCTAATCGTGGTGTCGATGCCAGGTAATTCCAGCAGCGTTTTCATAGCAGATGACGAACCATGTCTTGCTGCCACATGTAAAACAGTCTCATCTTCATCATTTTTCACGTTGACATCAAAACATGGCTGGTGTCCTAAGGAGGCTAGTGCACGCGCTTGATCGAATTTCGCTGCGCTGAAGAACAGTTCGACCTTTCGTGCGGGCGAATCATCTAGTTGCACCAGTTGCATTGTCTGGGTGCCTAGGATTGAACCTGTCCGCTGTAGCAATGCACGATCTCTCAATGATCTGAACTTAGCCATGCTGGATGGCTCAACTTGCCCTTCTTGGACATATTGGAGATTATGGACGAGTCGGTCTATGCTTTCCCCATCTTCCCATATCTCCTGCATAACCGAGATACAGTCTGCCTTACATGAGGCACCCGCCGCAGCAAGCTCTCGAAAAGGCGCATCAGTTGAACGGATCAATCCTGCTGCAAGAGCTAGAACCGATTCAGGATTCTTCTGCCCTCCGAATAACCTCTGGCTTATCTGCACATCAGCTCCATAACTCAGAAGCACCTTGAGCGTCAGCAAGAGCCGATCGATGGCCGACTCTTCGATTGACCTGCGGAACGTAAGACTGCCGGCAATTAATGCGTGTCGTCCCATGATTGCAAGCTGTAGAGGAGTTCCTAATGGACTGAGAGCGTTGCAAGATTGACCGGCGTCAATCAAACGTTTACAAACCTCTGGCAGGTTGAACATCGCTGCATAACAGATTGGCATGAGCGGCATTAACAGAAGAGCATCCCTCAGTCCAGACAAATCAAAATTCCTGAAGTTTTTCCACTTGTAGGCTTCATGATAAAGCCAAAGAAGTAGAGGGTCAGCACGCCGTTGGTTGAAGAATTCCATCACCACTCTCAAGACTTCTTCGTGTTGAATATCGCATTTGGCAAGGCAGGCAGGCAGCATTTCATGGGCTGTGTACAGAAAGGGGTGATCTATTTTGAGATTATTTTGTTCCTCTTGAGATTGTGGAAGAGGCCATGAATCGTCGTAGCAAAGGTACGTCAGTGATGTCAATGTCAAGTAATTCCACTGAGTGTGGCCGCCAGTCTTGTACCTGGACAATACGGGCTGTATATCGACATCAATCGCATCTAGGAACTCCACCACGGTGAAATGAGCTAGCTCGATCGTGTCTTTTTCAATATTAAATCGGATCAAGCTGCCACAAGCACGAAGAATTTTCTCAGGACTTGGCATGTTCGATGGATTGAAGCGAGATGACCCATTAGTAATGGAAAGTGCTTCGAGGAGCGCCTCCTTAGGATTATCGGAGTAATCTTGCATGGAACTAGCAAGCCACATCAGCGTATGCTGAACAAGCTGCTGTGTTGCGGCCGGCTTTCGACTTATCATATGCAAAAGTCTTTCATAGGACTGGGCAAGGTCGGGCGGTAAAGATGTCAATGCTTCCCGGATTGCCTGGTCCGATGGTAGCTCTGAGAAATAGTCGAGCTGCACTGCAACCCACCTGAACATGCCATGAGCTTGAGAGACCAGCGCATCCATTATCTCCCCTTTGAGATTTTCGTCGCCAATAATCAGTGGCCTATGGCTGGACGGGTTTGTCCGCTGCTCGAGTTCATGAGCAATGTACAGTCGTATGTCTGTGCTTCGGGCTGCGATGGAAAGGGACTGAAACCTTTGCACGATGTGTTGAATCTCCACAAGCTGGCGACTTGAGAGAAGTATCCTGAAGCGGCTAGAGGCCTCATCAAGGCGAGAAAGATAGCTGGTAACCTCCACAATGTGCTCGTCACATTCATCCAGACCATCAATAAGAAGACTAACACTTGTGAAATTTTCGCTCATCTGGACGACAAGCTGGAATAGGTCATCGCAATCAGGTTCCCACTTCTGCATATTGGTAGCTTGGCTGTAATCGTCGGCAAAGGTTTTCAGCTGCTGGTAAGACCGCTTGCTCTGGCGCGCAAGCTGCTCCACTAGAGAGCCAAGGATATTGCGAGGCTTTTGAGTTCCGTGGTTTTTGTAATCGCAGAAGAAATAGGTGACGGCGTTTTCCTCATCACTCAGAGACAGTGCCTTTTGGATTGCCTGAGCACAGAGTATCGATTTGCCAGCCCCAGGAATTCCGTAAATCCACAGGCTTGAATTTTCCGTAGTCAGCCAACTTTTGAATTCGGGTCCTTCGGTGAACCAGGTACAAGTGCCCGACTTCCACAGTTTCACGTTGGTCTTGAGAGTGGCAAGAGGATTCGTGGGACTAACGAGTGCCAAAAGCTTTTGTTTCTCTTCGTCGAGTCTGATCTGACTCGCGGCCTGAAAATATTGTTGGACGTCTTTAAGAATTTGGTGGGATGATTTTGACTCATGCAGTGCGTGCAAGGTTGTGGAAAGGTTATCCGCTGTAAGCATCAATCCGAGGCTGGTCTCATATGTTTGAATCTTGTTCTTCAAGTCGAGAGTCTCTGAGCGGGAGAAAGGCCATTTCCATTTCCGTTTGCCCACCAAGGGGTCCTTGCCTTCCCTGTCTGAGAAGTTCGATAATTTGTCCCGGACTTTATCCAGGGCAGAGACGCATGCATGCACTGGTGAAAGGTAAGGTGCAGCGAAGTCCGATGGGAAACTTGAATTGCCTACCAAGTTCTTGATACGCCACAGCGTTCCTCTGAGGGAGTCGATCTGCTCAGTAAGCGTGAGAACTTCGGCTTCTGCATTCCTGGCAATGTGGATATAATTGTATAATCTAGTGCCGACAACCTCAGCGATTGATGCGAGACCCGCAATTGCGAGGCCAAGCTCTGCCATTTTGCATGAGAACAACAGCAGGCAGGTCTATGGCAGCCAAAGTCGGGTACTGCAAGACGCTCGAAGATGATTTCGAAAGAGAGTAATGATCAGGTTGAGAACCTTGCAGGCAACAGAAACTGAGCAAAGCCATGGCGGAGGTAGAGAGTTCTCGTATTTAAGAACTCAAGCAGTGGTAAGGCTGACAGGTTGTGGTCCAGGATCTTCAATTGTGAGTCTGCCCGCAAAGGCTGAGCTGGGAACTGGGGCAGAGACGACTGGATGTCAGATCCCTGTCCTCTTACGAAGCAGCCACTGCACAGAGAGGCATCACCTATTTCTTTGAGCTATTAAACAGGGGGCGGGTCGTGGAGGGTGCAGATAATATCCTCCAACGTCGTTCAAAGAAACCCGCGCAACTGCGCTTAAAGGCTCCTTAGTGTCTGGCAGAGCTCCACTTTGCACTCTAGCTTCGAACTTGTTCCGGGCAATAATGAATTTGACACATCAACTCGGACATGCATCCACGACCAGTACCTCAGCCTCATGCTCAGGCCAAATATCGGGCCCTGCCTCTTGACGGGATCCCAGTATATGAGCTGCCAGAGTGAGTCAGTATGATTGAATTCATGGACTACATCGTGCACGCCTTCGGAGCATCAACAGATTGGAATCCCGACAATAGCTATTCATCCTTGACCGCAACCTCCGATGCTCTCCTCTCATTCAATACTCCTTCCACTCTCGCACTCCATGTCTCCTCCCTGTCCTCACGCAACTTCGCCTCCTCATATACCCTGTCCACTCTCGGCCAAATCGATGGCTCTCTCTCCTATCTTTACACCACCGTTCCACTGGGGCACATTCCCTCCCAAACACCGAGCATCCCTTTGAGACATCTGGTTAGAGGGTATCGAGATATAAGACTGCCGACATATTCCAAGGGCAAGAGCAAGGCTTCTACAGGCACTGGTGAAAAGTCAAGGAAGCCAACCTTACTGCATGCCACATTAGCTCTTCCACCACCCTCCGTCTTGACCGCGTTATATGCACGCCGCATAAATCCCGAGACGCTCCTATCGCTATCCCTCTACAGCAAATCCGTGACAGGGCCTTCCCTCAATTCGAGAACGCCCCCGGCGTCATGTCTAGCACACATTCAGCATGACACTGGCCAGTACTCAATCGAGGGTTTGGCGTCCACTGATAGTGCTCTGCTGGGCGTCCGAGGGTTGTGGAACTTTGGGATCTCGCCGCCTGAAGATTCGCATTCACCTTCATCCTCCAGTCCAAGGATCGAGCCGCGTGATGGCTTCATTGAATTCCCATCTGGCCTTCCACTTCCTTCCAATATCGATAGTCAATCCGCATATCAGAACCGACTGGCATCCAAGCCCTCACTCGTCTCCGCCGGAGCAGAGTTCTACTATAGTCCATTCTCCCACGTAATTGGCCTCTCCACGGGCCTGCGCTTCACCACCCTGGCACCGAACATCACTGCCTCGCCCATGCCACCCCAAACCAGCTCTCAGCCAACACCCAACCCCGCCACGAACAAACCCCTCGCCGGAACCTCATCCGCCCTCCTCTCCACCGCCAGCCACAGCCTCCTCACACCCTCGAACATCCCGCACTCCTCCTTTCCCTATACCATGACCTTGACCCTGACACCACTGACGGGCTCCATCTCCTCATCCTACTCGGTACGCCCGACGCCCAACCTCGCACTCTCGTCCCGCTTCGACTTCAACTTCTACAGCTGGGAATCACGATACGTGGTGGGCGGCGAGCTATGGCGACCCCGCCGTAAAACCACCACCGACCCCGAAGACCCAATAGCATGGGCACGCCTCAAGACCGCAGACTTCTTCACACCCGCCGAGCGCGCATTGAAAGAACAGCGACTACAGCGCGAAGAGGAGAATGTGTTGAAGTTCCGCGTGGATGATTCCGGGGTGGTCAGGGCCTTATGGACCAGCCGGGTCAAGAGTCTACTCGTCTCGGCAGGCGTGAGTGTTTCGCCTGTCGTCAAGAACGGGCTGGGTGTCGTGCTCGCCAGTGGAAACGGGGCGAGTGACTTAGATGCCGGGCCCATCAAAAGATGGAGCGGGACGGTCGGGGTAAGTATTGCTTACTCGACTTGAGGACGGATTTGACAGTTGGTCTCTGTTTTCGTATTAATCTCCCTCAAACTAATGCATAGCGCTGGAACAAACAGGACGAGGGAGGCTCGAGATGGGAAAGATATGGCTCTGTGTTAGCGACGGCGTTGGCGGCTCTGTATCAGTATCTAACTGATCCAAATGATTTCGAACATATCATATCATTTCCATTTTTGGTCAGGCTCAAGTGACCTAATCACAAGTTGCCCTGCCATGCTTTTCTGTCTTTTTCTCTTATATCTACGTTCTACTCGGATGTCCACCCGCTTTCTCTGCCCGACTGCATGTATGCAGTTTTAGGGCGATCATCACTCACCATGTCCAAAATATGCAACCCGAAATAATGCCACCGCAAAGTCCAATGGCAAATCCATCGCAGCGGTCTACACATCAACGCATGACTTCGACTCCGCCCTCTGATATTGATTCATCTACCCGGTGACCGGGAAATGGAATGGAGCATTCCCCCTCAATTATTCTTCTTCAACGCATCCAAAAACTTCTGCGGCGGCTGCTGGCGATAGCCCTCGGGGTTGTTCTCGGTCCAGCGCCACAGATCCTTGCACGCATCCTCGAGCGTCAATTTCGTCTCCCAGCCAAACTCGCGCTTCGCACGCGACGGGTTACTCGTCAGATCCAACACATCGCCTGCTCTGCGCCCGACGACTTTGTAGGGCAGATCGCGGCCGACGGCTTTGCTGAAGGCTTTTACCATTTCAAACACCGTTGAGCCACGCCCTGTCCCGAGATTCCAGGCGCGAACGCCGGGGTTGTGCGTGCGCAGGTAGTCGAGGGTCTTCAGGTGGCCCTGGGCTAGGTCCAGGATGTGGATGTAGTCGCGGATGGCGGTGCCGTCATGAGAGGCGTAGTCGTCACCGAAGACGAGGAGGGTCTCGCGCTTGCCGGTTGCGACTTGCGCGAGGAGCGGGAGGAGGTTGTAGGGCACTCCTGATGGGTCTTCGCCCATGATTCCGCTCGGGTGCGAGCCTGCTGGGTTGAAGTAGCGTAGCAGGCCGGCGTTCCATTTCGCGGCAGCGGCGCTGTCGCCCTTTTTCTCGGCTTTGGCGCGCTCGGCGTTGATGTGGTCTGTGATCATCAGCTCCGAGGTGAATTTTGTGTTGCCGTAGGGGTTGGTCGGACCCAGTGGGCATTCTTCAGGGATTGGGATCATGCCTGGGACGCGGGTCGCATCGCCGTAGACGGTGGCGGAGGAGGAGTAGACGATGTTGGTGACGTTGTGGCGAGCGGCGGAGCGGAGGAGGGATAGGGTTCCTGTCACATTGACGTGGTAGTAGTCTAGTGGTATTTCACCGGATTCTCCCACCGCCTTGAGGGCGGCAAAGTGAATGACGCTGTCGATTTCCGGGTGTTTTTGGAAGACATCGTCGAGGGCTTTTTCGTCGGTGATGTCTAGGTTGTAGTATTCGGGTTTTCGGCCGCAGATGAGTTCGATGCGGTTGAGGACTTCAGGAGAGGAGTTGTAGAGGTTGTCTACTATGACAACGTTGTAGTTAGCTTCGAGGAGGGCGAGAGTGGTGAATGAGCCGATGTAGCCTGTGCCTCTGTAGAGCTTGGGTCAGGAAGGGGATGGAGAAATGGAGGAGTGGTAGTACCCAGTGATGAGACAGGAGCCGGCCGACATGATTGCCAGAGGAGTGATCAGTGGCTCTGGCTGTGTTTCTCCTGTGCTATAGCTGTAGCAATCCGAGACTGCGACTGAGATCTGCGATTTATTGTTTGGATGGAGGGGAGGCTGCAGTGTGGGCGGTGGCGGTTGGGTTGGTTTGGAGGGGAGCTTGGCGGGGTAGTAACTAGAGGTGCGGTTAAGGATAGGTGAGCCTACTGGGCTGCTGGGCTGCTGGGCTGCTGGGCTGCTAGATTTGTAGATATGGTCTATACCTAAGGGAAGGGATATAATATATGCCCGAGTTCTATTGGGAGTCTCTATCCAACAATCAATCAATATTCAGCCATGAGATATTTTCCTATCATCGCCATATTGCTACCGCTTTGGCCTTTAAGATGGTTACTCGACTCGAAGCTTAGCGGCGGAGAATGAAGCATGGACCCCCGGGTGGCTTTGGGGTTGCCCTATAGGCTCTTTAGGCTGTGAGCATTAGCCGTTAGTCTCTAGATAGGCCCCAATTAGCCCCCTCGGCCTCCATGATGCCCCCCAATCACCCCTGCTTTCCCGTCCCTGCATCTCGATTCTCCATCTGCACCAACCATTGAATTCCGCTCCTCTGACTTTTTCCCCACCAAACAACCATCATCATACCACAACTTTTTTTTTTTCAATCGCTGGTATCTCATTACTCCGATATCCGAAATCTTGCGGAATACCACCCACTCCTGCAATTCATCAGTACTACCAAGTCTGATAATCTTCCAGAATTGCCCCCTTAATGGCGTGACACATACAGGTCTCCTACGTCAATCATGTCCAAATCACCAGCCAAAAAACAAAAGACCGTAAATTTCTCCCGAGATGAGCCTCGAATTACAGATCCCAGATTCGCAAACATCCAATCCGATCCTAGATTTCGACTACCAGGGAGGAAAAACAAGGTCAAACTAGACAAAAGATTCACTCGAGTACTTGACGATGAAGATTTCACAAAGCGAGCCAAAGTTGATCGATATGGTCGTCCGCTCAAGAACGATGCGGAGAGAACTCGTTTGAAGAGGAAGTACGACTTTAACGAAGACGAAGAGCAGGAAATTGTCGAGGACAGCGACGATGACCAGCCCGATGACGATGACGAAGTCCAAAGGGAGCTGAAGAGACTCGATACTTCTCGTGACCTGCTGCGACAAGGTAGAGATTCCGATTCCTCTTCCGTGACATCAGACGAGACTTCCTCCAGCGATGAAGACGATGATGATTTGGACGACGCTGCTGAAGATGAACCGACAATTGGTCCGACCAGTCAAGGCGAAATCCCCACGGGTGAAGTCACCTCTCGTATAGCTATTGTCAATCTCGATTGGGACAACATCCGCGCCGCAGATATCATGGCTGTCATCAACAGCTTTCTACCTGCCTCAGGCTCTCTCCTACAAGTCTCCATATACCCCAGCGAATTTGGCAAAGAGCGATTAGAACGTGAAGAGATGGAAGGTCCACCCAAAGAAATCTTTGCAACCAAAGAAGAGGGGACGGATAATAGTGACGAGGACGAAGATTCCGATGCAGAAGCTGAAATAAAAGATTCCCTTCTCGCCCCAGACACAGGCGCAGAGTTTGACTCGGCCGCTCTGCGCAGATACCAACTAGATCGACTGCGGTACTACTACTGCGTGTTGACCTTTTCTTCCCCTTCCGTTGCCGAGCATGTCTACTCTGCTGTTGATGGAACCGAATACCTGACCACAGCGAACTTCTTTGATCTCCGTTTTGTCCCCGATGAAACAGACTTCTCCACAGATATCCCAAAAGAAGAATGTACAACTATACCAGACGATTATCGCCCGAATGAATTTGTCACCGATGCGTTACAACATAGTAAAGTACGGTTGACATGGGATGCTGAAGATGGAAGTCGAAAGGAAACCATCGCAAGAGCATTCAAAGGAGGTAGAAAGGAAATTGATGAGAATGATCTCAAAGCATATCTTGCCTCTGACAGTTCCAGCGATGAGGCGGAAGAGGAGGCCAATGAGGCAACACTGTCCAAGAAAGAAATGGAACGGCAGAAAATGCGAGCTGCACTCGGCCTTGCACCAGAACCGGTCAAAAAGGCGTCTTCCAAAGGCGAGAAGAAGGAGAAAGCACCTGTCGGAGACATGCAAATCACATTCACATCCGGCTTCTCCGCGCCCGCCGAAGAAGGCGAAGACGACCAGTCCAACAAGAAGAACAAGAAGAAGAACCGCGGCGTGTTCGAAAACTCTCCCGAACCAGACGAAACAACCATGGAGAAATACATCCGGAAAGAGCGCGAAAGAAAACAACGTCGAAAAAATAAAAAGGAAGCCGGAAATGGCAGCGGAGACGAGAACCCCAATAAATCAGGTGATGACGACGCCGATGCCGACGATCTAGGCTTCGACGACCCCTTCTTCACAGCCGCCGCATCTGGAAGCGCCCCCTCTGCCGCGGAAGAGAAAACCGCCAGCAACCGACTACGCAAGGAAGCGCGGCTGAAGAAAAGACAAGAGCGCGAAGCCGAAGAAGCTCTGGAACGCAAACAACGCGCCGAGCTCGAACTCCTAATGGTCGACGACCACGCCGATCTAGACGCCGGAGACGACGGCGCCACTCGCAAGATCCGCCACTTCGACATGAAGGAGATCGAACGCGCGGACAAACTTGCGCGCAAGAAAGGGAAAGGCAAGAAGGGCAAGAAGGACAAGGCGAAAGTGTCCACGGATGCCGACGCTGATGCAGACGCAAATGGCGACGACGATCGATTCAAACTCGACACGAGCGACCCGCGCTTCTCGCGGCTCTTCGACAGTCACGAATACGCAATCGACCCGACGAATCCGCGCTTCAAGGGCACCAAGGGCATGCGCGATGTGTTGGAGGAAGGGCGGAGGAGGAGAGAAAGGAAGGATAGGGGCGGTGAGGTGGAGGGGAAGAAAGAGAAAACTAGGGAGAAGAAGGGGACGAAGAAGAATGACAATGGAAATGCCGAGGGCGACGGCGATGTCGAGGTCAGCAGTCTGGTCAAGAAGATCAAGATGCGCGCGCGGTAAATCAAGTAGATCAAAACGTGAAGTGAAGTAAGCACAGAAGACCTTTCTTGAATGTCAATTAAAATCTTGTGGGGGGCGAGGATGATTCATGTGCAGTCACACACAGAGCCGACTAAAGTTTTCTGAAAGCATTCTCAATGTGCATGAGAACCCTCTTGGATTTTTTCTTTCAATTGCTTGCTTGCTTGCTTTGGTTGCGGGTTCAAGTTGAGAGGTAATTGATTGATTGATTGCTTCGCTCGCTTCCCTTGCCTGCTTGCCTGTCCGGCTCTCTGCCTGCAATGAATGGGCTGGAACCATTTTCTGAAAACTCGGTGCCCTGACATGCCATACACACCGCCGCGTGCGATAGAACTTGACACCGTTCGATGAGTCGGCAAATTATAAAATCGCCCTCCCCCATCGCAAAGTGGTCTAGAATGTTCAAACACATCCGGTAGTTCTTGACCCGCTCACTTCCCCAGCTAAATGTTGTGTTTGATGGTCACTTGTTCTGTCTGGTCGGTTCAATTTCGATATCTGCTCTGCAAGAAATTGATTGGCGTAGAGGACTGGTGAAAACACTGCACATCATACATATCCCATCATATCCATACATTCCACCCCCGTGCCATCCGAATAATGGTGTTGAGATTCGTTCTTCAGCAGATGTTTCTCCTTGATCCATATTCACTTTATCGAATCATCTGTATTGTTGAGGCATTCCTCCATTTCCTCCTCCGCCTCTCAACCCTACTCCACGTCCACCCATGTCACCATACATCTCCATGAATGCCCCTCTGCCGGCCTGAGGTGGTTCACCTTGGAATCTCCCGGAATAGACTCCGCCCGGTGCTCCAGGAAATCCCGGTGGTGGGCCTGCATTGATGAACCCAGGTGGTGGAACCATGCCTGGTGGGAAGTTCGGCAATCCTGCAGCGGATGGGGACTCGCCTGTATATTTGCGCTGCGGGGGTGGTCGCTGTGCCTGCGGTGGTGGGATGTTCGGTGGGCTGGTAATTTGTTGTGGTTGGCCGTAGGGTGCTCCTGGGATACCTCGAGGCATATTGGCCAGACCAGGAGGTAGTGGTGGCTGACGTGGAGGTTGTTGTTGAGATTGAGGTGGTGCTTGAGGTTGTTGTGGTGGCCAACTGGGATTTTGACGGGGCATCTGGTCAAGCCCCGGAGGTCTTTGAAGACCAGGCGGTACACCCTGGGCTTGACTTTGCTGCATCATTCGTTGTTGACCTTGGTTTTGACTACGTAACAGAGCCATCAATGGGTCCTCGTTATAGGAGGGCTGTGGACCATTGGTAAGTCGTCTTGAGAGATGTTCGCGTGATCCCGGGTCGTTGTGGTACATAGGTACAGGAGGCTCATCAAACATTGATCGTCCTGTCTCTCGTCTTTGATTCATCGCTTGGTCTTGTGCTTGAGAAGGAATCTGCCTTCGTGACGATTCTTGTCTTGTATTTGGATCTGGTCCACCATACATCATCCCAGCAGATCTCATGTCCGAATGTTGATGGGGTGGAGGTGGTTGTGGCTTAGGAGCGAGATTAGCTTGTCGGAGAAGATTTAACAATACTTCATCCTTGTTGATACTGGATTGTTGTCGAGTATGAGAATGTTGATCGGCCGGAGATTTGGAGTCGGTGTATCGCTCGTGAGATGGCGGTGGCTCTTGGGGATAGCCAACATTTTGATTGCCTAAGAATGACAATAGGTTGGGATTGGAAGATGATGAAGGTCTAGGTTCACCTTCCACTTTTGGCTGTACATCCCTCGCATATAATGGAGTCCTAGGTTTGACTTGTTCTTGAGTTTGAGGAGTAGGGTTGTTACTTCGTGTTTGTAACATTTCGAGGATTCGTGCAAATCCGGCTTGATCAGCATCCATTGGACTACTACTTGGCATTTGAGCAGAAGTAGGTCTCTCAGTTGCAGCAGGGGCCATGTTTTCGAATGGCTTAGACTGCTCAGTTGATGGGCTGAATAAAGACGCAAATCGAGTTTTGGTTCCTCCTGATTTGCCAGACGCAGGTTTCTGAGTAACGGTTTTTTGCTCATACCTAGCAAAGAATTTGTCCATCGAATCATCGGGTTCGGGAGATGCCATCTTTTGTGCAGTCTTCTCCTCGGTAATGCCCACAGGTGAATCACTGAAAACCGGTTCTGGCTGTTCTTGTGGAGCTCCACCAGCTTTCATTCTTTCCTTCCAACGTTGGAAATCTTCTTGAGTATGAGCTTGGAATGGCTCTTCGGGCTCTGTTGAGTCCATCCATTCAGGATCTGCCTCAGGTTTGAGGGAACGGTCCCAATCACGTTCTCTTGCTCGTGTTCGCCAATCAGGTGCCTTGTCCGTGTCACGTCTGCTCTCTTCCAATGGCTCCCCGCCATCCTTTCTGAACCAAGATTGTGACATTTTTGCTCTGGAAACTGTATCACGTCTGAATCCTGGACGAGATTCTTCCAAAGATTGATCGTCTTCCAGTTCTTGTTGCTCATTTTTGTCTCTACCCCATCTCAATTTACGGTCGTAGTCTCGACGAGTGTCTAAACTTTGATCATCACTCTCATGGCGATTATGCCGCCCATTTGTCTGTGTACTTCTTCGTTCACGGGTTTGAGAGTCGGCCGGGTCACCTGATTTTGACTTTTCTTCTGGCGCATCCGATTTCTTATCTGTAGCACGTGCAGTTGAGGAAGCGAAGGACCTACGCGGAGGACCGAGCACTATCCGATCAGGGTCTGTGTACAAATGTTAGCAAACAATGGTGGAATGTTTATGAGCTGGTCAAGTGTACCAGTGGTTGTTCGTCGTTGCCCTTCAAGAAGAGTAGGTCTTTTCTGAAATGTCTCACTCGACAACCCTTGGTCGTCTGGTTTGGGTCGAGTTGCAGGTCTTCTCGCTGTTGGCTCTTGCGCTCTGTTTAGCAGTTAGCCGCCTGACCGACCTGAATAGAGAGTGTGATTAAATCGTACCCCATCCATTCCTCCATGGGAGGGAGATTGGGTGGTCTGCATATTAGAGGAGAAGCTCTTAATTTCAACAGGTCTTCAACAGAATATATCCCGGACATTTTCAAAGTGGTGATGGTGTTCAAGTTGTTCTCGCATTGGTATACAATCGCTCAGGGTGTTTGTGGTACTGGTGGTAGAGCTGGACCTATCAGGACATTGAAGGAGATCTGAAAGATGGATTCAACGCAATTTAGGTTGTACAAGAGCAGGTTGAAGTGTCGAGTGTAGAGGCAGAATGGGTGTGTGGAGGCAAAATTGCTGTGGTGAATGGAGGAGGGGACGGTGACAAGAACCGAGGAGCGCTCGAATCTGAACAATGGTGGTAGCAGGTTGGATCAAAGGCAGTTTGGAATAGAAATTGGAAGGGTGGGTTACAGGTGAATAGCTGTGAAGGTCACGGTTGTGTATCGAGAAGACTCAAGTGACGTCGAACGCTGGTGGTGGTGGTGGTTTGCACTCTGAGCGGCAGTGTGAATTGGTGTCTGTGACCTGCGACCTCAGGCTCAAGTTTCGCATCTCCAACATGCAGACCTGTTTGGGGAGGGAATTCCTTGCCGCTTAGAGTTGTTCAACTCTTAGTGTGACACTAGTCCATGATTTCTTGTCTTTAGTGAGAGACTAGTGGCAGGTTTACCAGGAAAATCTATTGAGACATCCGTACGAGTAACTCTTTCTAGACGACAATGGCATGCTCTGCCTGCTAGGCATCTCTATCTCTAATGTCTATGTCCTTGAAGAGCAGGCATCATCACTGTGGCCTAGGCTGCCTGATCATAGCAACATGTTTGTACCACCCTTCACCCTGACCCGGAACTCTCCCTTCGGCCTTGGCCCATTCATCCCCTTTATCACCTCCATCTTCGAACCTCAACAAATCCACCCAAATATCACCCACAGGTTCAAAGCCAACACTACTGTACAGCTTCAACCCCTGTGGACTCCCTTCAAGCGTACCGGGAAGATGCAATTCATCGATCTTTCCCATGGCATGGTCCATCAGTAATTTTCCCGCTCCACGACGATGATGACTTGGTAAGGTTGCAAGTAAGTCGACATTAACATGCGGTCCAAGTTGTTTCGAGAAACGTTCTCTGGTCTTCACGATGTCGCCCCAGAAGCTCGAAACGAGGGCAATGTTGGTATAGGGCGGCCAAGTACGTTTGCCAGCATCTTTTCGCCCGTTCAGAGCCTCCACGGTCGCAAAGACATCGTACTTCAGGAATGCTATCACCCGGGCTGGTAGGATCAAGTCATCCCCATTTTCAATGTTTGTAGAAGTAGTCTCAATATCGTCGTCGACCACCACAGCAAAATTTGAACTAGGATTAGATGTAAAGGCGTCCAGATGCCGTTGTCCCATCGCTTCGCCAACGGCCCGGTGACTGGTTGGCGGGCCGTAGTAAATTTTAGTATAGAGAGTATTGGACAACCAGGCGGCAAGGTGAATTTCCGCTATTTTGGGAATTAAGGCGACATGTGAAGGGTCTTGAGGCGACAAGACGTGTACTCGAAGTGGCATGTTGAGCTGGCGGTGGGGATGAGAAGTATACTAATACTCCTCAGAGATATATGACTCTTCTTCTGCACAATGAGTGGCATGCCAGGGGGCTACACTCTACCTGGTTGATGTTTAATATTTTCCTGGTTGATGAGAAAGTGGATAGCGTTCTCTTCGTTCTTGAATTAATATTTAAACTGGTGACGAGATGGACATCTCCGACAAACCCAACCATAAATGTGCGCGGACAGGCTCTAACTACAACTTGACTTTCGAAATTTATGCCACTGACCACAACCGAGACAGAACCCTTTCCCAGCCCACGAAGGGAGATGAAAGACTTTTCCAACGGACAATCATGCCAAGGTCTAGTAAATCTGCTCGTGACTCAACACGATGATGCGGAGCTAGATGAGGGAGGGATCCGAAGACCGGGTGAGACTCGAGGAGGCGAGCACGATATATTCACCACTGTCGCCGACTACCTCCTGATGAGGTAATTACAGTCCAGCTGAAGCCTTGATCATACTGGCGCGGGCGCGGGAGCAGTGAGATCGATAAAGAATTGAGGTACAATCAATTAGTTTGAAGCATCTAGTACGAAATCAAGTCACTACGGGTCATCGGTTTCGAGGCCCTGTGCGGTCCCCTACCTCCGGGGTATCAATGCCCGAACTGCACTGACATATAGGATGGGGAGATGTCACCTCGCGTGTAGTGTTATTGCCCGCTCATGTCGCTCGCGTCGTTTAGACTAGAGCTTATATGCTGTGAGTTGAGAATTCGGTAGCCGGCTCTCTAGCGTATTGGGAAAAAAGTGAGATTTAAGACATTGATTTACCTCGACGGCATTTAATCAACAGCTATGGGAACAGTCTCATGACATGCTATGAACTTGGGCGGTGGATTAATATGTGGGGACGTGGCTGTGTCACCAACCATGAAGTCTTAGATTCAATGAGCTGTCCTATTCTAGTAGAGTCATCGGCCATTACGTAGCGCCTGCCTCAGCAACGAATTGTCCACTGGAGGTGGCGAGCTACCAATATTTTGAACACCTGTCTCATGGAAAACCATATCTCCAAGTCCATCTTCCACGTTGGCTGGGATGATTCTTGCTTGACACGTCAGCCAAAGACAAAATTGGGGGCTGAAATCTTTCATGTCTCTTCGATTGCTCTGCTCCTGACTCGAGTGTGGAGTAACAGAATGAGTCTGTCTGGCTTCGCCTTCTCTGGCAATGTTGGAGTTTGACATTGGCGACGTAGAGTTCACTTTAGCAGCGAATTCTACTCAAAATCACAACCCCGAGAACAGGGATTTTCAACAAGCTGTTGTTTGCAGAAGTCATGGTTTACCATAGTAAAGTAACCCATATTTCCGTTAAGACGTCAAGGGTTAATGCCAGGCCCCTATCGCTATATACGCAGTAAGCCGATCAAGGATTCTACTCAAACTGCGAAAACCGATATATTATCGATTAGCACATATCCATGAAACACAATATTGCACGTATACAGGAGAGCGAACTGCGCATTAGATTGGTCATTCCCGGTGAAAGTACTGCTGACAGTTTGCCATCCGCCAGACAGGAGGGTATTGATGGTGTAGCGCACCCCGGAAGTCTCGATGATCATGTCGCAGTTAGGGTTCTCCCCATTGGGATCGACCAGATTATAGGACAGTGTGAAGCCGTAGTTGATGTTTTGGTATATCACAGTTTCGTAGAGGTTCCCTTGACGCGTGTTACGCGTATTGAGTCGCGCGCATGTCCCTTGTAGACAGTCCACGCTTTGATAAGCTAGCGAGAGATCGGACCGCCACGAGTGGCTCGGACATTCGAAGGTCCCGTCTATTACCAGTTCGGTTTGGTCTGTTGGTTGACTGCAGAGTGGGCCCTTGCTGGTGGTGCTTGGCAGCGTCGATGTCGATTCTGTGGTGGTGGTAGTGGTGGCGGGTGATACTGTAGTTGTTAATAGTGATGTGGTCGTTGAGGTTGTGGTCGTTGAGGTTGTGGTCGTTGAGGTTGTGGTCGTTGAGGTTGTGGTCGTTGAGGTTGTGGTC